>NC_046157.1:143334690-143655343 GCF_011064425.1 Rattus rattus | reverse complement strand
AGGGGAAGCCCTGGGTCCTGCTAAGACTGAACCCCCCAGTGAACTAGACTGTCGGGGGGAGGGCGGCAATGGGGGGAGGGTGGGGAGGGGAACACCCATAAGGAAGGGGGGGAGGGAAGGGGATGTTTGCCTGGAAACCGGGAAAGGGAATAACACTCGAAATGTACATAAGAAATACTCAAGTTAATAAAAAAAAAATGAAAAAAAAAGAAGAGGATATATATATATATATATATATATATATATATATATATATATATATATATACTTTAAATACTGACAAAACTTTACAGTGAGTATCTTATTCTTTGCACTTAAGAGAGATAGAGACATAGACGTTAACTAATATCCATGTTTATACAGGTAACAAGTGGAAGATTTGAGCTTCAATACATAGATCAAAGTCCTTCACACTGCGGAACACCCTCCGCCAACGTGTACTCTGGCAAATGCTAGTAGAAGCTGCCCTGAAGGACTGACTTACAAGAGGAAAAAAATAAAAAGAACTAAATGAAGCCTTTAAATAACAGCACTTGGATCCCTTGAGAAAATATGGCACGTCATTTTTAATATACAAAGGAGTTAGAATAAACCTATAAAATGAAAACTCATCCACAGCTTATTAGAGCATTATATTGTTTATATCCATGGTATAAGCTAAGTTTTTTAGAAGCTATTTTTGTACGTGCTACTGGTTAATAAAATACGATTAACAATTAAGTTAAATTTGGTGGCTGAAGCTATTATGTATTGTTACATTACTGCTTTAGTTACATATTTTGTTGTACTCTAATGAATATAATACATTAAGTTTTTAAGTAAGGTCCATGCAAAATGTTGTGTAATTTCTACATTATTTTTAAATATTACTGGCTCATAAAAGCAGTTTAGTGACAGAATAGGAGACATCTAGAAGAGGACTTGACACATTTCTTTGCCAACGACAACCTGGATCACTACTGATTCATTTCACAGCACAATTGGAAATCCAAGTTTTGTATTATGATGATGGCAGGATTACAACTGCAGAAGCACGATCAGTTTATTCCCATAGGTGTGAGTTCCCAAGTATTATATGGCAAAATCTAAGGAAAAAGAGCATCTATACACAGCTCTGTCCTGTTTGCCACAAGTAAAGGATTAGTCACTGTCTCTTAGGAAACTGTTTAGCTGTTCCCAAGGTACCGTCATACTGTTCTGAAAACCATGGAGAGACACTGCCAAAAAGACATCAGAATCCTACCATCCTTGCCCAAACAGTGTTCGAATACACCATCCTCAAAATCTGAGCATGTTCTCTGTGGAGAGCATCCCATTGCTGTCCTCATTGTACTTGCAGAAGACACCGGAGCTGGCCTTCCACACACCTATGAACTCACAAGAGTCTATTCTATCAAGCATGCAACGGCTGACTGGATAGACTGAATTAAGTGAGTCTGGGCCATCAGCTAGTGCTTGCTGAAGACATTTGTGCAGTATTGCTCAGGTCCTGTTTATCATCACACTGGAAGGTAATCCATAATGAGCAATCTTTTTATAAACAATTACTGAGCATTTTTATGAGATTTATTATTATAATTGATTATAAATGATATGTGTTCTTCCTGAGCAAATTTTAGTACATTTTTGCTACAACCCTGAATATTTTTAAAAAATTTAAATATTAAGATGGTCTATATTTTAACTTTTAATATTTGACCTTTTAAAATATAAACATGACTGCCCTCCAAGAGTCCCAACAAGCAGCTGAAAGAGTCAGATGCAGATACTTAAACCCAATCAATGGACAGAAACTGGAGACCGCTGTGGGTAGATTAGGGAAAACTTGAGGAAGCTGAGGAGTAGGGTGACCCCATAGGAGGACCAGCATCTCAACTAACCCGGACCCCCGAGATCTCTCAGACACTGAGCCAGCAACAGGGCAGCACACACCAGCTGATATGAGGCACTGGACACATACACAGCAGAGGACTGCCTGGTCTGGCCTCAGTGAGAGAAGATGCACCTAACCCTTGAGAGACTTGAGGCCCCAGGGAGTGGGGAGGCCTGGCAGGGTGGGTGTAGGGTTGAGGACATCCTCTTGGAGACAGGGGAGGAGAAATGGAATGAGGAACACTGGGAGAGTGAACTAGGAGGGAGATAAAGACCACACTGTAAAAAAGATAAAAGAATAATAATTAAAAGTTTTAAAAACAAAATATAAACTATTTACACTTTCATTATAAAACTGTTTAAGCATCCATTTATCTTCTACCCATGCATTCTCCCCAGTGTAGCCTTTGTTTCAATCCATCTGGATAAGAAACATCTAATTTTTATAAAATTTTAATTGAAGTAAAATTTAAATCACATAAAATAATTCAAATTAAGGAAAGAGTTCAGAGGCAGAAAAATATTCATATCGTTGAAAGAATATATTTGGCAGCTGGTAAATAACCCAATTAGTTCATGACCTGTGGGATAAGTATTTGTGTGGAGGGAAATGTCAAGGGGTAACCTCTAAAACTGTTCTTTTCCTGATCAAGAAAAATACAACACCCTGGGAAGGTTGCCAGGAGCTGGCAGAAATTAAATATAGGGTGAAAATATGGCAGTATCCATGATATTTCCACAAAATTCCCTTGTCTAATCTCTATGGGGAGAAAAAAAGAGCAATCCTCAAGTCTAACGGGAAACTACTAAAATTCCACAACACAGCAGGCTACACTGCCAATGTTCTGTTTGATGTATTGCTACAACTGTAGATGAACATGTCAAGGGATAAACAGTGCAGAGCCAATGAACTGGCAAGTATCTGCTTGAGACTCATGAGCATGTATGGCCTCTCCAAGGAGACAGGAAAGCATTTATGGTCGTCTCCATGAGACACTCAAGCACATGGTCTCTCCCATAAGAAACTTGATCATGTATGGTCTCTACCAGGAGACAGGGGAGCATGTATGGTCTCTCCAAAGAGATACTCGAAGACATATGGTTTCTCCCAGATGGACAGTCTCACTTCTGAATTTAAAACCAGTCTGTAGGAAATTTTACTAGCTGGAAACATCACAGGACATCAGTAATCATTATTTTAGGATGGATAAATAAAACATTTGATGACATTTTATAAACACTGGATTTTGTGATAAATATACCAAAGAAGTGATTTGTGAAAAGAGTTCAATGGCCCCTGGGGTGTAGTGCTGACTGCCTATAGATGATCTTAAGGATACACAGAGTTTTGGAACCTCTTGGAAATTTAAGAAAACATAGCTTAGAACATTAACCCATTGCTGCCTCTCTGTAACTTCATACCTGTTCAGGAGTACAAACCACAAGACATGGTGATCCGTGTTAATTTTACATATATCCATTAAGATTAAAACCCTTTCAAAAACTAAACTACTCATCTACCCCCACAGACCTTCTGATTCATTTTGCACTGCAATATGAAAATCTCAGAAAACAAAGGAATGTGAAGTTAAAAGCAAAATCCTTTGGACTTATCAAGAGAGGAGAGACATCATCTAGGGATGGTGCTTCATGTAGTATCTTTAACTGGAGCAAATCAAGACAATGCCTAATAGTTTATTGTCACTGACTTCCTGGATGCTTTTCCCTCATTCCGTGGATAAAGATAATCATGGAATATTTTCCTTCACTTAACAAAGTACTAAATTCCTTTGTCTCAGGCCAATGTATACTCCCTCAGGCACTTTAAAAGTGTACTAGTCCTGGGGCTGAAGAGATCCTAGTATTAGGGAAGTACCTGTGAGACAAGTATAAGGACTTGATTTGGATCCCTGGATTTCATGTAAAAGGCCAAGCATGGCCATCCAGGCTCCTGCAACCCCAATGCCATAGTGGCCAGAAACAGAGGGCTGGGTTTATATAGCTTGTTGGCTACAATAAGAGCTCCAAGTTTAGTGAGAAACCCTGGCTCAAGTAAATAAAGTTGAAAGTGGTAAAGCGAGACACCATATGTTCTACTGTGTGTGTGTGTGTGTGTGTGTGTGTGTGTGTGTGTGTGTGTGTGTGTGTGTGTGGCATATATGCAAATATTTGCAACTTCAATGAATCAGTCACAGGAAGAGCTAATCTTTTTTGATTGACAATACAGTGACCCAGTTCTGTTTACTAGTAAGCTTTCAGGAACTATGCACACATTCCTTGGCTATTTTTTCTAGAGTTTCATACTTACTATACATACTTGAAATATACATGTTTGTTCATTAATAAAATATATCCATGATTCCTTTACTTATGAAGTCTTACTATAATATAATAGTTACATTGGAAGCAGTATACCTTGGCATCCCTAAAAATAAAGTAAAAAAATCAATGTACATGTTTACAGGAACTGAAGAAATCAAGGCTTCCTTCCATAAAGTGTTTAAAAACATAGAATCTTGTTACATTTCATGTCCCTACCTAATGTTTGGCTATGGAGTACTAAAAGCTTGATCATGTATAATCTGTAATTGCAACCACTGTTGCAAGTTCATTATGTGTGTAGGGTGCTAGAAGAATTCAAACATTTTCAAAGTTCCTTACTTATTCTCATGGAATTCCAGAAACATGTTTTTGACTTAAGTATGTACATTGTAGAAAACAAACATATGGCCATGATCTAACACCCATGGAATTAGCACTAAGCTTTCAATAAGTAGAAGAGTATCTTATTGAAAGTTAAATTGTTACATTTATTTAAGATCAATAGCCTCAAACATTCATCTCACAATCATGAAAATAAATGGTCCTCAGAAACAGAAGCACTTGTTTAATTTGCTCGTTGTCATTTTTAACTGGATTCCATGGGATTTCCTCCCGGTCGTACAATGATGTCATCTACAAAGATGCATGAGTTGAGAGAGAAAAATGTTCCTATCCTGACAGAAAGGAAAGATGCCATCAAACTGAATATTATGTTTGCTATCTGTGAGTCATCTGTTTCTCTTCTACTTTCCTCTCGGTTACTAAGGGAAAACTGAGTTGCTGTTAGGGAAAACCTGAGACATGTCTTAGAACTCCCATATTAAAACATGAATGCCGCAGGTAAATTACAGTAGCTCAGAATAGCAGGAACACCAGTGACAGACACTCAGGCTGAAGCTAGCCCAGCAGTAATGAACCCAGATAAGCCAAGGCACCGACTCAGCAGAGACAAGCAGCAACTGGGCACTCAAAGAAGGGAGATGGAAACCAGTCACACTTCACCACACTGAAGATGGACTGTGTAGCTAAGGTGATTTTAACTATGTGTTAAACAAAAGCAATTAAAACCTCTCCCCTATCACTATTGGTCAGCAATTCTTTCACATGTAACCAAAATCTTTCACATTTAAACATTTGGCTTCCATGCTTACACATCCACCTTGACAGCTTTACCATGTCTAGTAGGGACACTCCAATCCCTACCAGATGACCCCATCTTCCAGAGTCTAGTAACACTTGTTCAATGACTGTACCTCCAAGGCAAAGATGGTGGCAGTATCTTATGTCACCTTGCTCTTGGTTGTTTCTCTCAACTCTGACAACTTAGCTTTTCTGCTATCAGAGTAATAAGCTCCTTTTAAAGGTATTTTGTTTAAAAGGCGCAAACTAATCCTATCTTCTGAATGAAATTCTGATTTCTTTTCTTACTTGGCCTGAGTGAAGATGCAAAATGTAAGATTCATGAAACAACTATTTGAAAATTCTCCCTTCCCTTCCCTTCCCTTCCCTTCCCTTCCCTTCCCTTCCCTTCCCTTCCCTTCCCTTCCCTTCCCTTCCCTTCCCTTCTCTTCTCTTCCTCTCCCTCCTCTCTTTCTCCTCATACAGAAGTCACATGAGGGTGCTTTACCATATACAGACCCAACTGCCCATGAAAGGAATGAACAGCCTGCTCTTCGGGGTGGTGTACATACAGACATTGGAACTAGAGAGACAACCTAAAGCAACGCTGGAGTCCTCCTCTGAAGACCCAGCACCTTACTATATGTGAATTTACAGTGAAATAAGAGGAAAACCAGCGTCAGTAAATATGCTGTCACAGTCCAACCTCTGCTCTCCACAGTTGCCCTGTGTATATAGTCAGGTCAATGCAGCACCCTACTCATCCTTGCTGTAGGCTTTGCTTTCATGTCCTCGACAGACCTGTCTCTTACCCAGTAATAAAGAGCTCATAGCCATTGCCCACATCTATCACCTTGGACAATACTCTTCTCTTTTAGGAGTTTTGATTAGTATACAGAAATAAGTACCTTTAATGATGAACTGTGGACAGCTTAATAAACTAATCTAAAGTATTTATATACATCTCAAAAATCACTAATTTAAGAAAAAAATAATAAAATAAAATAAAAACTAAAGATAAGGAAATATTATGAAGGAAATGAAAAAGAAGATCAGCATTTAAAGGCAAAATTAGTCTTTGAGGAGTGTGCTGTCTAGTTTTATGTTAACTTGGCACAAGCTAGACATATTTGGGAAAAGGGACTCTCAAATGAGAAAGTGTCTCTCTGAGCTTTAGGTAAGCCTTCAGTACATTTTCATAATTAATGATATACGTAGAAAGACCCAGCCATAGTGGCCGCTCTTGAGCTAGTTTTCTTGGCTGAGCAATGCACGAGGAAAAATCCAATAAGAAGCCATGGACTGTGCATCAGCTCTAGCCTTGAGGCTCATTCCATTTGAATTCCTGCCCTGAATTCCCTCAGTGATGTGGAAACATAAGCCAACTTTACTCCCCAACTTTCTTATGTTCATGGTGCTTCATTACTGCAATAGTAACCCTAAGACAAGGAGATTCAAGTAATATTACATCAATTGACATATTACTACGCTTCTAAGAAAAAGGAGTCAATGGTGAATCAAAAATAAATCTAGGAAATTAATAATAGAGTTTTTAAAATAAAAACAAATTCAGGGGGTTATCATGATAAATGGATGATTCCCCCAGTAGAGAACCAAAGGTAATGTTGGAATGATATATCAAAATGAAATCAAATAGATGAGGTTTATGAAACACTATTTTGAGATGGTAAACTATACATCTTACCAGATTTAAAAGTAGAAAGAAGGGATACAAATCAGCGATAAAATGAAATGTAACTCTTTTTAAAAAAGAAAAATATCTAAAGAGATAGAAAAAAATCTAGAGACATTAAATTAGAAGTTTCCCAAAAACATGTATTTTAGCAAGCTACATTAGTATTTTTCCTTATGGCTTTTTAGAAAGAACACTATATTTTGCTTTCTAGAAGAGGTATCAGGCTATTGGAAAATGTAAATGACTTACTAAAAGGAGTTGATTCTTTTAAACTTTTCATAAATATCAAAGACAAAAAAATTAGAGAACATGGGAATGGAGGATACTAGGAACCTCTCTAAACAAAGCTCTCATGTAAGGGCTATTCCTCTAAGACTTGGGAATGTGAATCATACTCAAATCTTACTATGCACACTATGGACAAAAATCAGCGTGTCTCATGCTTGCTGTCCATATTTGTAAAGTGCAGTGTGGAATGACTCCTTACCTGCAATCTATAACATCGAGATGAAAATCTTGGAGATGGAGAGTGAAATTAAGCATCACTCTTCCCTATGGAAACTTGACTGTCATGCCAGGAGTTGTTTGTAGCACGGAGCAAAGATCATGGCCCGACATGGAAAATGGTACAAGAAAGAAAGAGCTGAGCTGCAGCTTAAGAGAAACATGGAAACACAGGCCAGCAGGCAGTGTTGTGACAGGACACAGATCTCAGAGAGGTTTGTAGATGAGTATGAAGGTTTCATAATGGAGGTAACCTGACTTCAGTATCTGGCAGGTCCAAATAACTCTGAGATACCACAAAATTGTTCAAGTCAAAACATAACTTCTCTCTTCCTCTCAAAACCTTTTCTTCTTCCATCTTCAAAGGTACAAACAGAACAGCAAAGAGGAGCACATACCACTCTCCCCACTATCTCTGTATCCTGGAACCCGGCAGGTCTTGGCAGAAACAGAGGAGGTTTAACTCTACATCAAACACAGAGCTTTAGCATCACATAAAACTGGACGCTCAGCTTTAAAATTCTAATCCGAGGCTGCTCCTTGTACCTCAGATCTCAGACTTGACTAATTAGTCTCACAAAGCCAGGAATAAGTTTTCATCTAGGAATATGAAATAATGACTCCACTAATCTGCCTTAAAGTTCCTCAAATCATATAAACAGGGCTGTTCTATGAGCAAATGTGACTGTCATACTTTTTCAAAATATTGGCACATTAGTATATAGCAGCACATACAACACTGGTTATTTTCACACACAATGAGAATCACTCCAAAACCAAAGAGCAGGAGCACCTAAGAGAGCAAGGCGCTTCCCTCAAGTTGCATAAGAGGAATTGATTTAAATTGATAAACTATTATTAACTGAATATTAATACAAGACAAAATGAGACTATTTCAGGTGTGTAAATATTGAGATGATTTATCTCCATAGAATCATTTGAAAATTACTCTAGGAGGTACTTCAGGAAAACAAAACAGGCAGCCCAAATAGAGCAGCGTGGAAACTAAGAAGAAGAGCAGCTAAGTGTGAGCTAATGAAGCACTAAAGAGTGGCTAGCATTTAAAAATGTATTTCTAGGCCCATTTACTACTGCATAACTTTATTCAAAACAGCTGAATCTGTAAGAAATCATATTTACATATAATAGATTTAAATTGTGTTTTATTAAATTTACCTACTAATTTACAGAAAATAGAATTAGCACTATAAAACAAACACAGGCACTACCAATTATGAGGATATGCATACTAATAATATGTAGTTGAGTGAAATGCTGTAAATGTATCTTTCTTTCTATAACAGAGTTGATAAGTGCCATTTAAAGTGAATGAAACAAAGACACTCTGATGTTATATAATAATAAATATATGCTAATTTAAATATTAATAGAAATGAGTGTTCTTAGAGGGAAGAAAAGACATACATTTTACATAGTTCAGCTTCTTTGAGACCTCAACTTTTTATCATGTAGGTATGTCCTTAACTGTGGTAATGCATCACTAAGAAAAATGGACTGTGCACTGATATATAATTTATATGTTCTGTATTTTCAAAGTTTTTTGTCAAGTAACATGCCAGCCTTGAATTACAAATATAAAAACTTAGAAGAGTTAACAAATGGCTCACCCAATTGTCATTAAGCATAGCATACACCTGAAAGAGAATATGTGTATACAGAGGGCCACTTGTCACTAAGCACAGCATACCACCTGAAAGAATTTATGTAACTGGGGGAAAGAATGTTCCTACATGAAGAGGACTACCATGACCAAGCATTCACCTCCATTGCTTTATCCCAACAACACAAGTGCTTATTACAACTCTCTTAACATGTTTTTCAATCTTTCGTTTTCATTTATATTCCTTTGATTATGCATTTATATAAGATTTTAATTACCATTCCGGTTACAAAGCAAGTGAATTGAATATACACATATATTTTTAAGTGGTGTACAATTCTATTCTATGCATTTTAAAAGGAAGTTATGTTACACCACAGGCAAGAGAAGGCCTTTTCCTTAGGACAGAGGTAACTGTAAGTAGGATTGAGAGCAGGCGCACTGACTCCTGGGATTGTGCCCAGGTGAGTACACTGAGACTCATGTCACTGAGCACACTAGAAAGAATGTGAACCGAGTTAATGGGATGCAAGTGTTGTTTTCCCAAGATCTATTTTCCCCTGTAAAAGAACTTGTAATAAATAAACTCTAAAGTCCCTCTTTAGTAAATGAACTGATGCTGTATGAATCACTCTCCTGTAAAGACTCAATGTTACATAGCAGCTAATAGAAACATAAATAAACATCATACCTTTCTTTCACTCCTTATCTTTGTTTTATAGCCATTCTCCTCCCTGGCTTCACGAAGATTTTTTTGAGTAGGGCCCTCTGAACTGTTTTCTTTCTCATAGGTGTGACCAGCTGCAAGATAAGAGCAAAATATTTACCTGTGATAGATATGATTATAACAAACATGTATATACCAAGGATATTTAATGCGTGATAAAAGTCTTAAAATGTATCTGAATAAGATACAATTATATGGGGATCGTGAGAATGGGTCAGTGTGTGCTCACACTTGCTGCTAAGTCTGTTAACCTGAGTTTAACCTTCAGGACTCACATAGTAAAAGGAGTGACCTGACTCCTCACATAAGTTGTCCTCTTACCGTCACATTTCTGTAGTGGGATACAATTGCGTGGGCACATACATTTATATACACACTAAGTGTTTATTTGAGTACTTTCCTAAATTTATTTTATGTGTTTTGCCTGCATGTATATAGATTATATACATGTCTGAGGCCCACAGAATACAAAGCAAGCATCTGATTCCTGGAACCAGAATTAGGGAGTTGTAACCAAGCCCGGGTCTGCTGCAAGACCAACAAGCACTCTTACACAGAGTCATCTTTCCAGCACCCTCTGTGTGTTTGTGTGTGGGTGTCCATGTATATCTGTATCTGTGTCTGTGTGTTGAGAGAAAGAGAGACAAAGGCAAAAAGAGACAGCGGTAGAGGGAAAGGGAAGGAGGGAAGAAATGAGGGAGAAATGGAGGGAGAAGATCTAACTGTGTAGACTTTGCTGGGCTATTAAGTTCGTATGTAAAGCAGGATGGTCTTGAACTCAGAGTTCCATCTCTGTCTGCCTACTGAGTGCTAGGATTACAGGTGTGCACCAACATGCCCAGCCCCATTAATTTTTAAAAATATAGTTATAACAAAAATCTACTAACAAAGATCCTATTATTATATGAATTTTAAAGGTACTGAATTAATACTATAATACTCTAAAGTGTTTCAGTTGGATTCCAAAATTCAGTTCCTCAAAATGTAGGATGGTATTATCTTAGAAGGCTAACAGAATGGAATTGTGAGCCAGTACAACTAATGGAAACAGTCTTCAATGGCAGCACATTCAAATTGTTGTATCATAAGACTGTGTGCTTATAAACCAAGTTGAATAGTGCCAGAAGACTAATGATAATAAATGACATTTTAAAGAAATAATGCATTTTTTGAAGGTTATATAACTTTATTGTCTATGCCTCTTGATGTTAAAACAGGTAGGAAAGAATATAAGATTGCATGTCTATGCATGTACCTTTGTCTCCCAGCTCTCTGATGATAGAAGCAGTCTCATAAGATCCTGAGGAAGGAAGTGAGAAGAAAGGACATTTCTTTATAAACACATATATAGGTACATATGACTTGTGCTCTGTATCTAATTGATTTATACATATAGGTACATATGACTTATCAAATTAACTTATATCTAATTTAAAACAACTGACAAGGGCATATTCACTAACATACAATAGACAACTCAATATGTGAGTTATAGCCCTACATTTATTGTAGAGAGAAAAAAATAACAAAGACGAAAAGTATCTGAATGATTTCAATGCTCTCTAATGTCTCTTCACTCTGTAGAGAAATCAGTTAAGGGTGGATCTATTACCTTAAAAGATATGGAATTGCTAGAAGAAAGAACTTTGATGACACAGGCAAGACCTGTTTAAAAGGAATGCGAAAGCCCAGGAATTATAACATATACTGAACGTGAACTAACATTATAGACAAGATAGCTCAAAGGATAAATGCACTGGTCATGTTAGCCTGGTGACCAAAGTTCTATCTTCTGGAATCTACATTTTAGAAGGAAAGAACTACTCTACAAAGTTGTCATCAAAGATAGAGAGAGTAATTAATTTTTAGAGAATTGGCAAGCAGAATTGCATAATGCTCGTGCACAGCAACGGTAACAATGACTGGTTTGAAGCCACAGAGAACACACAGAAAGGAGACATCAGACATGTACTATCTAGAATATAGAGTTCAAAAATTAAATAACAAAGTACACAATAATTCAGTAAATAAATGGATGAATGAAGTGAATAATTCTCAAAAGACTCAGCATAGATGGTCAGCAAATATATAATTAAAAACATTCCTTCAACTCCATGACTATCAGTAAAATGCAAATCCAAACTACATTGAGATTCTGTCTTCTCCTAGTAAGAATGGTTACATGGGAAAAAACCAACAGACATGGATGAGAATATAGGGAAAAGGAAGTCTTACATATCATTAGTGGGAATGAAGATGAATGTAGATTTTTTTCCAGACAGTAAACTAATCTGTGGGAAAGGTTCCTCAAGATAAAATGTAGAACTACCAAATGATCCAATGCCTCTCCCAAAGGAATCTAAAGAACTACAGACAGCTGCACACCCATGTTGCCTGCAGCTTTAGTTACAACAACCAAGTGAGGGGTTCAACCTGTTATCTAGCAATAAGCAAATGGGGAGTAAGAAAGTAATGCATATTCATATTCACATTGGATGGAACTGGGAATTACCGTATGAGCTAAATAAGACAGACTAAGAAAGACAAATATCCCATGTCTTCCTTAAGTTTTGTGTTTGAGAAAGAGGGAGTAGAGAAAGAAAGACAGAGACAGGCAGAGAGAGAGAGAGAGAGAGAGAGAGAGAGAGAGAGAGAGAGAGAGAGAGAGAGAGAGAGAGAGAGAGAGAGAGAGAGAGATGGAGAGAGAACACAGACTGAAGTGACATGGTGCAGAAGAGGAGTGGGGTTGGGGAAACAGAAGGGGGCAATGTAAGAGCTCAGGCGGCAAAGAAGGGTCAGATGCCCTGTGAAGGGGTATGGCCCAGATGCTTAGTATTTTTACATTAAAATATCTTTACAAAGCCATACACACACACACACACACACACACACACACACACACACACACACACACATGCTTGCTCGTTCGTTGGTTGGTTTTGTTAGTTTTACTAAATTCCGTGCATAGAACCACAGACCTTGCAGTCCTCCTGCAAGGAGGAGGATTAAGATGGTGCCTCACCCCGTGCTTACCGAAACCAGAGGCGGCAAGAGCAAAGAGGCACATGCAGTGGGCGTATTATTTCTTTCCTAAACTACGTTTCCTAACCTGTACAGTTCTTGAGAAAAGATAAAGTGTTAGAAATGATTCCATGACAGCACAGAAGAGCATGTTTATCACCAAGCACTAAAGACTCGAGTCTCACCCTCCTCCAGTGATGCTAAACACTAGGGCCCCAAGGACCCTGGAAGCACAAGTCCTGGGAACCTGTGAGAGAGAGCAGCAGTTACAGACCCTTACAACATGGGCAGGTTTTAACTCCACTTCTTTCTTATTTTTTTAACTGTCTTTACCTCTCAAAGACCACAGCGTTCAAAATGATGACAATTTTAAGATAATAATGATTTATCTTTTACCGAATGACTGCTGCTGTCACAGAAGTATTACACTCATTATTTCATGCAACTTCCAATGGTGCTCTGAGGGTCACTGGCTTTATACATGAGAAAGGGGCTGGTGCAGTGATGTTTATACAGACGGAGACTGCAGAAAGGGGAAACAGCCTGCTCTCAAGCAGACACTGATTGAAGGAATCTGAGCTGATTTCACACAGCATTAAGACCACATGAAGCATCACTGTCTAAAGGAAACTAGAAGGCAAGAAACTAGCAAGCAAATGAGGACCAGAACAAAAGAAACAAATATATGAAAGAAATTGCTTTATTACTGAATGTTTGACATTCAGTATGTAAAATTAAATTACAAAATATGTACTCGAGTACATTTTAGAATAATCAATATTTTGATACTAAACTTGCAGAATATACAATATCTATTAGTAAAATAATAGTTTTCATTTCCTAACATAATAATATAAATAAGACATCCCCTCCCCATCACATAAACAGTTTCTTTACATAAGTGTTTGTATAATGAATAAGAGGCTCAGACATTACTGTCTCTGCAGGGTTCATGGATAACTGCATACTATATTTATTAACATTCAGAAATATCCAGCAAAATCCATGTGCCCATGGGCACACGTAGAGGCTTCTCTTCTCATTTTTGTTACTGTCAACCCCTGTAGTCCTCTA
The DNA here is from genome assembly GCF_011064425.1 of Rattus rattus. NCBI lineage: Eukaryota > Metazoa > Chordata > Mammalia > Rodentia > Muridae > Rattus > Rattus rattus. Next base: position 143,641,387 of record NC_046157.1, on the reverse strand, counting down.
TGGTGACCCACAGTTTCAAATTCTCTATGGCTCTAATGAACATTTTAAATAATCTATGATTTCAAGATAAGGCCTTTAAAACAAGTAGACAAGCAATATTAATTTGTAGAAATTTGATTTGTTTTACCTTTTCAAGCTAAGTTTACCAACCATCTTTTATGTAGACACACATTTGCAAATTCTTCTAACTTTAAACTATAAACACCTAACATTGCCAATTTCCAACTCCACGTAGAGCAAACACATGCATAAGAACAAATTACTTAACTGAAAAACACTACTGAAGAAATTCATTCCAGATGGATGATTAAAAATTATTTAAGGTATTATGACACCTACAAGCAAAATTGCAGAGGCCAATCACACTTATAACTGAAACTCAAAAAATGGAAAAAGCCCAGTGTTCGAGAAACACTATTACCTTTCACAATTAGATTACATCGTCTACGTGCCAGTGTAAGAAATGCGCATTTCATGGTACAATTCTGAGCACCAACAAAAATAACTTAGAAAACATGCCTTAGTAAACCTGTATGATGGAAGGAGTACCTTGAGCTGCTGAGTGAGGAATGTGATAAGGAGTACTGTGTTCTGGTCATTGGCAAGTACTAAACCAGGCAGCACTTTGCTTACTGCCCAGGATGCTTATTTCCTCTATGGGGTTCTAATGTCATTTCCCCATAATTTTCATATTACAGAGCATGTCAAATCTGTGATTAGTAGAATTTTAATTCCTTATAATGAATTATACTCTGTGGATAAGCCCTCATCGAGTGATTTAGAAATGAGAGTTTGGGCTAGGTACTAGGTACTAAGTACTAGGTACTAGGTACTAGGTACTAGGTACATGCCTTTAATCCAAGCTTACTGGATACAGAGACAGATATTTGTGAGTCAAGGCCAGCCTGATCTATGCTATGAGTTCCAGGACAGTCAGGTATACATAGAGAAGCACTATCTCAAAATACATACTTACATACATACATACATACATACATACATACATACACACACATACATACATAAATACATACATACACATACATATATACATACATACATACATATAGAAATCTTGTACTCAAGTTACTTCCTTATATCAAGCCAGAATAATAAAATTTAATAACTAATGCAAGCATGACAATATAAATATATAGAGAGAAAGGAACTACATATTCAAGGAAAAGAAGAATTTATATATAAGAATGGTTCTTTTAATCTTTTATTAATCAAATATAATGAGTAGGCCTCTAAAAATGTTAGGGCATTTCATTTATCAGAAAAATTCTAATTCTAGCATTTTTCTAAACCTTAGAGCCTCGTCTTTCACATTTTTAAAACAAGTAATTCAACTTAAGTGATAATTTTAAATGTATTTTTCAGCATATTTTAACAAATATACTTTAAAAGATGACTAAGTTAGATTGTTTTTGAATGTTTTATATAACGTTGTTATATTTTCCAGGTGTACAATTTCAATTTGTTATTGCATCTATACAAGTGGTGTGTGCATGCCTGTATGTGTCTGTGAGTGGGTGTGTGTGTGTGTGTGTGTGTGTGTGTGTATGTACAAAGATATTTCCATTTCCTGCTGACAGTCTCTGTCTATTCACTTACTGATATATTTTGTCTTACATCCTTCAAAATAGTCTCACAAATGTTCCTTCAGCATTTTTTTACCTGTTAAATTCAATACCTGAAGGAATTTAGGGTTGGCTTCCATTAGAGAAAGGACTGAAAGAGCTGAAGGGGCTTGCGACCCCATAAGAACAACAATGCCAACCGACCAGAGCTTCCAGGGACTAAACCACTATCGAAAGATTATACCTGGACTGACCCTGGGCTCCAATTTCATATGTAGCAGTGAATAGTTTTGTTGGGGCACCAGTGGAAGGGGTAGTAGCCCTTGGTCCTGCCAACATTGAACCACCAGGGTAGGGGATTGTTGGGGGGGGGACGGTAATGGGAAGGGGAACACCCATACAGAAGGGGAGATGAAGGGGTTAGGGGGTTGATGGACAGGAAACCGGGAAAGGGAATAATATCTGAAACATAAATAAGAAATACCCAATTTGGACTCTAGAGGAAAACACCCAGCACTGTCTGGGCACCCTAGGGAACAGGGACCCAAGAGAAGGCAGGGCAGGCCATTCTGGTTGCTGCCCTCATGGAGAGCTGAAACCCAGCCCCAAGGAGTTACTTCAGGCCCGAGACCAGATGTAAGACAAACTTCTGCTCCAAGTGACCTACCTGGTGGACTCAGGACACACAAAGGTAAAGTTCTTCTGGGACTAGACACTTTCGATTTCTAGCTGGAGCTTGAACCTTGTTGATCCCAGCCCACAGCTTCCTGTTCCCAAACCCCATGGAGAGAGAGCTCACTGCCCAGACAGGTGGGCACTCCTGAGACTGCAGGGCAGGAGAGACTGCCAGTACTGCCCAACTTTGCCCACATCCCTGGCCCAAGAGGAAACTGTATAGGGCCTCTGGGAACAGGAAGATAGGGGCAATCAAGCTGCAGGAGCCCTGCAGTCCAGATTGCACCCGGATCTGAAGAGACCAGGTCAAAAAGCTCCCTGCACCCAAATTCCATGGGAGGGAGAGCTAGACTTTCAGAGGGGCAGACATACCTGGGAAGACAGAGAAGACTACCCTCTGCCCACATTTCTGACTTTAGAGGAAAACGTTTATTGCCATCTGGGTCCACTATGCACAGGGACCCAGGAGAAGGCGGGGTAGGCCATTCTGATTGCTGCCCTCACAGAGAGCTGAAACCCAGAACCAAGGAGTGACTTCAGGCCTGAGACCAGAGGTAAGACCAACTTTTCTACTCCAAGTGACCTGCCTGATGGACTCAGGACACACACCCACATGGAACAGCTGAAGACCAGTAGACAGGAACGACTACACACCTGAAAGCAGAACACTCTGTTCCCATAACTGGCTGAAAGAAAACAAGAAAACAGGTCTACAGCACTCCTGACACACAGGCCTATAGGACAGTCTAGCCACTGTCAGAAATAGCAGAACAAGGTAACATCAGAGACAACCTGATGGTGAGAAGCAAGCACAGGAACCCAAGCAACAGAAACCAAGACTACATGGCAGCATCGGAACACAATTCTCCGACCAAAGCAAACACTGAATATCCAAACACACGAGAAAAGCAAGATCTTGATTTAAAATCACATTTGATCATGATGATGGAGGGCTTCAAGAAAAGACGTAAAGAACTCCCTTAGAGAAACGCAGGAAAACACAGGTAAACAAGTAGAAGTCCTTAGAGAGGAATCACAAAAATCCCTGAAAGAATTACAGGAAAACACAATCAAACAGGTGAAGGAATTAAAAATGGAAATAGAAGCAATAAAGAAAGCACAAAGGGAGACAACCCTGGATATAGAAAACCAAAAGAAGAGAAAAGGAGCCATAGATACAAGCATAGCCAACAGAATGCAAGAGATAGAATCTCAGGAGCAGAAGATTCCTTAGAAATCATTGACTCAACTGTCAAAGATAATGGAAAATGGAAAAAGATACTGGCCCAAACCATACAGGATATCCAGGACACAATGAGAACATCAAACCTAAGGATAATAGGTATAGAAGAGAGTGAAGATTCCCAACTCAAAGGATCAGTAATTATTTTTAACAAAGTCATAGAAGAAAACTTCCCTAACCTAAAGAAACAGATGCCCATAAACATTCAAGAAGCCTACAGAACTGCAAATAGATTGGATGAGAAAAGAAACTCCTCCCGTCACATAATAGTCAAAACGCCAAATAAAGAAAACAAAGGAAGAATATTAAAAGCAGTAAGGGAAACAGATCAAGTAACATATAAAGGCAGACCTATCAGAATTACACCAGACTTCTCACCAGAGACTATGAAAGCCAGAAGATCCTGGACAGATGTCATACAGACCCTAAGAGAACACAAATGCCAGCCCAGGTTACTTTATCCACCAAAACTCTCAATTAACATAGATGGAAAAACCAAGATATTCCATAACAAAAACAAATTTGCACTATATCTTTCTACAAATCCAGCCCTACAAAGGATAATAAAGGGTAAAGCCCAATACAAGGAGGCAAGCTAAACCCTAGAAAAAGAAAGAAACTAATTGTTTTGCAACAAAACAAAGGGAAGACAAGCACACAAACATAATCTGATCTCAAAATACGAAGATAACAGGAACAATCACTATTCCTTAATATCTCTCAGCATCAATGGACTCAATTCCCCAATAAAAAGACACAGATGAACAAACTGGATATGCAATGAGGACCCAGCATTTTGCTGCCTATAGGAAACACACCTCAAAGACAAAGACAGCCACTACCTCAGAGTAAAAGGCTGGAAAACAACTTTCCAATCAAATATTCTGAAGAAGCAAGCTAGAGTAGCCATTCTAATATTGAATAAAATTGATTTTCAACCAAAAGTCATTAAAAAAGATAAGGAATGACACTTCATGTTCATCAAAGGAAAAATCCACCAAGATGAACTCTCAATCCTAAATATCTATGCTCCAAATACAAGGGCACCTGCATATACAAAAGAAACCTTACTAAAGTTCAAAGCACACACTGCACCTCACACAATAATAGTAGGAGATTTCAACACCCCACTCTCATCAATGGACAGATCATGGAAATAGAAATTAAACAGAGACATAAACAGACTAAGAGAAGTCATGAACCAAATGGACTTAAACAGATATTTATACAACATTCTATCCTAAAACAAAAGGGTATACCTTCTTCTCACCACCTCATGCTACTTTCTTCAAAATTGATCATATAATTGGTCACAAAACAGGCCTCAACAGGTACAGAAATATTGAAATAATCCCATGCGTCCTATAAGACCACCATGGGCTAAAGCTGGTCTTCAATACCAATACCGGGAAAGGTAATAACAATTGAAACATAAATAAGAAATACCCAATTTAATAAAATGGAAAAAAATAAAAATAAAAATTGAAAAAACAATAAGGAAAGAATGCCCACATGCACATGGAAGTTGAACAATGCTCTACTCAATGATAACCTGGTCAAGGAAGAAATAAAGAAAGAAATTAAAGACTTCTTAGAATTTAATGAAAATGAAGGTACAACATACCCAAACTTATGGGACACAATGAATGCTGTGCTAAGAGCTCATAGCTCTGAGTGCCTGCAGAAAGAAACAGGAGAGAGCATATATCAGCAGCTTGACAGCACACCCAAAAACTCTAGAAAAAAAAGAAGCAAACACACCCAGGAGGAGTAGAAGGCAGGAAATAATCAAACTCAGAGCTGAAATCAACCAAGTAGAAACAAAAAGGACCACACAAAGAATCAACAGAACCAAAAGTTGGTTCTTTGAGAAAATCAACAAGATAGATAAACCCTTAGCCAGACTAACGAGAGGACACAGAGAGTGTGTCCAAATTAACAAAATCAGAAATGAAAAGGGAGACATAACAACAGAATCAGAGGAAATTCAAAAAATCATCAGATCCTACTACAAAAGCCTATATTCAACAAAACTTGAAAATCTGGAGGAAATGGACAATTTCCTAGACAGATACCAGGTACCAAAGTTAAATCAGGAACAGATAAACCATTTAAACAACCCCATAACTCCTAAAGAAATAGAAGCAGTCATTAAAAATCTCCCAACCAAAAAGAGCCCAGATGGGTTCAGTGCAGAATTCTATCAGACCTTCATAGAAGACCTCATATCAATACTATCCAAACTATTCCACAAAATCGAAACAGAGAGAGTGCTACTGAATTCCTTCTATGAAGCCACAATTACTCTTATATCTAAACTACAAAAAGACAATCGTCCATCATGATCAAGTAGGCTTCATCCCAGGTATGCAGGGATGGTTAATATATGGAAAACCATCAACGTAATCCACTATATAAACAAACTGAAAGATAAAAACCACATGATCATTTCATTAGATGCTGAGAAAGCATTTGACAAAATTCAACACCCCTTCATGAAAAAAGTCCTGGAAAGAACAGGAATTCGAGGTCCATACCTAAACATAGTAAAAGCCATATACAGCATACCAGTATCTAATATTAAACAAAATGGAGTGAAACTTGAAGCAATCCCACTAAAATCAAGGACTAGACAAGGCTGCCCACTCTCTCCCTACTTATTCAATATAGTTCTCAGAGTCCTAGCCAGAGCAATCAGACAACAAAAAGGAGATCAAAGGGATACAGATTGGAAAGGAAAAAGTCAAAATATCACTATTTGCAGATGATATGATAGTATATTTAAGTTCCACCAGAGAACTACTAAACCTGATGAACACCTTCAGGAAAGTGGCTGGGTATAAAATTAACTCAAAGAAATCAGTAGCCTTCCTCTACACAAAGGATAAACCGGCCGAGAAAGAAATTAGGGAAACGACACCCTTTATAATAGTCCCAAATAATATAAAATCCCTCAGTGTGACTTTAACCAAGCAAGTGAAAGATCTGTATGATAAGAACTTCAAGCCTCTGAAGAAAGATATTGAACATCTTAGAAGATGGAAAGATCTCCCATGCTCATGGACTATCAGGATTTATATAGTAAAATGGCCATTTTACCAAAAGCGATCTACAGATTCAATGCAATCCCCATCAAAATTCCAATCCAATTCTTCAGAGAATTAGACAGAACAATTTGCAAGATCATCTGGAATAACAAAAAACCCAGGATAGCTAAAACTATCCTCAACAATAAAAGGACTTCAGGGGGAATCGCTATCCCTGAACTCAAGCAGTATTACAGAGCAATAGTGATAAAAACTGCATGGTATTGGTACAGAGACAGACAGATAGACCAATGGAACAAAATTGAAGACCCAGAAATGAACCCACACACCTATGGGCACTTGATTTTTGACAAAGGAGCCAAAACCATCCAATGGAAAAAAGATAGCATTTTCAGCAAATGGTGCTGGTTCAACTGGAGGTCAACATGTAGAAGAATGCAGATCGATCCATGCTTATCACCCTGTACAAAGCTTAAGTCCAAGTGGATCAAGGACCTCCACATCAAACCAGATACACTCAAACTAATAGAAGAAAAAACTAGGAAGCATTTGGAACACATGGGCACTGGAAAAAAATTTCCTGAAAAAACACCCATGGCTTATGCTCTAAGATCAAGAATCGACAAATGGGATCTCATAAAACTGCAAAGCTTCTGTAAGGCAAAGGACACTGTGGTTAGGACAAAACGGCAACCAACAGATTGGGAAAAGATCTTTACCAATCCTACAACAGATAGAGGGCTTATATCCAAAATATACAAAGAACTGAAGAAGTTAGACAGCAGGGAGGCAAATAACCCTATTAAAAAATGGGGTTCAGAGCTAAACAGAGAATTCACAGCTGAGGAATGCCGAATGGCTGAGAAACACCTAAAGAAATGTTCAACATCGTTAGTCATAAGGGAAATGCAAATCAAAACAACCCTGAGATTTCACCTCACACCAGTGAGAATGGCTAAGATCAAAAACTCAGGTGACAACAAATGCTGAGGATGTGGAGAAAGGGGAACACCTCCATTGTTGGTGGGTTGCAGACTGCTACAACCATTCTGGAAATCAGTCTGGAGGTTCCTCAGAAAATTGGACATTGAACTGCCTGAGGATCCAGCTATACCTCTCCTGGGCATATACCCAAAAGATGCCCCAACATATAAAAAGACACGTGCTCCACTATGTTCATCGTAGCCTTATTTATATAGCCAGAAGCTGGAAAGAACCCAGATGCCCTTCAACAGAGGAATGGATACAGAAAATGTGGTACATCTACACAATGGAATATTACTCAGCTATCAAAAACAATGACTTTGTGAAATTCGTAGGCAAATGGTTGGAACTGGAAACTATCATCCTGAGTGAGCTAACCCAATCACAGAAAGACATACATGGTATGCACTCATTGATAAGTGGCTATTAGCCCAAATGCTTGAATTACCCTAGATGCCTAGAACAAATGAAACTCAAGACGGATGATCAAAATGAATGCAGATCGCCCTGAGAGACACAGCCAGAATACAGCAAATACAGAGGCGAATGCCAGCAGGAAACCACTGAACTGAGAACAGGACCCCTGTTGAAGGAATCAGAGAAAGAACTGGAAGAGCTTGAAGGAGCTTGAGACCCCATATGTACAACAATGCCAAGCAACCAGAGCTTCCAGGGACTAAGCCACTACCTAAAGACTATACATGGACTGACCCTGGACTCTGACCTCATAGGTAGCAATGAATATCCTAGTAAGAGCACCAGTGGAAGGGGAAGCCCTGGGTCCTGCTAAGACTGAACCCCCAGTGAACTAGACTGTCGGGGGGATGGGTGGGAGGGGAACACCCATAAGGAAGGGGGGGAGGGGATGTTTGTCGGAAACAGGAAAGGGAATAACATTCGAAATGTATATAAGAAACACTCAAGTTAATAATAAAAAAAAAAAAATGAGATTCAGAGCTAAACAAAATTCACAGCTGAGGAATATCGAATGGCTGAGAAACACCTAAAGAAATGTTCAACATCTTTAGTCATAAGGGAAATACAAATCAAAACAACCCTGAGAGTCCACCTCACACCACTGAGAATGGCTAAGATCAAAAACTCTGGGGACAGCAGATGCTGGCGAGGATGTGGAGAAACAGGAACACTCCTCCATTGTTGGTGGGATTGCAGACTGGTACAACCATTCTGGAAACCAGTCTGGAGGTTCCTCAGAAAATTGGACATTGAACTGCCTGAGGACCCAGCTATACCTCTCTTGGGCATATACCCAAAAGATGCCCCAACATACAACAAAGACACATGTTCCACTATGTTCATCGCAGCCTTATTTATAATAGCCAAAAGCTGGAAAGAACCCAGATGTCCTTCAACAGAGGAATGGATACAGAAAATGTGGTACATCTACACAATGGAGTACTACTCAGCTATCAAAAACAATGACTTTATGAAATTCATAGGCATATGGATGGAACTGGAAAATCATCCTGAGTGAGGTAACCCAATCCACAGAAAAACACACATGGTATGCACTCATTGGTAAGTGGATATTAGCCCAAATGGTCGAATTACCCTAGATGCCTAGAACACATGAAACTCAAGATGGATGATCAAAATGTAAATGCTTCACTCCTTCTTTAAAAGGGGAACAAGAATATCCTTGGGAGGGATTGGGGGGGGGGCAAAGTTTAGAACAGAGGCAGAAGGAACACCCATTCAGAGCCTGCCCCACATGTGGCCCATACTTATACAGCCATCCAATTAGACAAGATGGATGAAGCAAAGAAGTGCAGGCCGACAGGAACTGGATATAGATCTCTCCTGAGAGACACAGCCAAAATACAGCAAATACATAGGCGAATTCCAGCAGCAAACCACTGAACTGAGAACGGGACCCCTGTTGAAGGAATCAGAGAAAGGACTGGAAGAGCTTGAAGGGGCTTGAGACCCCATATGAACAACAATGCCAAGCAACCAGAGCTTCTAGGACTAAGCCACTACCTAAAGACTACATGGAATGACCCTGGACTCTGACCTCATAGGTAGCAATGAATATCCTAGTAAGAGCACCAGTGGAAGGGGAAGCCCTGGGTCCTGCTAAGACTGAACCCCCAGTGAACTAGATTGTTGGGGGGAGGGCGGTAAGGGGGGGAGAATGGGGAGGGGAACACCCATATAGAAGGAGAGGGAGAGGGATTAGGGGGATGTTGGCCTGGAAAGCTGGAAAGGGAGTAACAATTGAAATGTAAATAAGAAATACCCAATTTAACAAAGATGGAGGAAAAAATTTAAAAGAAGAATAAGAAACATGTTACATTTCAAGGAAAAAAAAAGAAATACCCAATTTAATAAAAATGGGGAAAAAAAACTTCCTGTCTTGACTGTGAGTCATGTATTTCTATACATAGTCAAGTGTTTAATTATGAACTGGGCAGAGGGATGACACATTGTAGATATTCTGTTTAACTGTCTTCATCTGAAGGGTTATGGTTTTTAATGAAGAAAGCAATTGAATTTTTAGCTGATGAATTTGCAGTTTAAGGATTGATTTTATGTTGTTTTGGTTAAATTTATGTAAAGCCCTTAGTTTTCCAGGGCTGCTAACATGGTAAGAATCCTGCTCTAAACTGGGTCTCCTGTGGACCCTTGTGAGTTTTGTCTTTCATTCTATAGGGCAAATATGGGGTGCTGAATGTTACTGTGCTGTTAATGATGTACAAATGTGTCCTGACCAGCAGGCAATGCTAGCCTTGCAGTATTTCCTATCACGACTGACCTGGAGAATTGCTAGTCTCTTAGTCCTACAGAAATTTCCCTCTCTGCAAGTCTCAAGTAGTTCTATTGTATACAAGTAACCATGGCATCAGCTTGGAACAAGCACTCAGCTCCCTCATAGGAGCAGCCACTCTCATTCCAACCCCTCTGTAACATTTCTATAGACTCCAGTTGTTTCAGCAACTCTGAACTTCCCCTTTCATTCATCGAGGCCGACATGTTCTAGGCACCCATCTGGATGAGGCTTAGTTTGAAGGGTTTCTTAGACATGATTGCATGGTTGATTGTGCAACTCAGTCTGTATTTTTTAGTATGTCATCTGTCTTCTGTAATTTGTACTGTATGTTTGCCAATGCCCCAAATGCTTCATCTACACTTTAGTTATACTCTGATATATGAAAAGAAGTCCAGTCTGCAACCAGGAAATCCCATCATGCTCTGCCCAAGAGTTTTCTAAGAGTCTTTCTATAGCTCCTAAAACATTCTGGTTTAAAATAAATATTATATCACATCTAAATTTCTTATTAATCTGTTTATTTACAAACTAGTTTCCACAACTGTTATTCCCTCTTAAATATATCTAGAAAGCTGATCATTGGTCAGGTTGAAATATTATCAGGTTACTGTTAATAAACTTTATATTCTTACCTTTGATTATAGGGACCTGAATATGTCCTATGTCTATGTTCTTCAGTGTTGCTTGAAGCCCAGAAATCTAAAAGCAAATAATGCAAACACGTGGCATTATATAGTAGTTTAATTTTTAAATGTTAAGTAAAATGCAACATTTAAAAATTGATTGCAAAATATCAAAAATATTAATTGCTCTTGAATCCATGCCTTTAAGTTATAAAACATTGAACATAAACTTTAGCAGAACCATAGCATTGTTTTGGTTTGAAATTCAATTCCACTAATCAACCACCGCACAAAGTATTTGAAGCATGAATCTCACAGCAAAATTTCTTAAATTAAAAATGTGCTTTAAATACTTTACAACTGTTCAGTTCAACTTTGTGAGAGGACATTCCTCTGCTTAAATTTCCTCATAATTTATTTTTGTACCTATTAACTGTGGCAATTTATTCTTAGATCTACAAACTATGAAGTATTATCCAGGAATAAAAATATGATTAACTATATTTATGCCCATAATAATTATTTATTACATAGATAATCTGTTTTTATTAACCATATGTTATAATCAAGAACATTTGTTGGCTGTGTAGCATGCCTTTACCTACATTTCCTGAATCACAGAATCAAATTTAAAATTCAACCTTTAAAGCTGTCTCATTCTTTACTGTACATAATTACCCAAACATAAAATAGCTTCCATTTAATTACATTCATATACATACATATTTCCAACTATAACTAGATATCAGAACATTTAAACCTAAAAAAAAATGAACTTTAACCAGTGGATTGGTACTAATGGAATGCTAAGGTAAAATAAATAATATCAATTTCTTCAAAGTGGGTTATAAATTTACCGTAAGCACCATACACTAGTGACTGACACAGCGCTGGAAATTCCAGTGTATCCCACACTCAGGCTCACATTTATACACGTGATAACCAGTGTTACTATGTACCATGTAGTAACATCCATCGGTTTGCTTCTCAATTTTGCCCTGGAGTTCATGCAGAATTGAGTCACTATGTCCCCCAGTCTCCTTGGAATGATACATTCCTAAAGTACTTCCTTTTGTTAATGGCCCTAAGTGCTTAAGAAGCACTGGTTACAAATTATCTTACAGAGTGGTTGTGAAGCACCCTACATGAAGTACCTTACAGGATGAACATGAATGCAGAATGACTCTCTTCCCCCATGGCTAAACTAGAATTAGGGATTTAGGAAGGCACACATATATCACAGGCACTTGCCTTCAACACAGTTTAAGATGATGAGTTAACCTTGGTACCCTAGCAGAGGAAAGTGAAGTGGGGTGTTCCTTTTCCCCTGGATCTACTGTGGCTTTAGAAGCAATTCTTTTAAGTACACCCAACAGCTGAACTGTTGAGTTCCACCTCTCTGAGAGAAAAATAGTCCACTTATATATGCAAGAATAGCCTGTTACACACACACACACACACACACACACACACACACACACACACACACACACACACACCATTACTCACTGGATCATCTTTATAATTTAAGACCACAGAATTTTATTGTTTTTTACTTCGAATTATACTAATTCCATATTATTTAATCATTTGGTCAAACTGTTACAGACTAGAGCACTGGGAATTGTTTCTGGATAGAGTTTTAGGATTCTATTGATGTTGTAAACACCGTGATCAAAAGCAAACTACAGAGTAAAAGATTTATTTTAGCTTACAGCTTATCGTCCAACATGGAGGGACCTTGGGTCAGGAACTCAAAAGCAATACCCTGAAACCAGGACTGAAGAAGAGGCCATGGAGGAGCACTGCTCACTGGCTTGCTCCTCATGTCTTGCTAAGCTTCCTTTCTTGCCAAGACCACCTATCCAGCGTTGGTAATAACACATAAGGAATTGGACCCTCGCACACCAATCCTGACTCAAGATAACATCCCACAGACTTGCCTGTAAGTCAGTTTTATGGAGACATTCTCAGTTGTGCTCTCCTCTTCCCGGTAGACTCTGTTAACAAAAGCTAATGAGTATAGAGTCTTAGAACAAGAAATGTGACTCAGTTTCTAGATACCTGGCTACCAAGAGCTTTTAGCTTATTGTAGGTTATTGGTGGAAATACATGGACTGCAGTGGAACCAGGCAGCTCCACAGTCAAGTCTGGCTGCCTAGAACACAGAGCTTCTATCAAGTGGGCTCTACCTGTGCTGACAGCTTCTCCTCAGGACAGCCCTGTTGTCTCTAACATTGAAACGATCTCAACTGAAAACTGTTAAGGAAGGGAATGGGGGCAGGTATGAATTTAAAGCTACAGACAAGAGGAGACCAGAGATAGCATCTATAATTATTAAGGTGAAATTTTCTTTGCCAAACTTCTTAGTCTATTACCTTTTAATTCAGCCTCTGTGCCATCCGCAGGAACAAGACCTCAGCAGATTCCTTCCCAGAGTATAACATTACTGGCTCTAGGTCAGCTCATGACAGCTCCCTGTTTTCTCAAGTGTCCTGAGCTGGGCCGCCATTATTTGCTGTTGCAGTATGCTTATCTTCCTTAACAGCTACTGGGAAGATGTGTCAAGCTCTACCTTCACCATTCTTGGAATATTCTGGCCCAAATTTCCAAATGTTTCCACACCATTCCCAGAAACTAGTCCCACAGCCTGCTAGGAACAGCATCATCGGGTTTGACACAGCAATGGCCCTCACTCTTCATTACCAATTACCTAAATTGTTACTTTTCTGTTGCTTTGACAACTACGTGACAAAGCAACTTAAGGAGTAGAGAGTGCAGGCTTCGTCTCGCATCATGAGGGTCCAGCCCTCATGGCAGACAGACCTGATGGCAGGTGCCCCAGAGAGCTAGCAACGCTGTATATACAATCAGGAAGCAGAGACAAATTCTAGTGCTCAGCTTGCTGTCTCCTTTTATCCAGTCCTGGACTCCAAGCCATGACATTATTATTCTATTTTCAGTTGAACTTCCCTGGAAATACCTTCACAGACCTGCCCTGAGGTGTGTTTCCATGGCAATCCTAAATACCATCAAGTGCGAAATGACTGTTAACCATCACACTTATGTACTTACAAATCAAATGCATTTTGGATTTTATGAATTATGGGATTTTTCAGAATTATGAAAATACTTTCCATATACTTTCAGAACTAACAACTAGAATTGTAAAAGTTTTAAGTTTTAAAACTTAGGTTTTAAGTTAATGTAAAAGAGTCATTTTAATGTTTATTATGTACCAAAGGAATTTAAGTGCTTACAAGATTTTTATCTAGTAAATGTGTACTTTCACTCTTTAAGATATAAATTGAATAGCATAAATGTCTAAATTCTGAGAGTTTCACCTATGCACATGGATGGGACAAATATCAAAGGCCCCACCCCGAGCTGAAAAGCAAGACAGGCAATCAACAGCTCCTGGAGTGGGAGAACGAGTTTCCAGAGAAGAGCCCGTGATAGGTTTCCCAGTCCCAAGTGGTCCGCCCTAAGTGCATATATATGAACAACACTAAGTGGACTTGATAGGCTGCATTTATACGTGCAATTACACATGCAGCAATCACAACCAAAGCAGAAGTCTGACCACAAGAAAGAATTAGGGGAACATGGGGTAATCTGGTGCAGGGAGAAGAGATGGAAACGACATTAAGTACTCGTGTATGAAATTCCCAAGAAATGTTAATTTGAAAGGTTATGCATTCTGAACATGCACAATGTAATTATTTATATCTTTGAAGAAGAGCATAGTAAATTAAATGCTCATGAAGATAAGGATCTGAGGATATGATCAGGGTTCTCATAGCAAGCAGGAGATTCTATTCTGCGGCTTTTAACTCATATCCTTAAGGTATGAGGTGAAATCTCAGGGTATATGGAATAAACCTTATGTTTAAAGATAAGCATAAATGTGATATGTTCTCTATGATGACTCATTGGTAAATGTTTCATATACTTTAACATAGTTTCATTGTACAGATATTTTGAATAAATAAATTCTGTGGCTTCACAACACACTAATAGGTTTAGGTCAGAAGACTAACCAATGACCACACAGTCAGGATATACCTGATGAATCAGCTCTAACAAAAAAAAGGTTTATTGACAACAGGTTGGTTTCTGTCTTTCAAATTAAAATCCCTTGGAAATTTTGGCTAAGAAAATTTCAGTCCCTGAAGGCATGGCTTACTTTCCAAAAAAAATGTTTCTAAAACCGTTGATTCTTCCCTAATTTGGGGACTAAGATAATTATTCCAAAACTATAAAAGAATAATTTCTGCCAGTCTTTTGCCAGTTAGTAAATTGTGATCAACAAATTATAAATCATCTACTTCTTAGTATAGACATTACATACTCTTGGAATGATCTTGAAGCTATGTTAAGAACATTATTGTATAAGCTTATTCAATCATTTGACCCATTTGGGGTTTGAATAATATGTATTGGTGTAAGTAATCATGTTTCATACAGAATGTATCCAAAAAGATTGGATTTTAAATCTATAAAACAATCCTGAAAAAAAAAATCAGATGCCTGGTATCAACGCTGTTCTTATTGAATCTATTTAAATAAGACTTTTTCAAATTGTAATCAGTCTTCAGTTTTAAAAAGCAGATATAGCTAAAAGAAGAAAGCTATTTCTAAATCCTAACTTCCATTTTCAATATCAAGAAATAAACTTTAGTATTTTCTATCAGAAAATATTTTCTGAATCTGCATTCTTTTTTAAAATCAAGAAAAAGCATTAGAAATGAGTCTATAAGAATAGATGTGGATATTGCATGCTCCAAATGGGAGCACGGAGTGTTTTCCAGTGAATATTAGTACAGAAGCATAGCCCCCTACAACAGAACAAAGAGATAGAGCCTAAGAGAGGAGAAATCAGAGGTCAGGCACGAGAACACAGGAGAAATAGTTTGACTTGAAAGAAAGGCTAAACATATCAAGTAGTTTGAAATTGATCCAAATACAATACATGCACTTCCATTTCCTCAGGGAACGGCCTCAAATACTGACATGCTGTACAGACATCTCACGGTTTGCATTATGCTGTAAAAGTATAGAACCTTTCAGATCGTGCTTTAGAACACTACATTCAAACATCATTATACTTCAGTAAAGGAACATAGACCTGTTAATATTTAAATAATTTTCTTTCAGGTTTACTTAATGTGAGTGTTTTCCCTTAATGAATATAGGTGCACACCTGTGTGCCTGCTGCTCATCTCTATCACAAGAAGGCATCACACTCCTGAAACTAGATTAATCAACAGTTGTGAACTACCACGTGGTTCACCAACAATAAGAGTAGCAAGTGCTCCTAACTTGAGATACTGAGGTATCTCTCAAGGAATGGTAACATTTAAAATACTAGACCAGAAACATAGGTCTGACAAAAAAGACAGAAAGAAAAGAAAAGGAGAGAGAGAGAGAGAGAGAGAGAGAGAGAGAGAGAGAGAGAGAGAGAGAGAGACTGACTGTCCATCCAACATGCTCACAGACACTGTAACAGAGACATAAAGTTAGGAAGGTCCCATAGTTCCTTCAAAGGAACCATGGAACAATATACATCATTAAAAACCAACCAAGGCTGTTTTAACCCAGAAAGATCCACATGATCTCTACCAGATAGGTTATCTATTGTTGAAAGACAAATAAAACTACTTTTCCACAGTAACAACAGTTTGCTGTGCATCTATGTCATGATATAAAAAAATTAAAACCTGACTTCTAATATCATTTTAACTTTTAGCCAAGGTTTTACTTCACACCATATTAGTCTTTAAGGAAAGTGGTTCATCTCTGTTTACTATGTGAGAAAACAGAAGAAAATATAAAAGACCTAAATGTTTACAGAACTGATTTACAGACTCTTAAATTCACACCATTACTCTCAATTTCTATATTTTTCTAATAAAGCAGTAATTAGGTGTGAAAACCAAAGAGTGTGTGTGAGCTAATATGTCCTCAGCATGGCCTTTGAGCAGCTTATGGGACCACCACCTTGTTAGAGAAGAGGGACAGGAAAATGTTTCCAGGTATAATAACCTGACCCTGATCACACAGCCAATGAGTGTCAGACCAATTCTGCTTGAGTTACAGAAGCAGTAATCAAGGACCCAGGGGTACAGTAAGGAAGTTGAAAGCATTAGTCTTCATTGTTGGCTTAACTGGACTTAGAATCACTATAGAGGCAAGTTCTGAACAGATCTGTGAGTTCATTTACAGGAAGAACTAAGGAGGAAAGCCTCATGTTGAACATATACAGGCAACACTAATCCAGGGGCTGTGGTCTTTGACTAAACAAAAATGAAGATGTAAGCTGAGAATGGGCAGGCCCTTTGCTCAGCTTCCCAAGGTACATCTCATGTTAACAGTTATTTCACTCTCCTGTACCATGATGTCCCTCATATGATGTACTGTATCCTCAAAAGGAACCAAAACCTTCCTTTCTTCCTTAATTTCCATTTTTCTGGGATTCTATCAAACAATGAGAAAAGTAACTAACATGTTACTTACTGCTGTTTATGTGAAAATAATCAAGGAGATAAAACTTTTAGAGCATGACATACATGTAATGAAATTTTAAATGATTAGAACATATATTTTAGTCATTAATACTTGCAATATAATTCAAATATTCCAGGACAGAAAATTAAAATCCAAGTACAAAAGGCACTGAAAGGATGATGTTTTATATTTTAAAGGCTAATAATTTCAATGAAGAGGCAAAAATAACATTATTTTTATATTTTAATAATATTATATGAATTGCATTGCCATCATGAAAGCTTTTGTAGCTTCTGAGTTTGGAAAGCAACAAAAGAATATTAAGCGTAGTCACAGTCTTACATTCTTTAACAAACTGCCATGCATTTTAATGCAGCATATCACCATTTTGCTTTCTTTTTCTTTTTTTAAATTCAATGCCAACAATACCTCCCCAAAGACCTGGGCCTGTACAAAAACAAATACTACCAGTAGAAGGAAAGGATGTCACTCAATATGAGTGAAGAAAATTCAACCAATAAATAAGAGTACCAAATATATATTTGAGAGAAATTTCTAAACAATATTATTTTGGGAACTACTACTACTACTACTTATTAGCAATATCTCTGATCTCTAAGGGCTTTTGAGGTAGGAGACAGCTTTCTAAAGCAATGATTCTCAATCTTTCTAAAGTTGTGACCCTTTAATACAGTTCTCCATGTTGTGGCGATCCACAGTCATAAAATTATTTTTGTTGCTACTTCTATCTGCAATTTTGCTACTAATGTGAATTGTTATATAAACACCTTATATATGGGATATCTAATATGTGACCCCTATGAAAGGGTCATATAGCAGGCTTCCACCCCAGCATCTGATGCTGGAGTCCTCATTGGTAAAATTGAATGACTGAGATTTTGTAACAAAACAACATTTGGCAGCCAATGTGGAGCACAAGCACAAGGACCAGGAAATCATGCAAGATGTGGACAAACTAAAAAGCCATCAGATTTGATAAGGCACCTAGGAAGTCCTCAAAGAGAGGTTAAGAATGGAAAACACCATAATACAAGACATTCGAACCCTGTATAGTGCTACTTTAAATGGCTTGAAAATAGAAGCAGAGATTTATCAATTATAATTACTATTAGTCTGGTAATTCACAGTCTATTCTTAATAACTGCCTTATATGTTTTTGTGCCAGAATATAAAAAACAGTGTCATAAGATGCAAGCCTTAGAAGACTTAGAAATGACAATTAAAAACTATTCACAGATGAGGGATTTAAACAACAACCTACCACACTATCACAGGATAAAACTGAAGAGGAGTGGTCCAAGGTTGTTAGAAAACCAATGTTAGTTTATCCAGTTACTATAAAAGACTTACCAAAAGATGACAGGCACCCCCAAAGTTATGAAAAAGTTAAATGTAATCTTAGAAACATTAGATTTGAGATTTTAAAAAGCCATCATTTCATACAATATGTATTTACCCTCTGTGAAGCAGATATTAAATTCATGGGCAACTCAGAACAGAATTATTCTCCAAGACTGGAAAGATTTGGAACAGAAATTTTGGAAGCTGGTCCTCAGTTACAATGGTGCACATGGTGGGAAGAGGAAGCCGGGGCCTTAGCACAATGAAATAGGGCTACAGATATTAATCTTTCCCAAGCTCAGTTGTCAGGTAAGGGTCAGTATGCTGAGTTACACAGGCAGCTTGAGTTGAGGTTCATGCCTTGGCACTGTCTTTTAGCAGCTTTAAATGCTTGGGACAAGGAAGTGAAGAATGAGGAAAGAAATCTGAGTCATTTACTAAAATTATACAAGGCCCCAAAGAAGTCTTCACAGATTTTTTGCAAAGACTGACTTCAGCTGTAAATAAAATAGTAGCATATTCAGAAGTCAGACAAATATTAATTGAATATTTGGCTTTAGAAAATGCTAACTTGGAATGCAAAATGATGATTAGGCTTTTTTTCCTCCATCTTTATTTAAATTGAGTATTTCTTATTTACATTTCAATTGTTATTCCCTTTCCTGGTTTCTAGGCCAACATCCCCCTAACCCCTTCCTCTCCCCTTCTATATGGGTCTTCCCCTCCTCATCCTTCCCCCATTACCGCCCTCCCCCAACAATCACGCTTTTAAGTCAAGATCTGTATCATAGATGATTGGGCTAGAAATATGGTTGATATTGGATCTCATATTTACGATGCTACTCTGAAAAAAATTTCTAAAAATTTCAAGGAAAATGAAAATATCACATGATTTAGTAATGGTAAATAAGGAAATCTGAAAAGAGATTGTACATAAGTCATTCCTAGAAACAATGTTTTTTTCCTAGAGATAATCAAAACAAAGGCCCCAGCATTCTGAAATCTGCAGAAGATGTAACAAAGACTGGTATTGGACTAATGAATGCAGATCAGCAAGGGACAGGCAAGGTAAGCCTTTGCCATGGAGAACTCCTACAGGCCCCAATATCAAATTTGATTTAATCATTTCATATCAGCATTATAGAAACTCATCCACAATGCAATTAAAAGATGTAATGCTTGTTGCTAAAAGTAACATGGACCTGATGCTGACAAACTGGGTCTAGGAAGCAATGTCAGTGACAATAGGACAACTGGCTAACTCCAAGAGAACGTTCCAATTTGTGAAACCTGTGCTAGGCACTATTGTTTATCACAGATTCTTGCTTTGTACATGGCTACTCTAGCAGACTACATTGTAAATAAGGACACATTTCAAGAATGAGACCTAGACCATCCCCCCTAGACAAAGAGCTAACCAAGAAGTCTGTAGCTACTTCTTGGTATCTGTGAGAACAAGAAGATCTCTGTATAATTAAATCTTAGGACACCTTCAATGTTAGAGACAGCAACACCAACCAATGACGGATGATTAGCAGTCTATGTCAGCAACTGACAGTCAGAGAAATAAGTATAATTAATAGTCAGCAAGACATGAGCAAGGTCTGAGGTAGAGAAGCTGGCTATGTAGCCAAAAGCAAGCAGAGTCAAGGTCAATTATTAACATCTAAACTAAAAATGAATAGAGGTGATCTTCAACCACCTCGACTAGATGAACAACACTCATATAGCACATAACCATCCCCTGGTTAGCTCAGGGGACATGCATAGGGCTTGTGGACTGTTCATTATTTTGGCCTATGATAATCCAGAGAATTAACTAAACTCAGTGGAGTAGCTCAGCCTCTGTCAAGTTTCTAATAATACCCTATAAAAAATATGAACAAAAGATATTCAATAGATTTTTTCCACTCTTGGAAACCCCACATTTTCTGAGAATTTATATTAATCTTTCTCGGTATCTCATTATTCTTTAATAACTCTTGATAAATCTGGCTTCTACTCTGCATACTCCTATGAGAGGCTGCATCAAGACCAATTGGTGGGATAGAGAAAACTTAGAGCCACTGTCCCATTTCAATCTTTAATAACTATGGGTGTGCAACATTTTAGGTCCTTGGAGCATGAATAACTAGACCATCTGTCATTCTCAAAATCTCTGTTCCAGCTAAGTATGTTGCTTAATGCTAATGTGGATAGTTTTCAAAGCTCACATTTTAACCACTCTGTTTATTGCTTTTACTACAACAGCTGAGTATTTTCTTCTAACTGTACTTTAGCAATATACTATTTCATGCTTCTGATACATATTAACTAATTAATTAATAATCATTATGAGTTGTTAATATATTAAATACTTTTCATCATGTTTTCAAATAAAATTTATATACAAATTTCTGGACAATGTTTTAAAACTTAACTCAAAAGTAAAACAATCAAGCTACTCATGAAAATGAAAGCTAAAGGGTGGAGCAACAGCTCAGTTGGTAAATTTCTTGACCCCCACATACAAATGTTCAACATGGTGGCACATACTTGTGATCCCAATACTTGGAATATAAAGACGAGAATATCCCTGGGACTCCCTGATCAATCAGTCTAGCATAATTGGTGAGCATCAGTCCAATGAGGAACCCTGTCTCATAGGAGGTAGATAGCATGTCTGAGAATAACACATGATGTCCTACATATGCATACATATGTACCTGGCCTCCATATACATACACACCCTTGAGCACACAAAATCATACACACAAACACACATATGTGTATGCATGCATGCACACACACATGCACGCACACACAATAAACAAGAAATGATTACAAACTGTTTCAAGGTAGCTTTGGCTGCCTCTTTCCTTACCTTCCCAACAGCTCGATCTCTTTCCAAAGAGGTCAGCATTTTCTCCTTCAGTAAAGCATGATGTTTCTCATGTAACACCCTTATAGTTGGTTCGTAAGATGCATAATGCAATTTCAGCCTATAAAAGTAAAAGGCCAGCGGCATCATCAGAAAGGGTAAAATAGTTACATCAGTGATTTTTATCTAACATCTAATCCCTTTCTTTCCTCTTTCATTCCATCTTTGTGTGCTTATGAATAAAAATGAATAGCCATGGAAAGGTCAACATGCCAGAGCCAAGAAGCACGAAGTGTTATTTTCTGTGTAATTTCAGTCTACCTCAGGTTAGGGATAAATAAAGGAAACTTTATTTTCCTTCTGCACTTTCCAATTTCCCAGCAGCACATTCTCTTCTATATCTGAGTATGTACTCAGAGGACTACCTCAGTTCTTTCAAAATTAGAGAGTATATGTTTACAGACAGAATAGTACTATGTGCCTGCAATCCCAACACTCAGGAGGCAGCGGCAGTAGGATCAGAAGTTCAAGGCCGGTCTCAGCCACATAGTGAGTTCAAGACCAGTCTGGGATTTATGAGACCTTGTTTCACAAAACTTAACATCCAGTTACAATTCACAAAAAAGAAGGGTCATAAGCAACAGGCAATTAAACCAGAAACCAGGAGTTTTGTTTATACCAAAATAAAAGGTAATCTTGAAAACATGTTTCAATGACTTCATATTAAGAAAATTGAGTATAGAAATATATTTTTTTATTAACTTGAGTATTTCTTATATACATTTCGAGTGTTATTCCCTTTCCCAGTTTCCGGGCAAACATCCCCCTCCCCTTCTTTATGGGTGTTCCCCTCCCCATCCTCCCCCCCTTGCCGCCCTCCCCCCAACAATCTAGTTAAATATATTTTTAATTTGAGCCTATATGTCTGTGTGACTACAAACCACATGTGTGCAGGTGCCCAAAGAGATTAAAAGAGGGTGTCAGATACACTGTAACAGGAACTATATGTACTCATTTGCTGCCTGGTGGGTACTGCAAATAGTACGCAGGCCCCTTTTTATCTTTTGCTCTTAAGTATAGAACCATTTCTCTAATGCAAAAAATAGTTTAATGTCTCAAAGAAAATAATACTACATAAGTACCTTCAAAATTTTGTCTGATTGAAAAATGTCTTCAACAATGCTTTAGTTTTTACTGAAGAATACATTATGTGAAGTAAAATATATAGATCCCAAGTGTCAGAGTTATCTGTTTAGATTAATATGCATATTCAGTAAAATCATATAGTGGCACTTCTAACATCCCAGAAAACTCTGGGACTGTGTATTTGGTGCCAAACAATATTTTCTCACTAGACGTTCTTTTCTTTCACTTAGAACAGTTTTCCAAGTTATGCTGTATCATACACTGGTAGCTGTATTTCATTCCATTTCTGAGCAGGATTCTCTTACATATATATTCATTATTTGAATAAAAATACATGAAGTCTACATTGCAATTGAAGTCCTACGATGTTGGAGACGTCTAAACTATGGGATAGGAACTGAGGGAAGGTAGAGGCACAGAATCAATCCCGAGCCAGGGACAGGCTACATGTGCTGCAGAGGCAGACCTCCAAGGGTGGGGCTACTCAAGATGCTTGTAATGAATCTCATGACAAGCCCCAGATACCAGATATGTGCATGCAGGTTTGTATTTTGCCCTACTGGATTTCTGTTTGCTTTGTCATATACCTCCACCCCTCCAGTCTGGAATGAGACTGTTTTCTCCGTATCATTATATATTGTAAATTATTTTTTGAATTTATGAAGCATCACAGTAGAGATTGCCCTGAGTTCCAAACCTGTTGGGACTTTTCAACAGTACTGGAAGTATTAATTACTGTGGAAACATTGAGAGTTCAAAAAAATATTTCATACTATGAGACAGGAGCTCATAAAGCACAGGGGCAGAATCATAGAGTTCAAGTCCAAAATGCTACTCAGAATTTCATGAATTCCCATACTTGGTCTCCAGATATTGATGTTGTTAGGGAAGGCAGAGGAATATTCAGGAGGTTGAGATGTACTAGGAACAGGCAGTCACTGGTAAAGCATAGAGGTTGTTCTAGCCTGGTTCCTCTTCTCATTCACTCTTTAGTCTCTGATGGGCCAGAATTCTAGCCCTGCTTCCACGCCCATGCCACCAGGACGGCATGTATCCATCAATCTAAAAGCCAGAACAAGTCTTGCTTCTTGCACAATATCATATAATAACACTGAGAAAAGAAACCACTTCAGTATGTCCTTTTTAATTGTATATTTAATGGGTAAGACATATATTTAAGCATAAATATGTAATGTTTATATTGGACATATTTTTAATATCCTTGTCAACACAGAATGTTTTTATATGGTATTATCATAGAACAAACAAAAGACCATTTTATTTGAGGACTATAAAACTGACTTCTTGTTTTACGTGAAAAGAATGGAAGGAAGCTAATGAAGGAGGAATCCTGAGTATGAGCAACACCTCCCAGAATACCTTCTGTAGTTTCTCTTATAGATTCAAGCTAATTTAGGATATGCCTTGTACCCCAGCAAAGCTCTGCCTGTTCTCTGTTGTCCATGGCACATCTGGTGAACTTCCCATGTTCTTTCATGATCTGTGCTGCTGCATGTGGTATTCTGTCTCATAATGGCAGCCTGAGGACATCACTCTACATGCTTACCCACTATTCACAATTCACCCCACTGGAAACACACCGTTGAAGTCCTTTGCTTATACCAGACTTACTAAGGCTGTGTCTTAAATGACAAAGCAACAATACAGTACATTTTCTTACATTTTTGTTTAACTTCTCAATAACACATTCCAATAGTGTGAATATGCCTTCAATTCAAGGGCCTAAACTTCCTATCCAATAAACTTAAAGAAACAAGTTTATTGAAACAGCACTGCTCAAGTCAACACACATGAGCATCTCACCCTTTGAGGTCAGCAATGAGCTTGTTCTTTTCTTGCAGTATGCGCTTATGATGCATGCGATGGAAGTTCCGTTCCTTCTGGGTTTTCAGCAGATCTTCTTTGGCCTTTCTGAAAAACACCAATACCACCAATTTTCAAAACCACTGTTGTTTCCTTCCTGAGAAAAGTGCTTAATGTTGAGTCCCAGAGGAGAGTAAGCCAGTGACAACTGAGTAGCACGGAAGGTGCAGTATTCACTGAGAGCCCAGCATTTCATGCATGGTGGTCTTATTCTACATTGCTAGGTTATGAAAGGACAAAGCTTATACTTCAGAGACATGAGTCATTCATGCCTTACAATTTAAAATCAAGTTTTTCCTACAATGTCACAGTGGTATGCAAAGCACCCTAAAGGGCTGATCTCATGCCCATTCAACACAAAATGAACCCACTGCTATTCGTGGAGGTCTTTGCTTAGAATGCTTGTCTTATACTTATACATTATGAAGTCCTGTTTTGAGTTTGTAGGATTTTAGGGATTTCATAATGTAGATGTGTAAAAAAATCATAAAATCTCAAGCACATACAATTCTATTTACCAGTAATTCCTGTATGCTTAGGAGAAAGATTTTTGTTGTTTTCTTCTTCAATTTTTCCATTCTCTGTGACCAATTATATTGTTGTTTCACTGTGAATTTTAGTTCATATGTAAAGACTTTTAGAATTTAAATATTACCTCCAGAACAAAAACTTTCACGATTTAAAATATCATTATTGACCCCTCCACTTTCTTCCTTCCAACCACTGCAATAATCCTCTTTCCCCACTCACTCTCAAAACTAACTGGCTGGGGAGATATATATATATATATATATATATATATATATATATATATATATATATACTTTTACTGTTTTAAAATTAAAAATACACCAAGGAAATATATTACACACACTTTAAAAGATTCAGAGTGAATATGTTTTCCTTCAGTTGTGAGTTCATGACTCACTAGTAGAACAGTAAGATAGATACTTGGCTGAAATTTTACAGGTAAAACCACACTGCACTGCAAACAATAAACAGACTCATATCTGTAAAGGACTAATAAAGGGCTTATATCTTTTTCTAATGTTCATTATTTGCCTGTACTTCTCTGTCTATGCACAGGACCCCATGAAAATATTGCCTTTCTACATTAATGTATCACTGAGACTGCATTGTTCTAGACTGTTTATTTCTCCAAAAATTAAAAAAAATGTATTTCTTAGACTTTTTGTAGGAAAATCTATTTCACTGAACTCTTCCTGATACACTGTCTCTTACAGTCTTAGGGACTTTCTTCTGAAATGTTCCCTTAGATGTATATACAGGTGCTGTGATGTAGATTTATCTCGTGGGGCTGGACTCTCCATGATGTGTGAAGGAGACTCACTGTATTCAGATATGCACCCACCAGTGAGCCCACTGGGTCCCTACAGATACAGACACGTGGCCATGTAAAGAACAGTATTTATTGTAGAGACTTGATGTGCCAGGTAGGAGTCTCCACCATCTCAGAGGAGATGAGGATGCAGAATGGGAAGCAGAATTTTGTGAGGGGTGAACCAGGACACAGAAGAAGGACTGGGAATTGTAGGGAGGAGATGAGAGTTGCTATGAATAGGAGATACATAAAAGAGATCGGAATACCAATGATCAGACACATTATATACATGTATGACATTATCACTAAACATACACATTAAAATAAAGAGATTAACTTGTAAAAAGAATAAAAAGATGAAATTCTCAATAAAAATTAACTATTAAAAATGTGAGCATACTTGTGATTCAGTCAAAAGAGAAATATTCTTATACTGGATAGGCTAATGCAAATTATATTTAAAATGGAGTTCTATGTGATGTCTTAATTGGAGTATGTCACTCACTTCCACTATATGCTAGTCTCAGTAAAGGATGGTCTATAATGAACAACAAAATATCAGCTCTATCCATATTGGATAACTAATGACATGCTGCTTCCTTGAGCTTTTCACACTCTGAAGAAATGAACTGACCTGGAGGGCAGACACACTACTTTAGGACCAGAAGGGAAGAAATAAACTTTTATGTGTCACAAATATTGCAAAATTGAGATTCACATAAATGCACACAGATATGCCTCCGTGGTGAGCCAGCTCAGAGGATTCTGTGAGGAACAGTGTCTGGGCCGCTGCCAAGGAAGTTTGTGGGACAAAGTTAGGTCTCTAGGTTCCTGATGGAACATATGTTAATCAGTAGGACTTCTGGCCATCAAATCAAATTATAAATGGTGTGTGGTCAAAGAGACAACGATACAAATTCTAAGTTTCTTCTTCCAAATCTTTCAATCTTTTTTGGATAATCTTTATTAATCTTTACTAAGAAATTTTGAGTTTGCATCACACATGAAATAAGTAAGTAACGTCCAATAAACACAACACTAACAATGATCATCTTCCATCCAACCTCCAACTTCATATTCATGCTAACTTTTTGATATGTACAGTAAATTATGATTCAAATATTCATATTTGAAACTCATTTAATGAATATTTCAATAACTGTTAATTTTTTACAGCTTTCAACCATGTGCACAAATACATGTAATACACGCTACAAGAGGAAATAGCAAAACCCAAGAAGCCAGGTGTGTTAGCTGCTTTCCTCATTGTTAAGTTATGACAGAACAGTTTAAACAAGGGGACTTACTGTGCCCCACATTAGAGGTCACAGTTTCCACAGCAGGGAAGTTGTGCCATCAGTACTGAGGGACAGCCAGGCATTCACAAGAAGCCAAGACCGTGAAAGGCTGGTGCTCAGATGGCTTTTTCCCTTTTCACTCAGATTGGAACCTTAGGACATGAGATGCAGTGTTGTTAGGTAAGCCACCAGAGACCACTTTGTAGATATCCTTAAAAACAAAAAGAAAGTCCATATTTCCAGCTGGTGGCTGCACAGGTAACTTGTCCAAATCATACATCCTGGAGCCTTACAACCCTGGTTTTCACACTTCATTTAACAAAAAGTGGAACTTCAGAAGTCAAAAAGCAAGGCTAATCCATTTAGGGACTTTTTATTTGAGGAGTTTCCTAGATGTACAAACCAAGTCTTTGTTCCCATTTTGGCAAGTGCTGGGTCTATGTGCTGGGTTTGGATGATACCTCTAACCTGGTGTCAGTTGTGGTAAGGTCTGGGGGCCTATTACAGTAGCTTTCAAGGGGGATCTTCTCTCTTCAGTTGAACCTTCCTAGACATCCTTCATTGTGGGAAAACTCTGCTAATCGAAGTCAAAGTTTACCATGATCAGATAGCCTCTGGGCTCAATGCAATATGGAAGATCCCTTCATTAACTGGACTACTTCTCTGACCTTGTCTGGGGAATTCTTAGCCCCCACACATGCCTCTACCTGAGGACTGTCACTTAGCCTTAGGTAGATTACAGGTTCAGTTTCCTTTCTCCTGATTAGAAACTGTTCAGCTAGTACCTGAGATTCCTGAAATGTGTTCCCATGCTAACCAAGTTCTTCAGTACTCTAAGTCCTCAGACAATTGCCTTTGTACATCATGGATGTTCCTACCCTAAGTGGACATTCAACATTCAGGGATACTGAGACCCCTCCCCTACTTGTCCTCTCTATTCCCACTGTCCTCATGGACCATATGGGCTAATTATCCATCAGATTGGGAAAAATCACACTTCATGAAATGTGTTTCTATGGTGATTTTAAGTTTAATCCAGTTGAAAATAAAGATGGGTAATCACACTATGAATTTGAAAAGTAGCATTTCCCCACAAGGCCAGAGTAAAACTACTTCCTATTTTCTTTAAATTTATCCAAAACTTTAGAACTACCACATTCTAACTGTAATTTTATCATAACACACACCAGAACTCAATGTACTAGCTTATTAAGATAAATATTTGCTAACCACTAGTACAACAGTTGCTAGACATTGACAGAGTGCAAATGCCTTTGATGTCAATTACCTCCAGGGTTTTCATGCCATAGACGTAGCTTCAAATCACACAATTCACTAAAATATTTGAAAATTTCACAAAATCTACTTTTCTTATTTTACTATCAAACTATTTGTAATTTAACATTTTTCCATATATTTTTTAAACCACCACTGATTTAACTGAAAACCATTAATGTCCACTAACTATGGAGTTACCAGTGAGCAATCTCATAGCTCTTCGTTCAAGAATGACTTTAGAGTCCCTCAGAATGTATGTATGTCTTAACGCTTATTTGAAGGTTATAAATCTGCAGCCAAATTTCCTTAGACTACATTTAGACACCTAAAGGCCACTCACAAACTCTGTGTTTGATCTAGTTTCTATACTTGTTTACCCTTGTAGTTTCATTTATGTATATATATTTATATATAACTACATATATAAACATGCAGATATATGTTTATTTTTAAATTTTATTACTTATAGGTATTGGTGATAAGGGTTGTGAGTATGGGCATAAGCTTGCAGGTACCTATAGAAATCAGAAGAAACCATGGGACACACTGGAGCTAGAGTTCCAAACAGTTATGAACTGTCAAAATGAGTGCTGGAAATCTAACTCCTGTCCTCCAGAAAAACAGCAAAACCTACAGACACTTTTCTCCAGCCCCTGCCCTCATATAATTTAATCAGTTACCACACATCACTCTCCACTCACTTACTTCTGGAATTTTGAGTGTTACACAGAATTTAGACTCAAGTTTAATTTTTACGTAATTGGTATTATATTCTGGCTAAGCTCTGCCCATTGTAATTTTTAAACTAAAACTAATTTTCATTCAGACATGCAGCTTATTTTTCAACATTTTGCAACTGTTTATGTAGTTTATGTTAATACAAGAAAGCACAGTGAAGATAGCTTTCCACTCAACAATAAAAAATGCAAGTATTTCTAACTCATTGATTTAGGATATAGTTTTTCTTATCAAAATCACCTTGAGTTCTTCAAGGAAACGTTATGTTTGTGACAGCTTTTTGCCATCAGACGGTTCTAAACTCCCTTGGATTTTTTGTTTAATTTCAACAGTTCCGTAAAGCCTCAAACTTCAAATTGTAACCACTTGCTAACATTTGCTAATTAAACATGATTAACTATTAGGCTAAAATCTTAAATAATTCCAGTTCTGATCAAGATGCTTAAATTTTCTAAGAATTCTGTTTTGTCCTAAGAACAATTTTAAAAAGTCAGATAAATTTTAAATTAATTTTTTCTAGAACCTACCAGAGAGCTGAAGTGTAACAATCATAGCATAAAAACAACATATGAGCAAAGCCCCCTACTCTTAGACAGAGACAAGAATGTACTGAAACAGAGATAAACAGACAAGAAGGTGGGCAGCCTCTAATGGGAGAATACTAAGTAATGTCAAGTGAGAGTAGTAAGACAGGTGGAAAGGCTGGGTAGGTTGAATCCATTTGCAAGCTCTTTTCCACAATCCACCCTCCCCCTTCTCAGTTTTCAATTGGGAAGTTTTGGAGACCAAAGAAGCTACTTAAATAAAGCATGAAATTTCAGGGTGGAGGATGTCCCACACCACTTAAAATTTTATGAAGTTAGCTAATTCATGAAAACTTCTGTGGTAATGGTGACTTCGAATGTTACAAATGTGTAGCCCATTTTTTAGACTACAGTTAGATACCTAAAGGACACTCACAAGCTCTGTGTTTGACCTTACATCTATCCTTGTCACTACTAGGAAAATCCCCTCAGAATGTGGAACAAGTTAGTACCTCGTACCAATTCCAAGCTAAGACTGTAACCAGATACATCCAAAACTAAGCATTTTGCTGTACACCACTTATCAAGAATGTGTTCCAATAGTGCCAAGATTTGTAATCTTTTCTTCTATTAAAACTCAATGAAGGTATAAGATTAGACCATGGTCTCTGGGCCAGCTTGAATCTGTATTTATACTTAGCCCATGGTCATTCATATTCAGCTTCAAAACAAACTATCTCTTGTTCCCTTTGAGATGAGCTTCTGTGTCCAGAGTTCATACAAGTCCTTTCATGCAGAAGTAACCAGTGGGTGAGGAGGGTAATGACGATGCCACTGGCACATGGGAGCAGCTAAGCCATTTACAGGTGGAAGAATAGAAGAAAACATCTCACTCCAGGGGCAGGTGAAGGAGCAGGTAAACCTTTTGGATCTGGAACTTCATCTTCTCAAGCAGAGTCCCACACTCCTGTCTTGGAGGACACTCCACCAAGAACAATAGATACAAGGGGTGACTATAAGCTGAGCAGGTCAGAGGAGGGTGGAAAGATTAGAGTCCTGACCACCAGGGCTCAAGGACACAAAAGGCTCCCTTTAAGGTGAGGATGAACCAGAAGAGAAGGAAGCTATCTGATGTACCTTTCCCATGACCCTGTGACCCCATGACCCCATGACCCCATAACCCCATGACCCCATAACCCCATGGCCCCATAACCCCATGACCCCAGTGAGTTGTAGATGAAAATATATATATTATGAGGAAGCATAAAGAGGGTAAAGTAAATGGTTGTGGATGGATTTTGTTGTGAAAATATAAGAATACACTCACACCCAACTTTATTTTACTTTATATTGAAAGCATGAAAATGTGTATATAAGGAATTGCTCTCAAAATGAAAGAAGGCAAAATATACATGAATGGAAATACCAGAGAACAAATTCAATTTAAAATTCTAGTGTTAAATCTCCATAATTAAACAATAAATGGGTTCAACTCTGGTTAAAATAGTTCTTGTATGATAAAGAGATGACATTGGCCATAGAAAATTCTACATAACAATGGGACCTTTGGAGCTACAGTTACAGGCCTCAGACTGTATCCACTTAAACAGTAACCACCACACACACACACACACACACACACACACACACACACACACACACACACACGTATCCAAAGGCTACTGTTCACAGTCATGTATGGTAAAGTACAAAGAACAACCAAAATCGGGCAAGTTTTTAAATGACTAATGTAATGAGTACGGCTGGCTGGACAACTAGGATAGCTGGGATTCTGAACTCACCTACATGCTCTTTCCCGTAGACTTCCACTACAATCTTCATGATCACGACATAATAAATACTGAGCATAACAGATGAGCTATATTCAGTTCTTCTCAGAGACTTGTCTTCCAAAATAAGGTGTGTGGCAATAGGTAGTTACATTGCTTCTAATAGTCCAAAGATATGAGTATACAATCAGTACATCTTTATAAAAAGTAAACATGGGGATGGAGAGATAGCTTGACTGTTAAAAGATGCTGCTCTTGCAAAGATTCTGGGTGTGTTGCCCAGCACAACTTCATAGCCAGCCACCACTCCTTACAACAGTTTCAGAGGTTCTAGTGCCTTCTTTTCGGAATCTGTAGGTACTGTAAACTCAATGCACAGACATATATGTAGGCAAAACACCCCTCTACATAAAATAAAAATAAAACTCTGTGGGGTATTGTTGGTTGATAGTGTTGTTCAAACACCTTCAGCTCCTTCAGTCTTTTCTCTAACTCCTCCATTGGGTCCCCTTGTTCAGTCCAACGTTTAACTGCAAGCATCCTCATCTGTCTCAGTAGCACTCTGGCAAAGCCACTCAGAGACACCCATATCTGGCTCTTGTCAGCAAGTACTTCTGGGCATCAGCAGTAGTGACTGGGTTTGGTGGCAGCATATGGAATAGATCCCCAGGTGGGGCAGTCTCTGGATGACCTTTCCTTCAGTCCCTGCTCCACCAGAGTTCCCAGGCACTAAGCCACCAACCAATGAGTATACACCTATGACTCAGCCACATATGTAGCAGAGGATGGCATTGTCCAACATCAAAAGAAGGAAAAGCCCTTGGTCCTTTGAAGGCTTATTTCTCCAATGTGGGGTAATGCCAGGGCATTAAGGTGGGAGTGGGTGGGCGGGAGTGGGAGCATTCTCATAGAAGCAGAGGGAGGGGAAGGAAATATAGGAGAGAGGGAAAAGGGGATAACACTTGAAATGTAAATATATAAAATATCCAAGAAAAATAAAATTTAAAAAAATCAGAAAACATGAAAGAAAAAACAAAAAAATTAATTTTAAAAATTAACTTTCGCTTCCTGGTTGCTGCCGCCGCGGAGAGCCCGTGGGCAGCACCCCGCGAGCGAACTTGAGCCTCGGGACCACAGGTAAGACCAACTTTTCTGCTGCAAGTGACCTGCCTGGTGAACTCAAGACACAGGCCCACAGGAACAGCTGAAGACCTGTAGAAAGGAAAAACTACACGCCCGAAAGCAGAACACTCTGTCCCCATAACTGGCTGAAAGAAAAGAGGAAAACAGGTCTACAGCACTCCTGACACACAGGTTTATAGGACAGACTAGGCACTGTCAGAAATAGCAGAACAAAGTAACACTAGAGATGATCTGATGGCGAGAGGCAAGCACAGGAACCCAAGCAACAGAAACCAAGACTACATGGCACCATCGGAGCCCAATTCTCCCATCAAAACAAACATGGAATATCCAAACACACCAGAAAAGCAAGATCTAGTTTCAAAATCATATTTGACCATGATGCTGGAGGACTTCAAGAAAGACGTGAAGAACTCCCTTAGAGAACAAGTAGAAGCCTACAGAGAGGAATCGCAAAAATGCCTGAAAGAATTCCAGGAAAACATAAATAAACAAGTAGAAGCCCATAGAGAGGAGACACAAAAATCCCTGAAAGAATTCCAGGAAAACACAATCAAACAGTTGAAGGAATTAAAATGGAAATAGAAGCAATCAAGAAAGAACACATGGAAACAACCCTGGATATAGAAAACCAAAAAGAAGAGACAAGGAGCTGTAGATACAAGCTTCACCAACAGAATACAAAGAGATGGAAGAGAGAATCTCAGGAGCAGAAGATTCCATAGAAATCATTGACTCAACTGTCAAAGATAATGTAAAGCGGAAAAAGCTACTGGTCCAAAACATACAGGAAATCCAGGACTCAATGAGAAGATCAAACCTAAGGATAATAGGTATAGAAGAGAGTGAAGACCCCAGCTCAAAGGACCAGTAAATATATTCAACAAAATCATAGAAGAAAACTTCCCTAACCTAAAAAAAGAGATACCCATAGGCATACAAGAAGCCTACAGAACTCCAAATAGATTGGACCAGAAAAGAAACACCTCCCGTCACATAATAGTCAAAACACTAAACGCACAAAATAAAGAAAGAATATTGAAAGCAGTAAGGGAAAAAGGTCAAGTAACATATAAAGGCAGACCTATCAGAATCACACCAGACTTTTCGCCAGAAACAATGAAGGCCAGAAGATCCTGGACTGATGTCATACAGACCCTAAGAGAACACAAATGCCAGCCCAGGTTACTGTATCCTGCAAAACTCTCAATTAACATAGATGGAGAAACCAAGATATTCCATGACAAAACCAAATTTACACAATATCTTTCTACAAATCCAGCACTACAAAGGATAATAAATGGTAAAGCTCAACATAAGGAGGCAAGCTATACCCTAGAAGAGGCAAGAAACTAATCATCTTGGCAACAAAACAAAGAGAAGAAAAGCACACAAACATAACACATCCAAATATGAATATAACAGGAAGCAATAATCACTATTCCTTAATATCTCTCAACATCAATGGCCTCAACTCCCCAATAAAAAGACATAGATTAACAAACTGGATACACAACGAGGACCCTGCATTCTGCTGCCTACAGGAAACACACCTCAGAGACAAAGACAGACACTACCTCAGAGTGAAAGGCTGGAAAACAACTTTCCAAGCAAATGGTTGGAAGAAGCAAGCTGGAGAGGACATTCTAATATCAAATAAAATCAATTTTCAACTAAAAGTCATCAAAAAAGATAAGGAAGGACACTTTATATTCATCAAAGGAAAAATACACCAAGATGAACTCTCAATCCTAAATATCTATGCCCCAAATACCAGGGCACCTACATATGTAAAAGAAACCTTACTAAAGCTCAAAGCACACATTGCACCTCACACAATAATAGTGGGAGATTTCAACACCCCACTCTCATCAATGGACAGATCATGCAAACAGAAATTAAGCAGAGACATAGACAGACTAAGAGAAGTCATGAGCCAAATGGACTTAACGGATATTTATAGAACATTCTATCCTAAAGCAAAAGGATATACCTTCTTCTCAACTCCTCATGGTACTTTCTCCAAAATTGACCATATAATTGGTCAAAAAACA
This sequence comes from Rattus rattus, assembly GCF_011064425.1. NCBI lineage: Eukaryota > Metazoa > Chordata > Mammalia > Rodentia > Muridae > Rattus > Rattus rattus. The sequence continues at coordinate 143,606,515 of NC_046157.1, read as the reverse complement.
GGCCTCAACAGATACAGAAAGATAGAAATAATCCCATGCGTGCTATCGGACCACCACGGCCTAAAGCTGGTCTTCAATAACAATAAGGGAAGAATGCCCACATATACGTGGAAACTGAACAATGCTCTACTCAATGATAACCTGGTCAAGGAAGAAATAAAGAAAGAAATTAAAAACTTTTTACAATTTAATGAAAATGAAGGTACAACATACCCAAACTTATGGGACACAATGAAAGCTGTGCTAAGAGGAAAACTCATAGCGCTGAGTGCCTGCAGAAAGAAACAGGAAAGAGCATATGTCAGCAGCTTGACAGCATACCTAAAAGCTCTAGAACAAAAAGAAGCATATACACCCAGGAGGAGTAGAAGGCAGCAAATAATCAAACTCAGAGCTGAAATCAACCAAGTAGAAACAAAAAGAACCATAGAAAGAATCAACAGAACCAAAAGTGGGTTCTTTGAGAAAATCAACAAGATAGATAAACCCTTAGCCAGACTAACGAGAGGACACAGAGTGTGTCCAAATTAACAAAATCAGAAATGAAAAGGGAGACATAACTACAGATTCAGAGGAAATTCAAAAAATCATCAGATCTTACTATAAAAGCCTATATTCAACAAAACTTGAAAATCTGGAGGAAATGGACAATTTCCTAGACGGATACCAGGTACCGAAGTTCAATCAGGAACAGATAAACCAGTTAAACAACCCCATAACTCCTAAGGAAATAGAAGCAGTCATTAAAGGTCTCCCAACCAAAAAGAGCCCAGGTCCAGACGGGTTTAGTGCAGAATTCTATCAGACCTTCATAGAAGACCTCATACCAATATTATCCAAACTATTCCACAAAATTGAAACAGATGGAGCACTACCGAACTCCTTCTATGAAGCCACAATTACTCTTATACCTAAACCACACAAAGACCCAACAAAGAAAGAGAACTTCAGACCAATTTCCCTTATGAACATCGACGCAAAAATACTCAACAAAATTCTGGCAAACCGAATCCAAGAGCACATCAAAACAATCATCCACCATGATCAAGTAGGCTTCATCCCAGGCATGCAGGGATGGTTTAATATACGGAAAACCATCAACGTGATCCATTATATAAACAAACTGAAAGAACAAAACCACATGATCATTTCATTAGATGCTGAGAAAGCATTTGACAAAATTCAACACCCCTTCATGATAAAAGTCCTGGAAAGAATAGGAATTCAAGGCCCATACCTAAACATAGTAAAAGCCATATACAGCAAACCAGTGGCTAACATTAAACTAAATGGAGAGAAACTTGAAGCAATCCCACTAAAATCAGGGACTAGACAAGGCTGCCCACTCTCTCCCTACTTATTCAATATAGTTCTTGAAGTTCTAGCCAGAGCAATCAGACAACAAAAGGAGGTCAAGGGATACAGATCGGAAAAGAAGAAGTCAAAATATCACTATTTGCAGATGATATGATAGTATATTTAAGTGATTCCCAAAGTCAACCAGAGAACTACTAAAGCTGATAAACAACTTCAGCAAAGTGGCTGGGTATAAAATTAACTCAAATAAATCAGTAGCCTTCCTCTACACAAAAGAGAAACAAGCCGAGAAAGAAATTAGGGAAACGACACCCTTCATAATAGACCCAAATAATATAAAGTACCTCGGTGTGACTTTAACCAAGCAAGTAAAAGATCTGTACAATAAGAACTTCAAGACACTGAAGAAAGAAATTGAAGAAGACCTCAGAAGATGGAAAGATCTCCCATGCTCATGGATTGGCAGGATTAATATAGTAAAAATGGCCATTTTACCCAAAGCGAACTACAGATTCAATGCAATCCCCATCAAAAATACCAATCCAATTCTTCAAAGAGTTAGACAGAACAATTTGCAAATTCATCTGAATAACAAAAAACCCAGGATAGCTAAACTATCCTCAACAATAAAAAGGACTTCAGGGGAATCACTATCCCTGAACTCAAGCAGTATTACAGAGCAATAGTGATAAAAACTGCATGGTATTGGTACAGAGACAGACAGATAGACCAATGGAATAGAATTGAAGACCCAGAAATGAACCCACACACCTATGGTCACTTGATTTTTGACAAAGGAGCCAAATCCATCCAATGGAAAAAGATAGCATTTTCAGCAAATGGTGCTGGTTCAACTGGAGGTCAACATGTAGAAGAATGCAGATCAATTCATGCTTATCACCCTGTACAAAGCTTAAGTCCAAGTGGATCAAGGACCTCCACATCAAACCAGACACACTCAAACTAATAGAAGAAAAACTAGGGAAGCATCTGGAACACATGGGCACTGGAAAAAATTTCCTGAACAAAACACCAATGGCTTATGCTCTAAGATCAAGAATCGACAAATGGGATCTCATAAAACTAGGATCCAGGGGTATTCTTGTTCCCCTTTTAAAGAAGGAGTGAAGCATTCACATTTTGATCCTCCGTCTTTGAGTTTCATTTGTTCTAGGCATCTAGGTAATTCAAGCATTTGGGCTAATAGCCACTTATCAATGAGTGCATACCATGTATGTCTTTCTGTGATTGGGTTAGCTCACTCAGGATGATATTTTCCAGTTCCAACCATTTGCCTACGAATTTCATAAAGTCGTTGTTTTTGATAGCTGAGTAATATTCCATTGTGTAGATGTACCACATTTTCTGTATCCATTCCTCTGTTGAAGGGCATCTGGTTCTTTCCAGCTTCTGGCTATTATAAATAAGGCTGATGAACATAGTGGAGCACGTGTCTTTTTTTATATGTTGGGGCATCTTTTGGGTATATGCCCAAGAGAGGTATAGCTGGATCCTCAGGCAGTTCAATGTCCAATTTTCTGAGGAACCTCCAGACTGATTTCCAGAATGGTTGTACCAGTCTGCAATCCCACCAACAATGGAGGAGTGTTCCTCTTTCTCCTCATCCTCGCCAGCATTTGCTGTAACCTGAGTTTTTGATCTTAGCCATTCTCACTGGTATGAGGTGAAATCTCAGGGTTGTTTTGATTTGCATTTCCCTTATGACTAAAGATGTTGAACATTTCTTTAGGTGTTTCTCAGCCATTCGGCATTCCTCAGCTGTGAATTCTTTGTTTAGCTCTGAACCCCATTTTTTAATAGGGTTATTTGTCTCCCTGTGGTCTAACTTCTTGAGTTCTTTGTATATTTTGGATATAAGCCCTCTATCTGTTGTAGGATTGGTAAAGGTCTTTTCCCAATATGTTGGTTGCCGTTTTGTCCTAACCACAGTGTCGTTTGCCTTATAGAAGCTTTGCAGTTTTATGAGATCCCATTTGTCGATTCTTGATCTTAGAGCATAAGCCATTGGTGTTTTCTTCCGGAAATTTTCTCCAGTGCCCATGTGTTTGAGATGCTTCCCCACTTTTTCTTCTATTGGTTTGAGTGTGTCTGGTTTGATGTGGAGGTCCTTGATCCACTTGGACTTAAGTTTTGTACAGGGTGATAAGCATGAATTGATCTGCATTCTTCTACATGTTGACCTCCAGTTGAACCAGCACCATTTGCTGAAAATGCTATCTTTTTTCCATTGGATGGATTTGGCTCCTTTGTCAAAAATCAAGTGACCATAGTGTGTGGGTTCATTCCTGGGTCTTCAATTCTATCCCATTGGTCTATCTGTCTGACTCTGTACCAATACCATGCAGTTTTTATCACTATTGCTCTGTAATACTGCTTGAGTTCAGGGATAGTGATTCCCCCTAAAGTCCTTTTATTGTTGAGGATAGTTTTAGCTATCCTGGGTTTTTTGTTATTCCAGATGAATTTGCAAATTGTTCTGTTTAACTCTTTGAAGAATTGGATTGGTATTTTGATGGGGATTGCATTGAATCTGTAGATCACTTTTATATTTTAAACAGTACATCGAAACAGTCTTGTTCTTAGCCACTCATTTAATTACATGAATGTATACTTTATTTCTGCTATTTGAAACATTAATTCTCAATAGGTTAAAACATACTTGGAAAGCTAGATTCTGCAAGGGCCCTCACCAGGATCATGGATGTGAAGCATTGCCTCACCTCACTTGTCAATCCACACTTAGAAACCTATCTGTGCTCATCCCAGGAAATCAGCATAAGAATTGACTGAAGTATTAGACTTTAAAGTTTTTCTGACCATTAAATTGGTTTTCAGGGACTTGCTCTCTATTTGCACAAATGAAGTCTACTCGGTAAAACAATTTAAATTCATTTCATGCTGGTGCTTCTCTTATTATGACCTTCCTGCTGCCTGTCTGCTAAATAAAAGGAAATAGAAGTTGGAATAAAGAACAGGATAAAATATTCATGTGAACAATTAATATTTTAAATTCATCATATCTGCTCATCACATTAGTACAACATCTTTGTGCTAAAAGTAAAAGAGTTTATTAACACAGACAGCAAACACTAAGATTCTGTTCAAGTACTATGAAGAATTATTCTGTGAAACTGTCAATTTAAACTTGTGTATCACAGAGAATATTCACATAGGCCTTATCTCAATGAGTTGCTACAATAATTATCAGACCTCCCCATTTTAGGACACTAGAAGCTACCCATCTATAATTCAACTATATAATATTAAGAAATAGGTGTTCTTAGCATAATATGAAACTCAATTTTTCAGTGCGGCATGAATGTGATTTAGTATCACAGTCCTAAAATCATTCTTAAGTGGCCAGCCACAGTGAAACAATTTTATAATAAATTTAAGTAATTATTTTGGGATGGGTATTTAGTAATGAAGTTATTGAATTACTTCATCATTATAATTTGGCAAGATAGAACATAGAAATATGTATTTACTTGCACCAACCAAAGCAGACCACCCTTGCCACATATTTTTCTTACTGATAACAATAATTATATAATTACCAAGTATTTCATTATCCTCAGTTGCTGATAAATGAATTACACTGACCCACAAAAATTAATATTGGAATAATTGTTGAAGGGCCAAATGGAATTCAGCCAGATAGAAGGAAAACTTCATTATATTTTTAACTGCAAAAAGAAGGGATATAGCCATGTCCAGAAAAAAATAATACCTTCTTAATTTAACAAGCAATTACCTAAACACTAAAGCATGAAATTTTATGGGCTTCCTTATTATCTTTATTTTCACAGTGTTTGTTTCTGAAAGTCATAAAATTAAATGGGTCTTCTTAAAGTCGGACGCTCTTCGACCTTTTATAGAAGTGAATTGTGTACTCAAAATCAGGGCTCCTTAAGAAAACATCTGTTTGGCTTTTTTCTCCATATTAATTGTCATTTAATTTTAACTTTCTTTAGTTCTATACTCTTTGGGAAAAGGTACTAAAGTATTTGTTTTGTTTTGTTTTAAGAAGAGTACATTTCTGTCTTTAAGTTTGGAATCTCACTATATTCTCTATCACATTTTGGGGACTCTATACAGCCTTTCTAGTCTGTATTAAATTTCATTAATGTAAAGATTCTAAAATAGAAAACTATCCTCTAAATGGAACAAAATTTATCCTGGGGGGGGGAGTTGCTTAAATTCCCCCATGGAAAGGAAACAAAGCCTGATCCCAAAGTGTTATGAAGACAAACCCCTCAACTACTCTAAAAATGATGAACAGTAAACATAAAGAACAGTAGCACAAGCATATAAGCACCAACTATGTCTAAGGCACAGTGACAGGCCCCAAACGGTGATCAGGAGAGCCGCCCTTCATTACATGAAGCACATAGACATTCAATGTGAAAAGTACACATTTCAAGGTGTTTCATAAATATTCACTAATAGATAGACTGAAATAACTATAAAGAATGCTGTGCAAAGAAAAGACTCAGAGTTACCAAGGCATTAACTTCTCCCTCCATAAGATGTACATATACATATACACACAAACACGCACGCACATACACATGCACACACACACAGAGAGAGAGAGAGAGAGAGAGAGAGAGAGAGAGAGAGAGAGGAGAGATATGCACAAACAAAATTTATGTACAAATCCTTATCAGTTTCAACCTCATCTGTGTTTTCCTACGGAAATTAGAAAATTGATTGCAAATTTCATGTGAAAAAAAGCAAAGAACCTAGAAATAATCAACATGGGGGGAAGAACAAAGATACAAATACCACAGCACACAGGTACACCACAGCACACAGGCATACACACAAGTTTTTAAATCAAATAAATCCTTTAAAGATCATAGTAACAAAGTAAAATGTAAAGCCACAGTTGGAGGGACGTCTACTATCCAGAGTGTCTATCGCAAAGAGAAAAAAAAAATCATAAAATTCAATAACAAAATAAACAACCTAATCAAAATTAGGTAAATGGCTTTAAAAATACTAAAAGGGCAATACTAATACCAAAACTTCCAAAGAGGCAAGCACAAAATATTGTGTCCACTATCAGCTGCCCCCAGCAAGTCACATATCAAAACCACAAGGTGTCACTAGCAAATCACGTCCAGGCTAACGTAGGAAGGACTACCAATACACGTTTGGGACTTGGTGAGCAAGTAGAATCCTCACACTCTTCTAGAAAGGAGCTGACAGAGCCTAATGAACCATCGTACCAACACTGCTGTGTTTAAATGTGTAAAATCAATGCAGAAAAAATAAGTGAGAGCAAGCTGTCCACATTATTTCTGTAGTAAGCATAGAGAGATGAAACTTAAACACATCTTCTCCTTTTTCAATCAGTTCAGGATCTTATCTCATGGGATACTGCTACCCAAACTTAGGCAAGATCTTCCCTGCTCCATTAAACCCTTTAGGATTAAAGAAACACATAGATGTGTGTTTCCATCATGATCTAAATCCAGTAGAGTTGGCGATGAAGGTGAACCGCCACAACTGCATCCCCTGGTCAGCATGGCAACAGAGCTCTTCACCTTAGAACAGAGCATTCCACCTCTGGTCCCTAAAGTCTTATTTTCATCATATAATGCAAAGTTCATTTAGTACATCTCTAAATGTCCCCACAGCTTATAACAGTCTCAATGTTGTTCAAAGTGCAATCTCTAAGTTCCTTTCTGAAACTCAAGACAATCTAACTGTGAGCCCATGTAAAGTCAAGTTACGGCCGTCCAATGTACAGCAGCACATAATAAATGTTCCCACTCCAAAAGAGAACAACAGGAACAGCCAGATCAAAGCACGAAGGGAGCCCAGTAGGTAAAACACCAAATCTTTCAATTCTGTGTCTGGCATGTGGAACTCTCAATGAAGTCTTCTGGGCTCCCATGGCTCTCTGCAGCTCCATCTCTCCAGCACTGCCATCTACAGCATAGTGACCGCTCATTTGGACCAAGTCTCTCTGTGCCTGGAGTTATCCTCAGTGGGCACTGAACAGTTTTGGTATCTCTACCAACCTAGGCTCTTCATTGCAACATAGGATTCAACTTTCCATCTTCACATACTGGACACTCAGAGCCTCATTGCAGGAAATATACCTCGGCCACACATTGACTGGACTTGGAGACTTTCTGAAGCCTTGGTAAAAGCCTCTACATGACCATCTTCCTTTTGTGTGTATCATGCTTAAAACAAGCGCAGAAAGCACTGTGTGGATGAAGTGTTCAAGTTCTGATGCCAGGTCAACATGTAGTCTGGATCCTTTCTCGGAAGTATCTTTTTATTTCCTCTAGGATAGTCTTAGGGAAAAACTTTTCTTTGGTTGCCATTTCAAAGAAAGGAAAACCATTAGCAGCTTTCTTAATTAAGTGTCTCTCCTTTCAAATGAGTTTGTACTTTCAAAAGCTAGATCTGTAGTGGATGAAGTCTTGCCTTTGGGGTACCTTTCCTTTTGTCCCAGTACAAAACAGATTTCTCTTTGATAAGGATAACCCTTTTAACAATTACAGATGCTGTCCTGTTATATTTACCAGCGACCATACACAGCAGAGAGCAGAGGTAGACATGAATACTATCCAGCAGGAAAAGTATACACACCCTTAAAACACTGAGATTAGATTATAACTGGATCACATAGTTCTCAAGTATGAACTTTGTACGAAAACGTCATGCCACAACATCAAATTGATACACACCTGGTCTATTCACTATCCCTGCACCTCTAAACTCACACCACTTTCCTCCTTGTTAAACTATATACTATCGTAATTGTTCCTTGCACCATAGTCCTGAGGAAAAACAGACAGCAATAACTGTAACATCTCTGAAATGCTATACTGTCTTAAGATTTCTTCCACTAAACAAATCGGTCCATTATTTCAGAATTCAGTTTCTAAAGAGCTTATGATTCAGATATAAACAACAAGACTCTTTGCCTATATGACAAATGAATGGACCCAGCAAGTTCCCTTAGGCTTCCCCTCAAAAACCTCACAAGCTTTGCTTCACTGTGTATTTCTTGCAGCACGCTGATCTTTCGAGCTCCTGAGAGAACTATGCATTAATCTCTGCTTATCATATTCTAGGCCTTCTTTGGGCCACAGCTCCAAAGCCTTCCCCATTCCTAACAATGGTTTTCAAATGATTTCCAAAGCTTAACCACGACACAGTCAGGTTTACCACAGCAAGGACTCCACTCTCAGTACCAGTGTTCGACATTGGTTATTCCTCTGTGGTCTCTGATATACACCTAACAAAAACAACCTAAGAAAAAAAGAGTTTATCAGAGTTAAGTCTGCAAGTATAGTATTAGGGTCATATCAGAAAAGGAAAAAAGAAAGGAACATGGGTGGCTTGTCACAGTGTGTGCACTGTGTGTGCAATGTGTGCACAGGCAGGAAGCAGTGAGAGATAAATGCTCACTTCCTCCTCTTTATTCAGTCTAGGATCCAAGTTCATAGGATGGTCTACCCACATTAAATGACGGTCTTTTCTGCTCAGTTAAATCTCTCATGGAACATTGAGAGTCACAAAAAGGTGTGTTTAATGGCAATTCCACATCCACTAATAGTGTCAGCAAATGCTAACTATACCGTTCCTATTGCACAGCATACCCTTTCATTTTATGTGTGTTACATGGCAAAACTGTAGGCCCACAGGTACCAGAAGAGTTCCTTCTCTGTATACTTTAGTCTTCTAGATCTGGACTTTACTTATGTTAAGGGAATCCCTGACTAGATTAGCTGTAATGAAGCTGCAGCAATCCTCCTGTGTCCCCAGCATCAGTACCACACAGGATTACAGATGTGTATTTGACCAGACCTAGCCCCCACCTTTAATCAATGTATCATTAAGTGCTACCTGTGTCTTATGGCTTTATTGCTGTGAGCAGACACCATCACTAAGGCAAGTCTTATAAAAGAACACATATATTTGGTACTGGCTTACAGGTTCAGAGGTTCAGTCCATTATCATCAAGGTGGGAGCATGGCAGCATCCAGGCAGGCAGGGTGTAGGCAGAGCTGAGAGTTCTACATTTTCATCCAAAGGCTGCTAGTAAAGACTCACTTCCAGTCAGCTAGGAGGAGAGTCTTACAGCCCACACCCACAGTGACATATGCCTACTCCAACAGGGCCACACCTTCTAATCATGGCACTCCCTGGGCCAACCATTTACAAAGCATCACACTGTATTATCAAGGATGCCATATAGCATATATATAAGTTGCCTCTCTTCCCTTGTTAAATACCAGTTTACATATATGATTACCTTAAGTAATCTGAAAGTGCCTAATCTGAAAGATGTAAGCATTCAACCAAATCCATAAAAAGAAGCTCATGTTTAACTATTAAGCCATTAGAAAAATAGATTATGGAAAACCAAGGTTCCAAAAGATTATATTTTGGACCAAACATATATGACTAGTGTTTCCAGAGAATACTTTGCAAAACTTCATTCGCAATTTTCTGACACTCCTTCAGTAGAAACAGGTTCTGGGGACTACTTCAACAAAAGGTGCTTCAGAACCACATCAGACTGAAGATTCACTCGGCAAGCACTGAGCATCCTCTAAGGGTCAAAAGGCTGCCCTTCAGATTGGCACAGAAGAGAAGGTAAAGCAAACAGCCAGTTTGCTATTCCACTTGCTGGACTGTAAATGTTTCCAAGCCAGAGTCAAGCAACAGCCAGGAACTGGTGAGGGTAAACTACACTGGGACAGTTCAGCCAACACAAAGAAGCACCTCACTTGAGTGATGCCTGTTTTAATCATGGCTCTCTTAACATTAAAATAACAATCTGCCTGAATAAAAGCTTACATAATTTCAATTACAGTTTTTAACATACTATTCAATAAATACCCTGTATTCAAAAATGATTACTTAGTACTACTGGAGTTAAACACATTGCCTAAAATGTTTGTGTCTACTCAAAAGCAAATTACAAATGAAATCAGTAACTCAAAGGAGATGAGGGCTGAAACCTTCCAGGTAGCACTATAAGCAAATCTTGCTTCAAATTCCCATTAGCAAACTGTTTATTCAAAGTCAGAGCAAGCAGAGATGCAGGGTGGATAGCCCTTCTGAGGAACGGAAGCGAGTGCCGAAAGCAACGGTTCTAGCAGCATATTCTTTTTTTTTTTTTAATTAACTTGAGTATTTCTTATTTACAATTCGAGTGTTATTCCCCTTCCCGGTTTATGGGCCAACATCCCCCAACACCCCCCTCCCCTTCTTTATGGGTGTTCCCCTCCCCATCCTCCCCCCATTGCCACCCTCCCCCCAACAATCACATTCACTGGGGGTTCAGTCTTGGCAGGACCCAGGCTAGCAGCATATTCTTGTGGGTGATCACGCAGATCCTTGTGAAACATAACATTCTACGTAGAAAAGATGAGGTGTGTGTGACGAGCTGCACAGGATAACTATGCGGGGAGCATGGAAACCAGGTGATTCTAGTGCTACTGTTTAAAGGGAAAGGTTATATTAAATATTTCTTTCACTTGGCAATGCAGAGTCATGTTTCTTTAACATATACATATATATAATACTATATATTAAAATATTATGCTTCCACAAGGTGGCCCTATTATTCTAATTATTGTGTTGATGTGCTTAAGAGAAAATGCTTCTTAAATCTGTTTAATATTTAAAACAAGATATTTTAAATAGTCAATGAACAAAGCGTGAGTTCTCTCTAGAGCTGAAGGCAGTCTGACATGAGCACACTCCTTCCATCTCAGTACATCACACAGCTCTTGTTCAGAAACACATTGGCTGGCTACCTAAAATTAGTCACCAAAATGTATTTTAACTTTAGGGAAACCAAAAGGACTTGAAACTTAGACTTCTAGTTGTTGAAATTCTCATCTGTGCCTAGACATTACAAAGCAAGTGAAGCCCTGTCAGGGATTGCGTTTACATTTTGAGAATAAAATCTGTGTTAATATAATAAAATAACACAATAAATAGTTATAATTTTGACTGAAAAGTAAGCTAGTAAATATGACAGCAACAACTGAACCCTTTCTTCAAAGTTATGCATACACACTAGGAGAACAGAAGTGTAATAGGTGGCTGGCAGAGGGTGGAAGAAAGACTATGTGTGCTAAAGCTTCCTTTTTAATGGAATATCATTAAAAAGAATATATCAGGGTTATCGAACATTTAATCCTAGCATCCTTACCAGTCCCATGAGCCTCCTGCCCCTATAAGTGCACTGCCTGTCCCACCAGAGCAATTTATTTGTTCCCACTCAGCTAACACTCTTCCTTGGGAAGGATTTTAAAATACTGAAATCCTGTTACAAAGAACACATTAGCTCCTTCATTCCACTCTTTCTACTAATTTCATTATTATTTTTGAAATTAGATTATCTATAAAAGAGAAAATTTCACAGACCATGAAACATGATCACACACATAAGAAAATTGTGCAACAAATTCACCATCTGCTACACATGCCTTGTATCCCACTCCATCAGTGAGCTATGCTTGGCAGGGGTTCCAGTTACCTGCCCAACTAACTCACCTGGAAGCTCTATACAGCCTTACAACTGGAACTTAATATAATTCAGTGACCCAAAATTAAATTTCTTAGAGAAGATTGCATGTATCGTCTTAATCTATCTGTAGTTTTACTTAGCCTAAATAAAAAGGGAAATGAAATATTAACATACTCAGCTGCCTGTTTGAAGTGTTTCAAGTCTTTCTTCAAGTTTTTGTTCTCAGTCTCTAAAAGCATCACCTGGCTGTAGACATCTGGAACATTACCGAGTGTTCTAAGGTCAGATCCTGTCTTCTGTATTAACTCATACCTAGGGCAAACCAAACAAGGTTCACTTCAGTTTCCTACTTTAAAAAAAATGACTATGTGTGATTCAAAATGTTAACCTTGGGAAATTTGATAGAAGTTAGTTGCTATATTCTGTTTATAAGTTAAACAAATATTAATATACTATTAAGATGAAATATCAATGAATCTAGTTTTTTTTAATGCAATGGGACATCTACATTCCACACATCTAATTTCTAGCAAAGACATTAAAACTGTCTTAGTCCTATGCTCATGAATTTTCCAGTGGAGCAGAGACAGTAGTAAGTTCCAGGAAGCAGAGAGAACGGAGGGGTAAGGCTGGCGGGTGTTTGCACTATTTTATCCAGAGTAACCATGACTGACAAATATGAGTACAGACTCCAGCAGAGACGTGAAGGAAGGAATGATGACACCAGGTGGGTCCATGGAAGACGAGCACCTGAGCACCTCTGACCGAATAAGGGCAAAGGCCCAGAGATACAGACATGTTCCTGTACATGTATAGACATGTACATGACAAAGCACAAAGCCAGTATCTGTAGAATAGAGGGACTGGAGCCAACAGAGTGAATAAAGGAGGTGCTGAAAAGTCAGAACCGATGCAAGGAGGTACCATAGGGAAAATCATCCTGCATCAGGATGAAGCCATGGGCATGTTTGATGTAAAAAAAAAAAAAAGAAAGAAAGAAATTACGGTGATCAGATTTATGTTTCAAAAGGGTAAATCTATTTCAAGAAACAGACTCTAAATGAACACATGACAACCTGAAATACAGAGAATGGTAAGCTGAACAGGGTGAAAACAGGAGAGGTTCTAAGAAGGGAATCTACAGGACTTGCTGTAAAGATAACACGAACAAGATTAGCTAATGAATCATCAGCGAGGTGTTAACAAAGAGGCTAGTCAATGATGGCGTCCAGGTCTGTGGCTCAGTAACAGACGGCCACTTACACAGTGGAAGCAAAGGCAAACACAGTAGGAACCAGGCAGTGGGAAAAACCAGGTGATTGTTTCTATCTGTATCAAATATAGTGTGCCTAGCAGACATTCATGTGAAGATAAATGTCTGCTAGTCAGAAAAGACATGTCAGAAGTTCAGGGGAAAGTCAAGGCAGGCAATTTAAAATTGTACCACGTTTGTATATAAATGTTGCTTTTGTTGTGACACTAGAATAGACTAAATCAGGTAATTAAGTGACCAACCAATAAAAATTGATTCATAATAGACTCCACTGTTTCACCATTGAGTTGAGTGGAGAAGGCAAACACTGTGAAAAGAATCTAAGGCCAAAGTTGTAAGAGAAACTATGAGAGTAATGACCAAGGGCTCAAATGAGGAAAAAGTCCCAATAAGGAAGAAGTGAAGCTAACAGACATGAACACTGACAGAAGCTTGGAACTACCACTGGAAGTGGCAATGGGAAAGTCACTGTGAAAGGTTTCAGTGCTGAAACAGACGAAAGTCAAAGTAGGCCATCAAGTTCAAGACGTTAGTGGTGCCCTTGTAATGACAAGACAGAAACCAAATACAAATCTGAGCTCTAAATCAAGACACATTGTAAACTCGTCCAGGCTCTATCCAGGAATTGAAGTTAAGGAGAGTGGTACTGGAGATCAGTCTGGCCTGGCTGACTCTGCCACTTTACTGGCCATGACTTGCTGGCATTTACTGAGAGATTTCCATCCTCTCTAAGCCCTCATCCATGAAATGAAGCAGCCACATCCAGCTGTTGGAAGAAGTAAGCGAATGGTGCGTAAGAGCAGAATGTGCTAATAAAAATGGTAAAACTCAATTTCTTAAGCAATTATTAGTCTAAGACAACACCAGTTTAACTATTTTATGCCACTAACATTTAGATAGTGTATTTTTTTATTTTTACTAACTTTATAATCTAAATATTTCCCTGCATATCTTAGTGTATAAACCTATCCACGTATGTTGAACTGCTCAGATTTGGCATACTGTAAATCATAAGAGTTAGCATGGTAAGTGTCATGACATTCCTGTGTTTAATTTAATGGTGATGGGGGGAAATCAATTACCAGAAATCAACTATCCACCAACAGAAGAAACATCAGTAGGTTTAAATGATGAAGAGGTTACAAGCTGAGAATCAGTGTGTAATCACACTACACACACCATCTACACACAGAGAGAGCAATGTGAGGGATTATTTCAAAATTAATCTTAATTCTGGGCTTTTGTTTTAAATAAACTTTCCCATTCCCAGGAAGTTGTAACTATATTACCCGTACCAGCGTCATTACAGTACACCAACTGTTATTAGTCAAAAGCTGCAGTATTTATCTTTGCTCATCCATTAAGGGAATATACTAATTTATAATCACATTCATTTGCAACAAATTAAGTTAGTAATTAAATGCCATAAATAACTCCATGTCTTAATACCCCAATTGAATCTTTAGCACAGCTCTATCATAGATGAAATGATAGGAACAGAGACCAAACTAAGAGAATCCAGGATTGGAAATGGAGAAGGTAATGGGAGAAGGCATTGTGCTTGAGTCAGAGGGTGATGGTGACACAAACCACTGAGTCCACAAGACAGACTCCATGTGAGCGATAGGACATGGTCACAGAGAGCTGTCCACACAGGGAGGGGAGAGGGACTTCAGACATACAGTGCTCTTTTCTCATTCCCAACCTCTTCAGTTTTGCCCTGAACCATCAGTTACTTCGGATGTGAGTACTTCTAAAAGAACATAAACTAGCATTGAACACACTATAGTGGAAGCATTTTAGTGCTCATAAATAAAGTTCTACCACACTGACATATATGCATTTATATGTGTCATTGTATAAAATGCATAGTATATATATACATATATATATATATGTATATATATACATGTATCATGCACATAATTGAGGACTTTTGTTGGAAAATCTGTAATACTAATAATTTAGAACTTAGAGGAAATGCTTTCTACTTCCCCATTCACTTGGTCTCCATTGTGACTAATTAGAATTTGCTTTTACAACATGAATACAGTCATTTCTAATAAGTACAAGATATCACAGCTGAATTCCAGTAAAATGTTACTTATAAACAAGAAGCAGGCAAGATGTGGCTCCCAGATAATACTTTTCTGGCCCTATATTTACAAGACATACTGGATTATTGTTTGAATAGTAAAATAAGTCAAATTAACTGCCCAGATTCTTGTTAGGGTTTTTTTTTCTGTTTTTTCCTAACAACAGGCCAGTATTTGTGCTACTTTTGTAAGAGAACATGAATTCACAACAACTCTATATTCTTTGCGTTTTGTTTTTCTACTGTAAAAACACATTCTGCCAGCCAATACCAACTGAACCATGAGTATTTGGGAGGCTATCACAAAAGAACTCCACACAGAAAGTCAGCAGGAATTACAGAGCAAGCAAGGACTCAATCTCCTCATGAAATGCATTTCATTATAGGTCAAAGTAAGAAAGTTTGAGAAGAAATCTGGTTGATCTGAGGGACTTGGGAGAAGTGTCAATACAGAAGAAATAATGCTATTTGCAAAAAATTAAAAATAAAAAAAAACTGATTAGTTCTGGGTACCTATTCTCAGCATACAAAAAAAAGTGAAAGGTAAACTTGTATCATTGATACATTTTAAAAAATAGAATTCAGCTACAAAACTCTGTAAGCATATTTTATATAAACTCCACTTTCTATAATACTCAATATCTGGTAAAAAATAGCACTTGTGTCTTACCATTTACTATTTTTAAAGAATGTTAGGAAGCCAAAGACAATTAAATAATTATATATGTAAAAAGACAGCATGCCTGCTGATTTTCACAATCAATCAGACACTAAGTTTTTAGTTTTAACAACATTAAGTTGGGGTAATATTTGAAGAGACAATTCAATTTACTTCAAATCAAATAATATTATTAGAATAAGAATCTGTCAGCTATATAAATAGAAAAAACATTTTCACTATAAATAAAAAAAGAGTGTTAGAGGAATATCTAAATATAAAAAATGATACAAGTATAAATTATGTAAAAACCAAGAAGAAAATATTTCAAAAATGACTTCTTGCTATTTAACTCCAGAGGACATTTCATCGCCTTGATCATTGAAGAGAAGCTAAGGCCAAACCCTGGCGGGGCTGTCGCAGAAAGCTTTGTTGGGAAGGATGCCCTGACAACTGTGTGTGGGTAACATGGTTTCAACATGGAGACTGGAACAATTTCTATCCTCATATAGAAGTTCAAATTGATGGTGTTAATTGTAAACGTGACGAGGTCTACGGTCACCTAGGAGATGGGACTCTGAATATGCTGCTGTACAATTATTTACATTTTGTTCATATACAAAGATCCACCTTAACTGTGAACAGAACCATTACCTGGGCAGACAAAGGTATGTCTCTGTAGATTCAATTTTTAATTCTTTACCTGCAGAGAGCTAAATGCTGGCAGGATCTTGGTATTGCTATGTCTATGGCCCATCACTGATCTCAAGTTTTGTAAATATTCGTACTTCCTCGTATGCCTAAGGCAAGCTAGAATTGTATCTGATTTGCCATAATAAGGATCTGGCTGCCAATAGCTGTGCAGGAAGTGGAAAGCAGAACTTCCAGGAAGAGAGAGGAATGCCGCTAGAAGAAACAGAGCTGGGAGATTCAGCCAATGGACAAGGAGGGAAACTGGCAGACCAGAGTGGAGCGAGCAGAGAGATATTGCGGCAGGAAGTACTGCCAGGATCAGTGTGGTTACGCTTAGAGTGGCTGAGAGACCGCTCTCGGTAAAAGGACAAAAAGCTTTAAGATATTGAAGAGTCTCTGCGTCATTACATATCACTGGTGGGTCTGAGAGAACCCCGCCATAGCAGGGAATCCCGGACTAAGAGAGAAGGTGAACTGAGCATCGACATGTATTCGATGGTCCGTGCTTCTTGACTGCAGCTACAATGTAAACAGCTGCCTTGATGCCTCATACGTAATAGAGCGTAACTTAAACCGACCTCCAAAGAAGCCTTTCCTTCCTTTAGGTGCTTTTGTATTTTATCACAGCAACAGAAACGAAAGCACTTACAACTGTAAAGTTCTTCAAGAAAGTTAAATTTATACATGTAAATGCTGTTAGCATTTCTGGAGCTCGGCTTATCCACATAATTTACCATTCGGCCTGAAAGCAGTCCAGAGTCCTGGTCATTCCCATTTTGATCAGAAAATTGCAAAGAAAGTCTTCGATGGCTTCTTGCATTACATGCCTTGAAGGAAGAATGGTCTGTTGTTCCTGAAATTTAAATGTACAATTATTTCTTCTATAAGCATCAAGATTATAGACCTTTCATTTACTCCTTTTTAACAATATTTTTCTCAAGTATTATATACCCAGGTCTATTTTAATGACCAGTAATAAAGCATTGGTGAAACAAACCATCTCTTATTCCCAATGCAATTAAGTGGATAGAGTCAAAATATAGATAACTAGGTGTGTGTGTGTGTGTGTGTGTGTGTGTGTGTGTGTGTGTGTGTGTGTGTGTGTGTGTGTGTACCTGTGGCAGGGGAGCTCACATGTGAATATCTAACACACTATGAAAAACAGCAGTTAAGTATTTAGCAATGTAATGGCTGAGACTTGAAGACAGGAAAATCCCACACGAGGTAAGTATTATGCAAAGTACTGTAACTATGCAAGAACTGGCAGAGAGGAAGGTTTCCCTGTAAGAGTGGGATTTGGGCCATAACCACAAAGACAAAAACTCAAATTTTGAAATGACAGATGAAAATCCTCACTCTAGATTCTTAAGGAATCAAAATCAAAATCTCAAAATGTGAAAAGAAGATTTTAAGTGTGTTTAAAAAAAATCTGATTCATTTGTTTACATTTTTTTTTTTTTTTTTTTTTTTTGAGCTGGGGACCGAACCCAGGGCCTTGCACTTCCTAGGCAAGTGCTCTACCGCTGAGCTAAATCCCCAACCCCTGTTTACATTTTTAAAAGGAGACTTAGATATGAAAAACATTTAATATAACAGTTTAAAGGCCATTGCATTCAACAAAGCTGGTGATATTACATATTTTATAAGTATGAATTTCCAGATATACTAATAGCAATTGATGAGTATTAGTTATGAGCAGACAGAGGATATTTATTGGGGAAAAGGTCAAGATAAAAGAACAGACATCCCCCACTCTGAGGAGACAGGCGAACTGAGCTTTGTAAGTGAAATCATCAACAGCACCAAGTCTAACCCCTAAGGCCGCTTAAAGATGTCTGTAAAAGCCATGTTGAGTCACCAATGCATCTTGTGACCAACTACAGAGCTGAGATCTCAAGAAATGTTACCATCACTAACTCAGCCCTGCAAAGGGTAGCCTTTCATTTACACAGGAGGTTTCAGAACTCTGGGTACAGCGTTCACATTCAAAACATCAATGTTAAAACACATTTTTGCAGTCTGCTTTTTTAAAAACAAATGCACAAAGATTTTACACGATTTGTACCTTCAACAGTGGAAACTGGGTGAACATGAGGTGCAGTGGAGAGTGAATTGTAAAATATAATAACAATTAAAAACAGTGGATAGAAAAGACTAATTACAACTTCTAGATATAAAACGGTTCCTCAGAAGAGTTGATCCACAGAGGTTATTAGCATGCAGTCCTTCAGAGTGGTCATACATCTGCAAACAGTAAATGTATTTTTGAGGTCTTGCAACACTATAAATAACTGCCCTCCCTCCGTCAGGATGTGACTCCTCAGAGAATACATTCACATTCATCTTCCATACAGCTTTGCTCTTTTGAAATTTTTCTAAAATTCATTGTATTCCAAGATGAGTATCTACTACGCCATTTGTGCATCTCAAAAGCAATGCTTCCATGCTGTGTGGACACTGGAAATCCACTCAGCATGCACACACATCCAATCCACATGCCCAGCAGAAACACTGCTAATGACTGGCTGACCGCAACACCACTGTGTGAGAGTCTTTATGCGATGCCATTCACACAATCCTTTTCAAACCAAGCGGTAACTAGGCTGACTTCTTCGGGCATGCATCCCTAGGATGTGGTCATCAGTAAGAAAGGCCAACACAAAAACAGGACCCATTTAGAAGTGAAAGTTTCCCTGTTACCATTTCATGTAGCCAATCCACCCATTAACATTTCTGGGAACATGCTGGGCTGAACAGGAAGAAACGACACACAAAACCCAAAAGAACCAATGTTGATGATTTTTTTCTTTAATTTTTTTTGTTCATGTGTTTAATTTTAAAAATGTCCTCTACTTTTTAATTTTTATTAATAATTTTATTCAATTACATTTCAAACGATATCCCCCTTCCCAGTCACCACTCTACAAGACCCCATCCCCATTCCCCTTTCCCCAGTCTCCTTTGCCTCTATGAGGGTTCTCCTCCACCCACTCACCCACTCCCACTTCACTGCTCTAGTATCGCCCTATGCTGGGGCCTCCACATGACCAAGGGCTTTCCCCTTCCATTGATGTTATATAGAACCAACCTCTGTTACATATGTATCTGGAGACCTGGTTCCCTCTATGTATATATACTTTTTGATTGGTGGTTTAGCCCCTGGAAGCTCTGGGTTCTCCAGTTAGTTAACATTGTTCTTCCTATGGAGTTGCAACCCCTTCAGCTCCTTCAGTCCTTCCCCTAACTCTTCCATTGGGGTCCCTGGACTCAGTACAGTGGTTGGCTGTAAGTATCTGTTGTTGATGACTTCTTAAAGTTCATTCTTAGAGGCCTTGGTTCCCTAATTTTAAATCTTTTGTTATGACTTGGTGATTCAATTTGAATCCATTTTATTTTGCAAATTTCGCAGTCTATAAATAACAATTTTTAAATGCTTCATTTTCTTCAGTTACTAATACAGAAATTAATGGATGATATTCTAGAATTGTAGAATGTAGCAGGAACATACATTGTATATAGCTGACTTTATAAAAAGGAGAGGGGGTGGCTGGAGAGATGGTTCAGTGGTTAATAAGAGAACTGACTGCTCTTCCAGAGGTCCTGAGTTCAATTCTCAACAACCACATGGTGGTTAACAACCACATGGTGGTTCACAACCATCTGTAACCCAATGTCCTCTTCTGGTGTGTCAGAAGACAGCTACAGTATATCATATACAGAAAATAAATACTTCTTAAAAATAACTAAAAATAAAAACTTTAAAGTAGTGATGGTCCTTAAAGCACCATGCACTAACCAAAGGGAAGCAGGCACTAGCTCTGCCTCACTTAGCAGAAAATCAGCACAGATGTTCCTCAGCCATCAAGTCCTATACAGGAAGACTTCACCATTTGATGATGGTGGACCAATTCCCACTACTACAACATCTTATATTCAGAAAGTTGCTAACCCTGCCAGATTTCCTTTTCTGATGAAGTGAGCTTTTTGAAGGATGCATGGAGTGATATATTTAGGGATAGAATTAGTATATGATTAGCTATTTGGACAACTCTGCTCCTTGGTTTTTATGTCAGCCTAGCATAGGCTGGAATCATTTGGGAAGAGATAACATCTCTCAAGAAAAATACCCTTGCATTTCTGCTGTGACAGACTGCTAGCTAGTCTGCTCCCTGGAATAGATCATATCCTGAAGCAACCCAGAAGATCCACTGCACTCAGAGCATTTGGTAAGAACCCTCCCAAAATCCCATAGCTGCCACTGGGAGCCCAGTGCACTCGAGGACCCATCACACCCCAAAACCCCCGCCCTCCGAATAACAATCCCTTCTGCCTAATCCTTTCGGCTGGGGACAGACTGCTAGCCAGTTTCTCCCAGGAATACACCATATCCTGAGGCATCTCAGAAGATCTCCTGTACTCAAAGCATTTGATACTACTCCCTGAGGCATTCCAGGAGATCTGATGCACTCAGGGCACCTGACACCACAGCAGGAGACATCACAGAAGATCCACTGCACCCAGGACACCACAGCTTGATGGCATCCCAGGAGTTCCTCTGTATGCAGGACAATTGGGTAAGGGACATCACAGTCTGAAGATCTCCTGGAGGCTCTGTGGCACGCAGGGCAACTGACCCAAAAAACTGTTCTGCTGCACACAGGGAAACAGAAACCACAGTCTATATGCCCTGGAGAACAGCTTTACAAAAGACAACAGCTTGACTGCTCCTCTGAAGACCCAACAGTCTGAAGGCCTCCCAGGAGATCTACTGCAACCAGGGCAACAGATCAGCAGTTTCTCTGCCCCTCTGAAGACGCTCCAGTTGGAAGGCCTCACTGGAGGTCAATACAGCCACAAGCCTACCAGGAGACCAGAAGCAACCCAGGGACAAAAGAGGCAAACTCCAGACAGGGTCACCCAGACCAGCAAACACAAAGGATAACCAGATGGTGAGTGGCAAGCGCAAGACCATAAGCAACAAAGGCCAATACATGTGTCCATCATCAGAACCCAGTTCTCCCACCGCAGCAAGCCCTGAGTACACCAACACACCTCAACATCAGGATGCTCACCTAAGTCCTATCTGCTGAAGATAATAGAGTCCTTTAATGAGGACAGAAATGACTCACTGAAAGAAATACATGAAAACACAGGTAAGCAGATAAAAGCCCTTAAAGAAGAAACAAGTAAGTCCGGTAAAGAAAAGAAAACACAATGAAGGAATTGCATACAGCAGTTCAAGATCTAAAAGTGAAAGTAGAAAAAATAAAGAAAACACAAATGAACACAAACCTGGAAATGGAAAAACTAGAAAAGATGTCAGGAATTGAAGATGGATTAATCAGTTCTCAGGGAAGGCATTAATTGTTGGAAACTCATATAAGAGTAGGCATTGAATGAAGATGTTGCAAAGAATAGGTAAAGCTTACTTAAAGTGGAGAGTTATGAAAATTAATGGAAGTGAAAAGATATTTTAGATAGTATTCTGTTTCGTAATTTGAAGCTGTTACTTTCAAAGCCTCATGAGAATGTGTTCCCACTGAGCTATGAGTGAGAGTGGTGTTCAAAATTCTCACCAAAATGTGCGTGTCTGTGGCCTGCTCGTCAACCATGTGAATTGCTTTTGCCAGATCTTCTTCTCCTTCTGGAATGCTGAAATTGTCATCTGGTATCTAGACAAGAGCAGGAAGAATGGGCAGAGATGTCAAGTACCATACAGCAGTCCTGAGCTTATATGAGGGATGCATTCTCAGACATCCTGTAGTACTTCAAACTATGTTAGTTCCCAACCTTAAATATACTATTGTTCCCATATAAACATACAATAAAGTTTAATTTATAATCTAGGCACAATTGGAAATCAGTAATGTTAATAATAGTAACATAACAATCATAACAACAGACTACAATAAAGTAATTTAAAACATATTCTTTCTTTATGGAGTTTTCCAGACCAATTTTTAGAGTCTAGTTGACCAAGAAATAGGGCACAATATTGAGCAGGTCTCACACAACCTCTTGTACTAAGGAACTAAACAAAAAGCATCATTTTTAATTAGTGCTGATATGGAATTCAGCATAATGAGAATAAGGAATTAACAGAAAATGCTGACACAGGAGCATGTTTTACAGAGCTAAATTAGGGTAGAAGAAAGCTAAGGTCTGAGCTCCAAGTGGTTCTGGCAACCTGGCAATCCCCAATAAGAACAATCTGGATGCTGAGAAGATTTCTGCATTTGAATGACCACCTATGGGCCATAGACAAGGGAGGTCCCACGCTCTGAGTATGAGGAATGATGCTGGGGGAACAAAAACAGGCAGACAGCCCAGTCAGTGCCCATGTTTAAAAAGGACTTTTCCCACTTCACTCAGAATCAGCCAATACATAACTTCTGTTCAAAAACTAGTTTATCTTAAACAAAGTCCTTATGTGCCCCAGAAAATAAGACAAACCATTCATAAGAATGACTACAATAAACTACCAAGATGTAAAGTTACCCAGTTACCTCTTCATATTCACATTCATCTTCTGATGTTTCAGTTATGGTGACCTCTGAGTATTTTGTCAAGTTTAAATGCAAAAAAAGTGGAATAATGTTATTATATTAAATTTACTTGACTTCAGTACTGGATATAACTACTTCAATATGAAACTTGTAAATAGATATAATTTAATTTTCAACCTTTTTTCTCTATAAGGCCTTTAAATTTAGATATAAATAATCTCAATTAGTCCATGGGAAACTACATTTATATCTGCTTGAATGAATATTATCTTATAATTTCCAGTTTGATTCTAAGAATATTTTAAAAATATAGAATATCAATAAGATAACATGAATTAGAAAGAAAGCTGGGTGTGTACCCAGTGGGTAGTGTGCTGGCCATGCGAGCATGAAGACCCTTGTTCAGAGACTTAAAAGTCAGCGAGCTCCAAGGGCAGCAATGAACAATAGTCACCGTCTCCTAAAAGGTGGAAAGTGGAGACAGATACTGGAGGTTGTCCTCTGATTTCCATACCATGGCATGAATATGACTGAACTTACAGAGGAACACACACACACGCACGCATGCACGCATGCACACACACAGTTGTACATGTGTATGTGTGCAAGCTCTCACAGAACAATAAATAAGAAACTATAAGGCAATAGCAAGCTTTCTTATTATCCAAATAAAAATCGAATTTTCAAAAGCTTCTAAATAGTCATGTAACATAGCTTCACTACGTAGCTGGAAGTATTATAAGTGAATTATACAGTAGGCACCCAATATTGAAGAAAACGTGAAAGACACATTTATGTTTACACAAATAAAACTTAAATCTCTACTTTTGAAATACATCTAGGTGTCTAAATTCTGCTTATAGCAAAGTTCTGCTTATAGTATGTTATATAAAGCTTACATAGAAATCATTTCAATATTTTATAAATGCCCAAAATATTGTTCTAAAAATGATCCCAGCAACAAGGAGTTCTGGAAGTGCTGCCGTGCGAACGTTAAACACTGCGTGACTCTACTAAGAAATGAACTAGTGAACATTACACTCCGGGATAATAGTAAATGCCGGCAACAGCCCCAGAAGCATGGTTTTCTCAGCAAACTGTTTTAGAACTAATACTCTTGAATTGAGATGCTAAGCTTAAATATTGTGAATTAGACATTTGAATATACAGTAATGGTTATTAAAATCAAAGATGAAATTAATCCATTTTTAGTTTTCTGTTGGTTACATTAACTGTTTTATTTCTGAAGTGGATATATATGTTATTTGTAACAATAACAGACAGCATTTAATAGGAATAGGACCTACCTGTTTCCCATACACTAAGACATTAACTCCTCATACTGAATGAGTCTGGAGCTATTCTCTCCATTTTACAAGTCGCAACTCAAAGATACAACTTTCAAGGCCCTGAACCAAAGTTGGGAATCAGTCCTGGATTTCAGGCTTTGTGAAGTTGCACAGCCTCTCCACGGTCTGCAGGGATTCCTGTGAGGGGTAAATACTATAGGAGTGGTTGCCACTTGTCTCACCTGGGATTCTAAGCCTCTAGATACATTCTTAACACTCAGTTCTGTAATCGCCCATCACTCTTCACTATCTGCCTAGTCCTGTCACTCACATGAGATCCTTAATTCTAATTCACCTATGACCAATCCCCAGGCACCTGATACTTACCAAACCATTAATATGCTGTGGTCAAGTATGAGTGTCTCTCTCAATAATATGGTGAAAGTAATTAGGCTTAAAGGTAACTAGTTCAAAGACTAAGCAACAAACACACACAGATTGTGTATGCCTGAAATTTGTTTATAACTTCATTGGATCCAAATTAAATACTCCAAGGAGAGACATGACTACTTGGGCTAGTTATCTTTTGCTGCAAAACAACTCCCAGTAGGAATTTCTTTCTCTTTCTGTAATGCCTTGCCAGCTATGCCTTAGGGAGCACCAAGATGCTGGCTGCCAAAGTTACTTTTTTCTCCACCAATTTTAAGTCCTCTGAATATATGTGTGATTCAAGTTCCACGGCCACTCTGATACTTAAGTTAGCACCTCAGTTTGCAAACTCTGCATTTACTCTACACTGATGCATCACAAATTCCAACCACACATGGCTCAAAGGAACAATAAGCAAACACTGGTTACTACAGAGCAGTTGAACCTGGAACACAGTAAACCAAACAAAACTAAATCAGAGACAAAGAAACACATAGGATCTCAGTTGTCGCTGGAAACTACAAGTTGCTCAGCTTAAAGAAATAGAAAGTACTCTCTCTGCCCCTAGCGGCACTGCAGGTGTGGCTACTGTGTCACCTGTGCATCCCAAGGAGACAGAGGAGAGGCTATGTCTATGCTCAGCAGTCTGACCTGTGAACGTCTCAATGAGTAGTGGCCTAATGATCACTGAAAAACAGTGAGTCTGAGACAACCACCCGTGCTGTGGAGCCCAGACAGGAAGATAGCCTGAGATTACCACAAGTCTTGGACCTTGCATGCCTGGGGCTGGAGGCAGACCATGCCCCTGATGACCCCTTCCTGTTGCCGTAATACATGAGCCAAGCATAGCATTCCTGAGACCAACCCTGAGATGATCTCAGACATTCAGAGATCCCAAGCACCACTAAGAAGAGCAAGTAAGTGGTGCAGAAATGGAAAGGAAAAAGAAAATAGAAAGATGTGGTCACTATGATGAGAGGCAGGACTGGGGACTTGAGGGTAGTGAGGAACATGCTGATGTGAGTACTCGGTGATGCGGGGACTATGGTGGGTCCTGGTCTCTACTGCCACTGCTGGCCACAACTTTGTCTGTGGCCCTGAAGCAGCAGGGGTCTGTTACCTCAAAAGCCAGGCATATGCGCCTGGTCTGAGCTGCTGCCTGGGGATATGTTATCAGAGCTGTGCAGAACTGCTCACTCCTCATGTGGGCTTTATGGGATAGTTGACCCTGGGGGCCTAACAGTCAGAAAGCTGACCCAATCCTTAGCCAGATGCTGTACTTGACACAACAGGAGCTGCAGGTGAATTGACCCTGGGTCATGAGGGGAGAGAGCTAGCCCTTCCCCTTGCCTACTGTAGCACTTGGGAAAGCAGGCCTTCTTGTTGCCTGGGCAGCATAGTTGGTGTGAGGGTTAACCCTGGATGTGAGAGTTGTGGGTGAGCTGGCTGAAGGGGACACTTGTGGAAGAGCTGGCCCTCTAGTCTACTGTGCAGTGGCATTGGCAAGAGATCCGCTCCTCTCCCTTTGCCCTCAAAATCATTGGCAGATGGGAAAGCTGACTGTGCCCTTCACCTGGGTAACATAATGGAGCTGGTAGAGCACAGGTGAGCCAGCCCAAGGGTGTGAGCATGGGAGACCTAGCCCAGCAATTTATCTGCCTTAGAGCAATGTGTGAGAGGGAGAGATGCCCTTCTCCTCTCCATCAGCCCTTGACAACTATGGCAGGCAAAAGAGCCCCAGGGTCATGAGAATGGCAGAACTGATCAGAGGACTCATATCAGACCAATGACCTATTACAATGAACATTTGCAAGCAAAGACGTGTGAACAAAGGGGTAGGCTGTGGGACACACTGTGACATATTACAACTTCCACAATGAGATTGTTTTTTCTTTGTTGGTGAGGAGGTTGCAAGGGTGGAGGACAGGTAAAAGGGGAAGGAAGAAGAATGGGATTGGGGGCCATGATGTGAAACTCACTAAGAACCAATAAAAAGTTTCTTTTTAAGGAAAAGAAAAAGGAAGTAGAAGGTAGTTAAGGGTGGAGAAAAAATAAATGTTGATTACAGAGAACACATTTCCAATCATGAAGCTAGTAAGTCCGGAAGCCTAGCACGTGGGGCCCATGTGACAATAATGTTTCATATACTTGATATTTTCAAAGAGCATAAATTTTTAGTAGTCCTATTACTCCAAATGAAGAGCAAAAAACAACAACAATGAAAAAGGAAAATCAGAGTTAATTCATAATCCAGTTATCATTTCTGGATATAAACCCAAAGGACTGAAGTTAGCATCCGAGGAAATGCCTGTATGGCATCTCTGTACACAAAGGCCAAAACATGGGAGCAGCTTAGATATCCATTAATCCATAAAGAAAATATGATAGATAGATAGATAGATAGATAGATAGATAGATAGATAGATAGATAGATAGATAGATAGATAGACAGACAGACACTATTTACACCCAATGGAATTCTGTTCAGCTATAAAGATTAAAAGTAATATCATTTTTCAGGAAAACAGAACTGAAAGTCATCATATTAAAACCACAAGAGACTCAGAAGGACACATGCTACATGCTTTCTCTCATATGAGAAATCTAAATGTATATTATCAATATATGAATGTCAAGTCCATAATGCCCAGGTACACGGTATCAGATGGCGATCAGTGGGAGATGGAGATCAGTACAGAGAGAAAGATACAAAGAGGACAATGAAGCAGGGTGCAGATAGAAATTGTAAGATATCACAATGGAGCAAATTATCCTGCATGCTAACTACAGCAACCATTTTTAAAACGTGACTATAGGAAACAATGCGTGTATTAGTTGCTTTTCTGTTGCTGGGGTAAAACACTTTCGCCTCCAATGACATGCTTCCTTCAACAAGACATACTACCTTAGCACCATCAACTGGAGACCATGGGGGAAAGTGTAGAGAAAATCTCTTGTGTGCTGTATAGATGCAGCACCTGTCAATTAAAGCTGACTAACTAGAAGGTGGGACATCGATAGGAAGAAGGAAGGAGCCAGGCAGCAGAATGGGTCCAGGAACATGGAGGTCAGAAGTACGGGAGCTGAGCAGAGGTAGCCAGCCATGGGCAGAGCTTAGAACAGAATAAATGGATACTTAGTCTATAATAGTCAGATAATAGCCAAAGCTTATGGCCAAGATGAGTGTGTGTGTGTGTGCGTGTGTGTGTGTGTGTGTGTGTGTGTGTGTGTGTGAGTGTGTGTGTGTATTCACACATACATACATACATACATATATTGAATCACAGCGCTGTTTTTAGGGAGCTTGAGGCTGGGAGAAAAACTCAGCTCTTACAGAAAACTGTCATTCAAACTATCACATGTATTAAGTACTCAAATGTCCTAGATTTTGTATAGAAGTTTTACATTGTACAACTTGAATGTAACAATTTATAGTCAATCATATTTCAATAAAGCTTGCAAGGTAACAGTAAACATTTGCTATGCCACAGTTACTGAAGGTCAAGAATTCATAAGTTACTTAGCTGGATGATTCTTAGGGTCTACCATGATGACACATTAGAGGTTAGAGGTGGCAGTCATCGGAAATCTGAACTAAGCATGTACTTAAAGGACAGCTGACTGACGATTGGACAGCTGACTATTGGATTAAGACCTTAGTTCAGTCTTCATGTGAATTTCTTCACAAGCTGACCAAACATCTTTTAGACATAGTAGCTAAGCTTACATCAGAGTTAGGAATACATGATGTACAAGGCATAAGAGCATTAAAAGCCAAGCCTCAGAAGCCACAAGTTCAATCTATTAAAGGTTGTGTGGAACAATATTTAGTATATAATGAATAGAAAGAAAGTAACAACCAAAAACAAAACCAAAAGAACCATGACCTTGCTGAATGTACATGAGGTTCTGGGTTCTATCTCCAGAACCTCAAAACAGAACATGGATACCAGAGGAATACCAGGAGGAGTATTAAATGCTTAGCATAGGGATAGTCCAGCTAACATACTATATGCTTTCAAAAGGCCCAAAAGACAAAATATGTGAGAAGATCATTAGAATAATCTCTGGATTATGTAAGGCTGTATAACTATTTTTTAAATTATTATTCCTTCCTCACCTTAGAAAAAGAAGAGCATCTATAGAGAAACTTTCCTCATTGTTTAGATGAAAGGACAAACAGAAGCCATTGTAAATTTCCCTCGGGTCCTAGATTTGCATTTTCTGCTATATTTTATTTACTTAAATTAAATTCCCTTTGCTCAGCTAAAGGACATTAGTCTTTTCTGAAAAGTGGCTACCCCAAGGTGACTTCAATGGCATGTCTTGTCAGTCTCCAGAAAATAATGTCATTATTCCCACACATACATAACAAATTACTAAACAAAGTAAATATTACAAAATCCTCTGCACGTACTTTAAAACTACAAATAAGCACACACTTCCCCTATGAGGGCTAATGCCACAGGGGAGCTGTTAAAATGGTGACGTAGAGAAAATGTGATTTGTCCGCAGAACACTGGCAATGTCAGATAACACTTGGAACTCCTATCTGCCTATCCAGCAAGTATTGTAGATGATAATTTTTAATCATGAAGAACCTATTGCTTCCCCACAATAAAAAAAAAACAGATTATAAGAAAACTAACACTTTATAATCCACTGAAGTGTTTCCAATGGAGTATAACAATGTTTACTTTCAAAATGACCCTATGAGATTCAATGTCCCAGTCATCTCTAAGATGAAAATTAAGAAATCAAATTAAAAGATTTCCTAGGGCTTGTATGACGATAAATAACAGAGACAAAGTTTCTTGAGTTCAATTCTAAAAATTCTGCCATTACTGTTTCTATACTGGCCAGTAAGTATATGGGGTTTATTAATATTACTAGATAATATAAATACAAATATTTTGTTTCAATATCCTCAGTAATGAACTCAGATATTTGTTTTCCAACTCTCAGGCACACCTTACCAGCAGCTAAATAAAATCATTTAAATAGCTCAATTTGAGGACCACAATGGAGAGAGAAGTATAAAACAGCTAGAGGCTAGAGAGCTGATCATTAATTTAACCAAGGCCAAAAGATTAATAAGAAGAAAGATGAAATCAGAGCAAAGCATCGGAAAGAGGGGTTGATACACTCTTTGACTGATATCGTTCAGCATCCACAACGTGATCTGTACAGAGAGGCTTCCCAGAGCAGCTCATCTCACATGCACTGGGACAGTAATCTTGACAAAGCAGCTGTATCTTGGTGTGGGTATCTGTATGCATCTGATGTCTGGATAACAAGCAAAACATGGTCAGATGCACAAGCTAATACTGTGATTCTATATAAACATAAAAGTGTGCTTGTCACTGGAAATACAGACCTCAGTGAATGTGTAAATTGGGAGAAGAAAGGGGAACGGGAATGAGAGAGTGCAGTAGTGCACTGCACTCTCAGAAGCCACAGCCTTGACTCTAACCTCTGTGATGGCGGGGTAAGATGGGTTTGTAGCCAGATGCCAACTACATGGTCCACCCAATGAAAACAGAGAACTGCCCAGCACACGGAAGTGTTGTTTCCAAAGCCTCGGAGGGAGGGCCTCCTAAAGGGAATGCACTACATTTGGATACTGAGCCCCGACACTTGGAACAGAATCTGATGGAGCAGCACTTGTGAAAAATTTGTAAAGCATTCCTCTGGAGAGCAATCTAGCAAGGGTGGAAAGGGGCAAGTCATGGACAACCATCTGAAAGGAAAAACACACTTTGCTTCCACTTTTACTGAGCAACTTTCTCTCCTGTTTCCTAATCTCACAGGAGATCCTGGGTAGGGAACGCCCAGGCAATTAGGCTCTCCATGATTTGCATGCAGAGCTGTTTTCCACTGGGAGAAAATAAGTGAGCATTTGGACTGTTCTAATGATGCCCAGCTGAGCAGTGCAAAAGTCTACGCCCAGTAAATGCCTTCTCCTTCAAAGAATAAAATAGTGGCAATGTTGAACTCCAGATCCAAGTCTCATTTCCTGCCCCTCCTGTGGCCCCTTATATGGACATGCCTTCCTGCCTACATCCAGAGCACCTCCCACTTCCAGGCCAGATACCTTATGGTAGGGATGCCACAGCTCCCACTCTGCCATGTATTCACAAGTTTCTTAGAGACTTCAGGGTTTTACAGACAAAACGCTCCCTGGTACTTAGTCATTGAGGGAGCAAATGCTTTTATCTAAACAAGCAAAATTTGCCCTAGTTCCTGATTTTGTGAATTCCAGTAAAAGACAGGCCACTGTTTACAATGTGTGCTCTGACAGTGTCAGGAAACACAGACACGATTATAGTACCTCAGAAGATACAACTTCAAGACCAGATGCTTCACAGAGACACTTTAGCTGGACCGACAGCAGAGATGACAGCCCTAATGGGTCACAAGTATGTTCTTCTGCAAATGGGCCACCGGCAGAAATCGATGAACAATTTGCAGCTTAAAGCAGTAAACAAACTCCTTCCATGAAATACTCTTCCACTGACACACTTGTAGGCAGTGATCACAGGCAGCAGCATCTTTAGCGAGAACAAACATCACGAATTATGCTTTCTATAACTTCCCAGGGCTTCCATAGACAGAAATCACCTTGTAATCTTTGCCATCTTCTCAGAGCCAATGTTCACAGAAGCAATTAAAAAGAAAATCTAGTCGGGAATCCTCCCTCATTAACATTTTATTTCCCAAACACAAAGGGTACTATAAATAGCAAATATCATTGCCATCTTCCCTGCCTTAGGAATACCAGCCTAAATAAAGTTTACTAAGACATATACATAAGCGCTGACAAACGACGTGCATGCCTGTTGTCACTCTCTCCTGTCTTACTTGTGGCAGTATTTACTAACAAGTCTTTGTGAGTCCTCTGAACTATCAGCACAGGATAGGTACAGAAGCTACTGCCAAGTCACCACACTTGGCAATAACGGAAAGCCCCTGGCTGCTCTGGTGCTAGAAAGCTTGGACACCTCAGAGCTGAAGGAGCCATAAGTTAACATGTAAAGTGGATAGGTCCATGCTGGGTGGTAGTAGTGGATCTTTCCGAGTGGTAAGCCAGAAAACACAACGGCAGGAGCTCTACACACCACTCCTCTAGCTGACACTGTCTTAGTGGTGGTGATTTGGAAACAGAGCCTGACATGGCCACTGGAGCTGCCGCTGCTGCTCCTTTACTCGGAACTCTGAGGGCGGGATTGTGGGCATGTACCAGCATGCCCAACAGTATCTGAAAATATAATGGCTAGAAGTCAGGATATTTGTCTCAAAGTTCGCTACTCCAATTACAGTCTCCAGACCTGCAGCATCTTGGGAGCTTGTTAGCCACTGAGAAGTTCAGTGCTCACCAAGATATACTGCATTAAACTCACCATTTATAGCTAAACTCGTGATTCATTATAGTTAACATAGACAACAGGACACAGTACATTACAGTGTTCCTCTCTAAACAGCTCGTGACATTAATACATAGTGGGTTTAGTGTCATGGCTGTTGGTCTAGAATCTATATTAAAGTTACCAAATCTTTTTATTTGAATATATATAGGATAAATTCTAGTATGTAAACACAATTTTTCTGATGATAATTGGAGACATACTAATTAGTAATTACTAAGTATTTCACAAATATAGTCTATGGTATTATAAAATTTCAGAATGTATCATTTTATAAACTTGGAAACATGTATCTAGAGAATTTTTTAAAGAAAGGAATGAAGGAATAAAGGAAGGGAAGGAAAGAAGCCTGTACATCCATTATATTAGCTACTTCTTTTCAGTTATTTAATTGACATTTGTTTTATAACAAAATGAAAAAATAAACAATAATAAAGTCAATGAAGATAGAATTTTTAAAGTAAGCGTTATCAGTGAAACTTACTCCTGCAGTGAGGCACTGCATAGACAGCAGCTATGTCAGATGGGATACCAGTCTAATGCTTCAGCCTTGTTCCAGTGTGGCTCTGCAATCCTTACTCTTATAGCTGTTAACACTGGGTCTGCACCCAGAGTTGAATATGCTGCAAAGCCTCAGCCATGAGAGACTGCTCCTGGGACAGTGGGGACCATAAAGCAGGCAGCAAACTCATCTACACAGCCTACGATGCTAAATTCTTTCTGGGGGAATACACAGAAAGACAAAATAGTGTTAGACACCAGTTGGAGAGTGGAGTTAAGAGAAAAAGACAATGCTTCCCTTTTTCCGAGATCAGACGAGATTGGACACGTTCAGGGTGGTATGGCCGTAGACAATGCTTCCCTTTTTTAAAGTGTGTACTTCATTTTGAAATTCCTTTCTTGGAAAAGTTTTGGTTTTGACACCTAACACCAACATCAATTAACCTTTAGCTGCTTTAATACAAATGCATCCCAGCCTGCATCTAACAATTGAAATTCAGAACTCCTGGACAGCAACACCTTACTAGGCAGTCCTTAGTCACTAGTACAACTGAAACATCTTCAAACTATGACTTTTAAAAGTATCACTAATGACCACCACCAGACTTTCTACAAGTTCGATAGACAACTATTTGTCCCCAGATAGCTTATAATAGTGAAAGTATTTTTCTAACAAGAAATTCTACCTGGAATTCATACATTGCTTGACTTGATCTCTAAATGCTGTGGTGACAGTAAAGAGCCAAGTCATGCCTGCTGACAGCTTACCTTGTGGAAGTTTAAAACAGAAGCAATTACATCATGAAGCCCTTCACAAGAGAAACAAGAATCCCTGATAACAACCAGCAGGTACGAAGAAGGACTGTTGCAGCCATGAGATCTTTCTCCTGAACACCTTCACTAAGCTGTAACAAAATCTCTGAGGGCCATTTTAACAGAAGCGTTTTCCAATCATCCCAATTTGCTTCTGTTACTATGATGAAGCACTGACCCCACGGTTAGTGGAGGAAAGATTTTATTTGAAGGCATAAAAGAAACAAAGTGGCATGAAGCAGAAACCAAGGAGGAAGACTGCTGATGAACTTGGTTTTCTGGTTTGCTTAGCCACCTTTCTTATACAGCCTAGGCACACAGGCCTAGAGATGGCAAGAACCATAGTGGTCTGGGCCTGCCTGCATTAATTAGCAAACGAGAAATGCCTTTGTCAGCTCTCAGGAGGCAGTGTCAGGCAAATCTCAGTAAGTTTGAGACCAGCCTGGTGAATTCCAGAACAGCCAGATGCATTCAGAGAAACCCTGTTTCAAAAGAAAACAAAGAAGATAGATAGGAAGAGAGGGGGAGAAAAGGGGAGGAAGGGGAAGGAAGGGAAGGAAGAAAAAGGAGGAAGGAAGGAAAGAAGGAAGGAAGGGAGGAAGGAAGGAAGAGAGGAAGGAAGGAAGGAAGGAAGGAAGGAAGGAAGGAAGGAAGGAAGGAAGGGAGGAAGGAAGGAAGGAAGGGGAAGGGAGGAAGGAAGGAAGGAAGGAAGGAAGGAAGGAAGGAAGGAAGGAAGGAAGGAAGGAAGGGAGGAGGAAGGAAGGAAGAGAGGAAGGAAGGAAGGAAGGAAGGAAGGAAGGAAGGAAAGAAGGAAGGAAGGAAGGAAGGAAGGAAGGAAAGAGAGGAAGGAAGGAAGGAAGGAAGGAAGGAAGGAAAGAAGGAAGGAAGGAAGGAAGGAGGAAGGAAGGAAGAGAGGAAGGAAGGAAGGAAGGAAGGAAGGAAGAAGGAAGGAAGGAAGGGAAGGAAGGAAGGAAGGAAGGAGGAAGGAAGGAAGAGAGGAAGGAAGGAAGGAAGGAAGAGAGAGAGAGAGAGAGAGAGAGAGAGAGAGAGAGAAAGAAAGGAAGGAAGGAAGGAAGGGGAGGAAGGAAGGAAGGAAGGAGGAAGGAAGGAAGGAAGGAAGGAGGAAGGAAGAAGGAAGAAGGGGAAGGAAGGAAGGAAGGAAGGAAGGAAGGAAGGAAGGAAGGAGGAAGGAAGGAAGGAAGGAAGGAGGAAGGAAGGAAGGGAGGGAGGGAAGGAAGGAAGGAAGAGGGAGGAAGGAAGAGGAAGGAAGGAAGGAAGGGAGGAAGGAAGGAAGGAAGGAAGGAAGGAAGGAAGGAAGGAAGGAAGGAAGGAAGGAAGGAAGGAAGGAAGGAAGGAAGGAAGGAAGGAAGGGAGGAAGGAAGGAAGAAAGGAAGGAAGGAAGGAAGGAAGGAAGGAAGGAAAGAAGGAAAGAAGGAAGGAAGGGAGGAAGGAAGGAAGAGAGGAAGGAAGGAAGGAAGGAAAATGTGGAGACATGGCCACAGGATAACTGATCTAGACAGTTCTGCAACTGAGGTTCCTCTTTCCATATATACCAAGTTGACAACTGTCTTAGGGTTTCTATTGCTGTGAGGAAACACTACAATCAAAAGCAAGTTCAGGGAGAAAGGGTTTATTTGGCTTATACTTCCACACTGTTCAGCATCAAAGGAAGTAGGGACAGAAAGTCAAACAGGGCCGGAACCAGGAGGCAGGAGCTGATACAGATGCCTTGAAGGAGTGCTGCTTACTGGCGTGTTCCCTCTGGCTTGCTCATCCTGCTTTGTTATAGGACCCAGGACTACCAGTCCAGAGATGGCACCACCCACAGTGGGGTGGACTGTTTTCCATCAATCACCATCCAAGAAACAAAGGACCCTACAGTCTTGCCTACAACCTAATCTTATGGAAGCATTTTCTTAATTGAGGTTTCCTCCTCTCAGATGACTTTAGCTTCTGTCAAGTTGACATAAAACTAGTCTGTACAACAGAAACTATGACACTAATGATGAGTCCTGCTTTTGTGTCTGGCTTGAGCAACATTAGTCTATACATGTTCCCTGTTGTCTGAATGTTTAAGAAGGGTAGGAAATGATTTCCTAGAGAATTCAAGTGAACCTTTCCCAGAGGCCTTTTTCAACACTGGCAGGTCATTATCTAGTACCAGGAGTATACCAGAAGGGAAATCTCAGGCAAGTGCACTCAATTAGAGGTGACTACATATATAAGCAGGATAAAGGACACTGGAGTTCTGATTCACTTATGCATACTATAATTCTTATTAGGCACTGAAGTAGCCTGAGGGCCATAGACTTTAAACCCTAGAAAGTCTCACTTCCACAACCATCGTAATTGCCTTACAAAACAATGTCAAATAATATTGTACTGTCAATTCCTAATTATGCACAGAAGAGAGCCCAGGGACACAAGGATAATTGACATTAGAAATTAATCCCGAAACTTCATTTTGACTAAGAGTTAAAGCCTCTCCCATGACTAAATCTCTTCCCTGAACTCTGAATATAGCAAAATCAACTGGTTAAATGTTTGACTTTGCTCTCCCCTGACTATCCTTTAGTTGAAACATGAAATAGTAATCAGCCAACCATGAAGAGATGGAAGAAAAGCGTAGACACTAGATAATTAATGAACTTGATAATAAAATCTTGAAACTTAGATTTGCTTACATTTGCAACTGTGATTTAAAACATTTTGTCATAGAGACTCCCAAAGAGCGTGCCCAAACACAGAAGACCTATACAGGTTCAGGCCAGCTGAGGATGAGGTTCCACCACTGGGAGGGGAAGTAGGCAGAGGGTCCCAACCCTAAGAAGATAACTACACTGATACCACTTGGTGAAAGGACAGTCAGTCTTCTCCAGTTGTGTCACTGGGTGACACCACATTCTACATCCCAGATCAGGTCTAATGCCCCTGAGTAGCTGAACAACACAAAATCAACTCAATGTTTGTGGACATTTTGTTTCATTTCATTTTATTGCTATTTAGCATTTCTGTCTTACTGGTCTTTTGCCAATCTCTTTTGGAAGAACTCTAGCAAGGTGGGGCATGGCCTACAAGACTTGGGCAGGCCTTGCCCGTCTCCATGCCCTTGATACGCACCATTAGTTTTCATTCCTGAAGCTGGCCAGCTAGGTGGATCCCTTTATTTGGCCCCTTTCTCCTCCTAAGACTGATTACCAAGATACACCAAAGCACTGAGGTCCATCAATCAAACGCCCCTTTGGCTCACCTACACAAGCCAAATCAAAACTAAACACCTCATCCTGACACACGGTTTCCCCTTGAACCTCTCTAAACTGCCATCTGCCAGGGAGCCTCATCTGTCTCCTCTCTATCAGGAGGCACTCCTTTCTCTATCCCTCCTGCCCCTGCACCTGTCGGGAGATGAATACCCCTTCTCCCCTCCTCTTGTCCTCTATTGCCTGTCTTTGTCCTTTATTCCCTGTCCTTTATCCTACTGGATCAAATAAATCTCCTTTGCGCTAAGAACTTGGACTTGGGGTATCTTTTGTCAATACCAGTCACTACAGTTACTTCATTTGTGGGGTTTACTATTTGTGGGGTGCTGTGTTTTCCTTTCTAGTAGGTTCTTCTTTTTTTCTTGTTATCATTTCTGTTTGGGGGGACCATAGAATTGGATGGGGAGGGAGAGGGCAGGATCTGGGAGAAGTTGGGGGAAAGGGAATAACATGATTAAAATATACCTCATGAAAAGATGTTAAATTTTTAAAAATGGGTGTGTAAACTGAAATATGTTACTGTTTTAATTCAGTGTTGTGGAAATTTCCATAAATCTGATTTTGTTTGAAGTTTTATTGTATTATAATTCTAGGTTTATTTTAAAAATACATCTTCAAAATTTCAGTTAATCTCATGTTAATAACTACATTTGGTCTAGAGAAATCATTTTCATGAAAAAAAATTATGTCTTGTTGGAATTCAGTAGGAAGGACACTAGAAACCTTTATACTAGGTGCAGATGAAATTAGACATAATAATATGAACTATTTTTTTAACTTTAAAGGGAACATTCTGAAACAGATTATATAGACTCATTTATGACACTAAGGCAAACCACATTTTTTTTCAAATTGATTTCAAGACTTAACTCCTATAAAAATCATTTTTATCCAATAAAATACGACATATTTTCTGCTTAACTGAGCCTACTAAAGTTCCCCAAATGGATCACTGTTTAATAGTAATAATAACAATAATAATGGGAAATTTTTAGTGTCTTGGACATCTTTATAGATAGCCATCTTTATCTACTGGAAGAAAAAAAATTATGTGACTCTAATTTACAAACGCTGAACATTAATCCAGAATAATTAATTTATCTACCTAGAGAAGGGAAGGCTAAAGCCTTACCAAAAAAAAAAATAGTGAACCTAATTATACACATTCATTTTTTCTGGCACCTCCATTCATAACTGCTCATCATGATCTGTTGCATTTGCCAGCTCACTCCCCAAATATTTACTAGCCCAGTGTGGGGGCAGCAGGGTATTATCAGTGCCACCACTAAATAACCAAAACCAAAACTACAGAGAAAGGTAGGCATCGCTGTGGAGAGAAATTACCATTGTTTACGACAATTGGACCTGGTAGAAGACCATAGGTGCAGTCTGGGCATCCATTCTCTAAGGCCCAGATACATACAGTTTCCCCTTGATATGTCAACATCTGATGGAAGTTAATATGAAGGTATGCTGAGGGTGTGTGTGTGTGTGTAAATTACATGGCCCTGGAAGGCTTCCCCTCCTAAAATGGCTGCAGCGGACTGCTGGGACAGGGCTGGGCTGGCAAGGACCCCACCTGCAGGTCCCACTGACACTCCATCAGATGGGGTCCACAGGCGCCCCGACAGGAAGCTCCTACGCCGGCCCCGTCAGTCACCGGCTCGCCCGGGGGGCCACCAGAAGGATACGCTCCAGGTAGTAGGCGCCGTCGGCGGCCACCGCCTCTGTCTCTGTCACCTCGCCCGTGGGTGACAAGTTAATGCCCAGCTCTTCCAGCACCCGCATCGGCGGGACCCCAGAAGGAGCAGCCATGCCTGCAACCGCGCCTCTCTGTGCCCCTCCGACTGGCGTCGCAACTCTCGCGAGATCCCGGGACCCCTACCCGGGACTAGCTCGGCACCTGAGGACCAGGGTCAAGCCCTCTGCGCGTCCGCAGTTACTATGGCAACGCGTTGCCTAGTTACCCCAGGCGCCCTAGGAAGCTTGAAGAGCAGACTAGAAAACAGGAACCAGGGGCTCAAATTACATTTACACAAGCTACTTGTTTGGGTGTTTGGGTTTTCCTTTTGTTTGTTTGGGTTTTTGGTTGGTTGGTTTGGGGTGTTTTGTTTTGTTTTTTGGTGTTTTGATCTTTTTGTTTTATTTTTGCTTTACTGCCATTCGTTGCGACTTCTTTTTTCTTTATTGGTTTCCTTTTCTCTTGTTTACCCCATGCCAAATGCTGGTCCTCAATTTTCAGATGTGTAGAGAACCCCAAATGTTTCCTGGGGAGGACAGACTTAAGAAGGGAGAGGGGGTATTGTCTCTGTATTTCTAGAGGAAGTGGGGAAAGTTCTAGGAACCATTATTGAGAAGCTGCCAAATGCTCCTTAGACCCTTGGCAATGAACAACGACGGTGCTCACCCTTATCACACCCTTTCTAGCAATCCTTTAGTTCGTTTATGTGGACATCTGTTTTGACCGTGGCTTCATACACACGGACTTGGAATAGTCCCAGTCATATCGAATTATACCATTGATTTTTGCTGAGGTAATCTCACATCCATAAAAAAATTATGAGCTACCTATGACCCTAACATAAAGTTTAATAGGTGATACTTGGAATAGGGAATGTAGTTAAGAGCTAATGAGCTTCCTCTGAGAGAAGGGGGCAGGGAGGAAGGGGAGGGAGGAGATGAAAGGGGGAAAGAGGGAACAGAGAGGGGGACAGAAAGGGGGGGTCAGAATTGACTAATTTTTCCAGTCATGTGTTTCATTGCTGTGATAGGAATTTCTGGTTTATATAGTGTATGTATATAGGCATCACTAAGACCATCTTTCAGATTCTGTTTTTATTCTACATTCCTTGATGACCTCTTGTTGATAACTATATAAAAGCTCTGATTTATTTAATTAAAAAAAAACTGGTAACGTCCTGGGGCGGGGGGGGGTGTGATTAAGAACCTAAGTGTAGGAATTCGTTTCTATTACTTCCTATCTACAGCCACATCGCTACCGCTAACCGTGTCTACACAGCCTGTCTCCACATTTGTAAACCGAGGATAACGTCACCTGCCTCAAAGCGTTGTTGTTAGCTATAAATCGCTGGGGCATTAGGAACCCGGAGCGGACAGCAATAAGAAATACGAGCTGTTTCTATTAGACTTGGTTTTGAGTTTTAGAATAAAGGTCACAATGATATCTGAACAGTTCAAGAGTCGCTGTCTTTTGCTCACATTAAACACTTTGAGTGCTCATTAAACGCCAAGAAGCAAAAATCCAGAAGAGGAATTCTGAAAATGGGGAATCCACTGACTTACATCTAGGTGGTTAGCTGTTAACTGAACCTGAAAAGTGGCCCAAGTGAGGAGTGGCCAGGGCCATGCACTGCTGGCGCCTAGAAGGAGAAGCAGAAATGTGAGACCCTTGGAGGACTGTCCCTTGGAACTCTAAGGTTTACTTTGTCTGCTACAAAGTCTGCTGTCTTTGAATGCAAGGCCTCCTCTTTTACAGACAGTTTTAAGCTCTTCCTTAGCAATAATTAGGTTCTTTGGACTACAGCTTCCTTTTCTCTTATAACAACGACATATAAGAGCTGACTAACTAGATATAAAAAGTAATGGAAAAATGAAAAGTAAAATATATAAAGATTCATACCATCATTTCTATATACCAGGTATTTCCAATAAGTAATGCAGATTAAAATGTGCTTAAAATATTGTGAGTGTGACAAGCCCAAATTTAATATTTTAAAGAGTTTAATATATAGAAATTGATATTAGTAAGGCATAATTCTTTTAGATGTATTCTTTTAGATGTGGCCAGCGCTTGAACATAAGAAATGGTTTAACAGAGTCCTGAAATATGAAGTTCAGTCAGTATTAACTGTGTGTAGTGAAGAAGCTATACATCCTCATCAAAAGGTGTGAAAAGAGATATTTTACACACAGAGACACACCAAAAATATGAGTCCGTTATTACAAGTTTCCAAATGACCGAGGTAATAACTGAGTTGCTAATCTATTTACCTCCATGTAATAGATTTCAAATTTTAAAGTCACCCAAGATGTGTCACCCAATTACACTGAAAGTATGTCCTATATAGGCC
The DNA here is from genome assembly GCF_011064425.1 of Rattus rattus. Lineage (NCBI taxonomy): Eukaryota > Metazoa > Chordata > Mammalia > Rodentia > Muridae > Rattus > Rattus rattus. The sequence goes on along the minus strand of NC_046157.1, from coordinate 143,565,629 downwards.
TGATCATTAAAGCTTTGAAAAATCCAAATGAAAAGAAATTAGGCATTTAACTGTGTAAGCCGTTTGATAGCTACAGTGGATAAAAATGTTTTAAAGAACAATTTAATTTAAAAATATCTTAACATGACAAAGATAATGCTTGCGGACTTCAGTTGAAGTTTGTGCTGACTGCTGCTCTCTTAGAAGTGCTATGTCTTGGCACAGAATGCATTTGAAAGCTGCCTTGCTCCTCTGCAAAGGCTGCTTTAATTCACAGGGGGTGGGGAAACCTTTCTAACAGGATGCCCACATAGCAGAAGGAGAGAGCTGATCCTCAAGTTGTCTTCTAACCTCTACATATTCATAAAGCCTGGAACACACCCACATGGCAAATAAACGCAATATTTAAAAACTAGGAGGGGGGGGAGAGAGAGAGAGAGAGAGAGAGAGAGAGAGAGAGAGAGAGAGAGAGAGAGAGAGAGAGAGAGAGAACACACTTTAGATCACAATAATGGTGTGAGTTATGGTATATTTTTATCCTATAGTTTTTTTAATATATTTTTTACATGTTTCCTTAAATTGGTGGTTGATGGGGGGGGGAGCTGAGTGCCTGAGCATTTTGATGAATGAGCAGGAAACTGCTTTTTGCTTTGACTGTGCTCCTGAAAGAGGTAAACAAGGAAAACAGCGGAGACAGGCAAAATGAAGCAACAATTACAAAGGACAACAAATGTAATCTCTTCCCCGGCTAAATGTGCCATTTATGCAGAAGTGAAATCATTTTAAAAGCAAAACCAGAAAGCAATCTGACAATGAATACACGTTGCACGTGTATAGTTTCAAAGCAGAAAATGCTCCCATGCAAATACGTTGCAAAGTACAATTCAATTTTCAGAGATACTAGCATTCATTTGCTACCAATACAGACCAAGCCATTTATTGTTGCATATTTTTATACATGTAGCTTTTTTTTTCTTTTCTTTCAAAACTTTTCAGTAAGTGGTAGTCAGCTTTAGGATTTCTGAATCCATAGAAATAGTAGCAATTGTACTGAAAAAAAATACCATTTTTTGGCCATATACTTCATATTTTTTTCTTTTTGCAATAGCATCCATTTGAAAATTCATTCTTCCCACATTCCTTCACCATGTTACCCTGTTCTCTGTGGTGAGAAACATGTGACACAGGCTTAACCCAAAAGAACATCTCATTTCTTTTTGGCTACAGAAAAAGAAAAAAAGAGCAAAACAAACAAACAAAAAACCTCTGATTTCAAATATAATATTTGGTTCCCAGTACTTTCAAATTAAAAGAAATGAGATAGGGAAAATAGATCACTCAAGGCCTTGCCCAGGAATGTACAAAAGGACTCTGAAAATTCCATAGTACCAGAAAGAAAAAAAAAAGTTTCTCCTGCTAAAAAGAAAATAAAAAATAGAACAATCACAATAATAGGCCACATCTAAAGGATACAACCATCCATGAGTGGGCTGCAATGGGCAAAGTGAGACCAATGTTGAAGTTCATAAGCCAGTTAATATAAGGCAAAGTAGAAAATGAATATCTAAGTGCATGCTGTTAATAGTAAATGCTTAAATAAACAAATGACAGAGGTGGAAAAACCTATGAAGAACAATTAGAAAAACGAATTCATAAAAACACAAAAATGGGAACCATAAATACGAGTAAAAGGTCAGTAAGACAATGAAACAACAAGGAGACAAAGCAATGGGAGACAGGAAGTCTGCAGAATGCCATCCTGCTTGCTTGGTGTCGGCTAGCTACTGCTGAGCATGGCACCTACCCCCGAGTGTGGACAATACACTCACGGAGACCTCATTGGTGAAAACGGAGTTTTTCTTTGCAAGCTGATGTCAATTGGAGGCAGCCATAATTACAAATAGGACTGTACAGTTTTTATTTATGGGATACACATAGCAAACGGTACAGAAATGTTGGAGGATTTGTAACTTACCCTTTGTTGAAAATACCACTGTAAATAAATGCATATAGATATAGATATAGATATAGATATAGATATAGATATAGATATATACACACACACTATAAATAAATGCAGATACACACACATATCACCTATATGTGATAATTTCAGATGCAATCTTTTCAATTTATCTTATACATGCTCTTTCATATTTTTCTCCATGTTCACATGCAACACACATGGTCCTTCCGTGTCCATTCAGACACATGCAGAATGAGCTAGACCTAGATGGCAAGGCTATCAGACCTGTGTGCAGTTTCTCTAATCACCTATGTAATAAGAAGGTATCCCATGGTAGGTGGAATGGTAAGCCAAGTGTCTTAGGGTTTCTTTGCTGTGAATAGACATCAGGATGAAGGCAATTGTTGTAAGGGACAACATTTGATCCGGGCTGGCCTTCAGGTCAGAGACTCAGTTTACCATCATCAAGGTGGAAGCATGGCAGCACGAAGGCAGGCGAGGTGCTGCAGGAGATGAGTTCTCCATCTTGTTCTGAAGGCAAATAGGAGAAGACCAGCTTCCATTCAGCTAGAAAGTCTCTCAAAGTTCACCCTCACAGTGACAAACTTCCTCCTATAAGGCCACACCTCCTAATAGTGTCACTCACTCACTGGGCTCATGCATGATCAAACCACCACACCAAAAGAAACTCTTTCTACCATGGCTGCTTCTGGCCATCGAATTTTGTCACAGCGACAGAACAGTAACTAAAACAGCAGGTCGAGGAGGTCACCACGTGATTACCTATCCCGTAAGTCCTTGCTCTCTGGAAGAAAAGGACTAGTTCATTTTCTGCATCCTGTAATGTTTCCTGCTTGCTCCAAAAAGGGAGGGCTCTTGATCTTCTCTTGGTTTCCACCCAATAAATGCAAGCCTCTGCTCGTGCAGATGTCATGAGACCTTCCACACCACCCTTGTTGCATGTAGGAAACTATCACAAATATGTCCCTGCTTTTGCAGCTTTCTAAGTAATTTGGATCTTACTTTCTGGTCCATGAAACTCACATCTTCTGTGTCTTCAAAACTGACACAAGCTAAATTTGTTTGAAAATAGGTGAAAAATCTCAGAGCTGCAGGAGTTTGGTTCCAGCAGGCCAGGCACTGAAGAGGATGAGTGGAGTCCACATGTAACCACACAGCAGATTTTTCTCTGAGGAAGCAAAACAATTCTGTCGGGAAATGGGAAATGGGAAACAGACACACACACACACACACACACACACACACGACTTATCATTAAACAAGCTTAAATCCTCTTTTTAAATTTATTCTTTTATCCTTTTTATCCTACCTATGCGAAAATTCTTTACATAAGTACAAAAGATTACTTCATAGCCACAAGTTGCATATTCTCCAAAAACAACAACCACAAAAACATATTCTTCAAAACATTAAAATCATTACATAGGAGAAATCACATGTTTACTGATTTTATATATATACACACACATATACATACACGTGCACATACACACACATATTCATACACATGTACATATACATACACATATGCATATACATTACATATACATATACATATACATGTACATGTACATATACATATACATATACATATACATATATGAATGAATGAAACCCACAGCTAACTGAACTGTTCCCATCTTTCCACAAATTCATCCTATGATTTCCAGAAATCCTAAACTCAAGGCAATAATTCTTAGTCATTGATTAACAAAGTTTAAGCAAGCTGAATCTATTATGGCTAGTTTTTAATCTATGCTAGTTTGTATTTACCAAGAAACAAATAATTTATTTTTTTATCTTACTGTTTGAAACCTTATTCAGCAGATCTGGCTACTCATCTGTTCTCTGTTCTTATTCTCATGATAGGATCATTTACTCTTTATCCATAACCCTGCCTTCTCATGGTGCACACAGAAACGTGTGACCACATCCTTAGATAACCATGTAACCAAGGAACTCAGACCAAACCTAGAGTGATATTTTTTTTTACTCAAAGTAACTTTTTCATTTTAAAACACAAAGAGAGGTAAAAAGGTGACCAGTGGGCCAGATTTACAATCTCAGAGTAGAAAATCTTTTCAACAGCTGTGATTTAAAATCCTAGTGATGAAAAAACACATTGGACTCAATAAGGATTGAAAACAAAACCTCAACTGAACTCAAAATACAAATGAGAAGACAAGAAGTAATGTCAGTAAATGAGGCCATGCAGGAGACTAATCCCTTCTGTACAGATCATCAAAATTTGAAAAGAAAAAGCCAGCTATCGAAGGGAGATAGAAATAGATGCTGTGGGACGTACCTCACAAAAACAAAGTGTAAATGACATTTAATGTAAGGAAACAGACTCCCTACATTTCCTATTATTACTATTATTATTATTATTATTATTATTATTATTATTATTATTAACAGTCCAGTTATCCCCCTCCCTATCTGCCCTCCGAATGTTCCTCATCCCATACCTCCTGCCCCGTCTCCAAGAGGATGTCCTCACCCACCCCCACTCCCATGCCCCCAGACCTCCTCACTCCCTAGGACCTCAAGTCTCTCCAGGGTTAGGTGCATCTTCTCTCACTGAGGCCAGACCAGGCCGTCCTCTGCTGTGTATGTGTCCAGTGCCTCATATCAGCTGGTGTGTGCTGTCTGGCTGGTGGCTCAGTGTCTGAGAGATCTCAGGGGTCCAGGTTAGTTGAGATGCTGGTCCTCCTATGGGGTCGCCCTCCTCCTCAGCTTCTTCCATCATTTTCCTAATTCAACCACAGGGGTCCCCATCTTCTGTCCACTGGTTGGGTGTAAGTATCTGCATCTGACTCTTTCAGCTGCTTGTTGGTCCTATTTAAGGGCAGTTATGATAGGACCCCTGTTTGTAAGCACTCCATAGCATCAGTAATAGTGTTCAGCCTTGGGGTCTGTCCTTGAGCTGGATCCCAAGTTAAGCCTGTCACTTGACCTCCTTTCCCTCAGTCTCTTCTCCATTTTTGTCCCTGAAGTTCTTTCAGACAAGAACAATTCTGCATCTGAGGCTTTGACTGTGGGATGGCAAACCCATCCCTCCACTTAATGCCCTGTCTTTCTACAAGTTCCCTCTCTCCACTGTAGGGCATTTCATCTAAGGTCAATCTCAAATGGCTGAGAAGCACTGAAGAAATGTTCAAAGTCCTTAGTCCCCAGGGAAATGCAAATCAAAACAACCCTGAGATTCCACCTCACACCAATCAGAATGGCTAAGATCAAAAACTCAGGGAACAGCAGATGCTGGCAAGGATATGGAGAAGGAGAAACACTCCTCCATTGCTGGTGGGATTGCAAGCTGGTACAACCACTCTGGAAATCAGTCTGGTGGTTCCTCAGAAAAGTGGACATTGCACTACCTGAGAACCCAGCATATACTCAAAAGATGTCCCACCATGCCACAAAGCACGTGCACCACTATGTTCACAGCAGTCTTACTTGTGATAGCCAGAAAAGGGACACAGCCTAGATGTCCCACAACAGAAGGATGGATACAGAGTATGTGATTCATGTACACAGTGGAATACTACTCGGCTATTAAGAAGGAGGACATCATGAGTTTTGTAGGGAAATGGATGGAACTAGAAAATATCATCCTGAGTGAGGTAACTCAGACCGAAAAGGACATGCACCCACTAATAAGTCGATAATAGCCAAAAAAAAAAGCACAGAATCCCCAGGATATGATCCATCCACAGAACTCAAGAAAATTAATAAGCAGAAGAACCCAAGTGAGGATGCTTCAATCCCACTTGGGAGGGAGAAGAAAGCAATCACAATCATGGGGACAGGGGGTGGGGGCAGGGGTGGAGGGAGGGACTTGGGCGGGAGAGGGGACAGGGAGGGGAGAGAGGAACATGATCAGGTATTGGTGGGGAGAGCAGGACTGAAGCCCTGAGGGCCAGCAGAAAGAATGGAAACAGGTGACCTTGGGAGGTAGGAGGTGGGGGAATCTTAGAGTGAATTTAAAAGCAAAAAACCAAAAAACCTGTCTCAATCCTGTTCCCCTTTCCACAAGTACAACTATGCATGGGAGCTCACTGTGTTCCTTTTCCAGCCTGTATAGCCTTCACTGCTCTCCAAAGGGTGGCACATTCTACTCTGAGTTCTATCTGCGCTGTATTTTCCTGGCAAATCCATCTATACCATATCCTGAATCTTCCTTACCAACTACCCTAACTTCATTAAACGATTTAAATTGAATCAGAAATTCTGCAAAAGTCATTTAATCATACAAACAGCATTATTATTCTATGAAAGTTCATCTTCTTGTTCTGCAGGAAAATTGCCCAATAGAGTGGGGGGTTCTCCCATGAAACAACCATACCAGACTACAGGCAGTGAGGGTCTCCCCATGCCCATTCGCACCATGCGAGATACAGGAGAAATATAGAACGGACAAACATGGGAAGGCACAGAAGCAGCAAGAAGCACTCCAGAGACGACCACTACCACTCTGCCCTCCCTGGGGATGTGCCTCTCTGAGACTCATCCTGTGCCAAACTGTGGGCCCCCCTGCAAGAACCTCACTCACCCACTGCAGTTCCTCCTGCATGGCATCTGCCACAGAGCCTTTGTGTTTCACAGAACCCCATATGTAAAAAGGAGTATGTTTTACAAAGTTGTGACATTGCCTTTTCACTTTTTTCTTTTTCTTAATTACAAAAAAAGTGCTTTATATTTCAATTCAAGTGCAATTTGAATTTAAAAACTTATGTCATAGTAGATTTTTTTTAATTTTCTGATACAAAAGAAACTGTATTTAACCTTCCCATGTAATGTAACCATGAGCACTGCTGCAACAACAACAAAAAAATCCACATATATGCAACTTTAAATTTAACAGATTTCTATGATATGATTAAATAATACAAATAGCAAAGCTATTGTCATTTTATGCTTATTGCTACTTAAATGTAGATTATTTAAAATTATCTTTTAGTCTTTGTTTTCATGTTTTCTAATTTTTTATGATTTATTAATTTATTTCATGTGAGTACACTGTTGCTATCTTCAGACACACCAGCAGAGGGCATCAGATCCCATTACAGATGGTTGTGAGCCACCATGTGGTTGCTGGGAATTGAACTCAGGACCTCTGGAAGAGCAGTCAGTGCTCTTCACCTCTGATCCTTCTTTCCAACCCATGATTCCTAAACTTGTGGCATTATTATAAACCTACACCTATAAATTCTATTGCAAACATTTAAAAAATTGTTATTGATTTGGATATATTTTTCAAAAGAAAGTTTCAGTCAGTTATATCTATATTTTCTCATACATCTTCAGGACTTATGATCTTAATAATACCTTGCCAAAGCTCAGGCCACATAAATACCTTCTTTGATATTCTTGCAAATTTTTTGGATTTTATTTTTCATGTTAGCATTTTAATGTACCTTTTGGGTAAAAGATGATGTAGACCCCACTTACCCCAGGTAGTGAGCCAGCAATAGCAGAAATTGTTTTAGAAACAACTTTACTTTCTCATTTGATAAAATTACTACAACAATTTTTATTTAACCCGGAGACTGTTGTGAAAAATTTAAGCATTCCTTTAATCTGTTTACTAGAGCCATAGAAATGCCACATTAATTTGTGCTCAACGATTTTTGACAATTTGCATGTTCTGATATCTGGAAAGTCAAGTTCTTTTTTCCTTTTGAATGTTTTTCCTAGATTTTTTTTCAGATAATGAATTTTAATCTTTTTCATAAAGGTTTCTCTCCACCCTTAGGATTCTGGCTGATACCAGTGAAATTTACACATTAATCTTGGATGAGACGACTGCTTAATGATGTCACTATTCTAAAACACAGTGGGCGTATCCATCTGCTCGATGTTATTTTATGTTTGCCCAATCAGGTTTTGCCTTTATACACTGAAACACTTCTATTTAAAGCAGTCCGAATACTGTGAGGATACTTCTATCTCTTTTGAAGAGATTGAACAAGGATCTCCTCACTTAAGTATTTTGCATGTAGCTTTCGGTCAGTGTGGTGACTTCTTTGATTAAAATCTTTATTCTGTCCCTTGAAGCACTCTCTAGTCCTTAATTTCACTTGACTTATTTAATAGTGACTAAGTTTAAGTAGTGTCTTCTGAAATTAAATGCTATTTAATTTCCTGTTGTAGCTCATTTATAATAAATATAGCTAAAGTGACCACTTCCTCTCATTCATAATATAAATTAGCAAATAAATAACAAGGAAGCAAACATTCAAGTCAGGGTTTACTAAATGATGATTCCAAATGCTCATGTCTATTAACTATTAGCCTGCTACATGGCTATTAACTATTTTTTTTACCTTGTTTATGGGTTTTGTTTTGTTTTTTGTTTTTTTGTTTTTTTGGCTGGGAAGATTTTTAATTTTTTTTTTAATTCTTTAGTCCAGACTTTATTCCCCTCCGTGTCCACCATCCAAATATTCCACATTTCCACACCTCCCACCTCCCTCTCCACGCCCCTATCATGTCTCCAAGTTAGGTCCATCTTTTCTGACTGAGTCCAGACCAGGCAGTCCTTTGCTGTATTTGTGTTGGGGGCCTTATATCAGCTGCTGTGTGCTGCCTGGTTGGTGGCTCAGTGTCTGACATATCCCAGGGGTCCTGGTTAGTTGAGATGCTGGTCTTCCTATAGGGTGGCCCTCCTTCTCAGCTTCTTCCAACCTTTCCCTAAGTCAACCACAGGGGTCAGCAGCTTCTGTCCATTGGTCGGGTGTAAGTATCTGCACCTGAGCCTTTCGGCTGCTCGTTGGGCCTTTCAGGGCGCAGTCATGATAGGTCCCTGTTGGTAAGCACACCATAGCTTCAGTAATAGTGTTCGGCCTTGGGGCCTCTCCTTGAGCTGGATCCCAATGTGGAGCTGTCACTGGACCTCCTTTTTCTTAGGCTCTTCTCCATTTTTGCCCCTGCAGTTCTTTCAGAAAGGAATAATTCTGAATCAGATTTTGTGACTGTTGGAAGGCAAACCATCCCTCCACTTGATGCCATGTCTTTCTACTGGTGGTGGACTCTACAAGTCAACTCTCCTCAGTGAAGGGCATGCCATCTAAGGTCCCTCTCTCTGAGTCCTGAGATTCTCTTACCTCCCAGGTCCTTGACACATTCTAGAACGCCCCCTCCACCTCCTGAGGTCACCTGTTTCCATTCTTTCTGCTGGCCCTCAGGGCTTCAGTCCTGTTCTCCCCACCATGTTACCCCCGTCCCCACTCCTGTCCCCTCTCTCACCCAGGTCCCTACCTCCACCCCTGCCCAATTGTGATTCTCCTACCCAAGTGGGATTGAAACATCCTCACTTGGGCCCTTCAGCCTGTTAACTTTCTTGAGTTCTGAGGATGGATCATGTCCTGGGGATTCTGCACATTTTTGGTTAATATCCACTTGTTAGTGAGTAGATGCCATGCGTGTCCTTTTGGATCTGAGATTCCTCACTCAGGATGATATTGTCCAGTTGCTTCGATTTGCCTACAAAACTCATAATATCCTCATTCTTAATAGTGGAGTGGTAGTCCATTGTGTAAGTGAACCACGTTTTCTGTATCCATTACTCTGTTGTGGGACATCTGGGTTGTTTCCAGCTTCTGGCTATCACAAATAAGGAAGGTATGAACACAGTGGGACACGTGCCCCTGTTGTATGGTAGGGCATATTTTGGGTATATGCCCAAGAGTGTTAGAGCTGGGTCTTCTTGTAGATCTGTCTCCAATTCCTGAGGAACCTACAATTTGATTTCCAGAGTGGTTGTACCAGTTTGCAATCCAACCAGCAATGGAGGAGTGTTCCTCTTTGTCCACATCCTTGCCATCATGTGCTGTCACGTGAGTTTTTGATCTTAGCTACTCTGATTGGCGTAAGGTGGAATCTCTGGGTGGTTTTGATTTGCATTTCCTTGATCAGTAAGGAATTTGAACATTTCTTTACATGCTTCTCAGCCATTTGAGATTCCTGTTATGAATTCTCACTTTAGTTCTATATCCCATTTTTTTTGATTGGGTTGTTTGGTTCCTTGGAGGTTAGCTTCTTGAATTCATTATAGATTTTTGATATTAGCCCTCTATCCAGTGTGGGGTTAGTGAAGATTTTTTCCTAATTGGTAGGTGGCCGATTTGTCCTATTGGCTATCTCCTTCCCCTTTCAGAACTTTCCAGTTTCCTGAGGAAACTTTGCAGTTTTTATTTATCGATTCTTGACCTTAGAGCCTGAGCCATTGGAGTTCTGTTTAGGAAATGTCCTCCTGTTCCGATGAATTCGAGGCTCTTTCCCACTTTCCCTTCTATTAGATTCAGTGAACCTGGTTTTACATTGAGATCCTTGATTCACTTGGACTTGAGCTTTGTGCAAGGTGACAAATATGGATCTATTTTCATTGTTCTACATACAGATCGCCAGTTAGACCAGCACCATTTACAGAAGATGCTTCCATCAGTACTGCTTGGTGTGAGAGCTTAAGGTCAGGGATGGTAATTCTTCCAGAAGGTCTTTCACTGTTAAGCATTGTTTTCACTATTCTGGGGATTTTATTTTCCAGATGAATTTGAGATTTGCTCTTTACATATCTTTGAAGAATTGTGTTGGGATTTTAATGAGGATCACATTGAATCTGTAGAATGCTTTCGGTAGCTTGACCATTTTAACTGTGTTAATTCTGCCAATCCATGAACATGGGAGATCTCTCCATTTTTTTTTTCTTGAGAGTCTTGAAGTTTTTAATCATTCAGATCCTACACTTGTTTGGTTAGAGTTTCCCCAAGATATTTTGTATTATCTGTGACTATTGTGAATGATGTTGTTTCCTCAATTTCTTTCTCAGACCATTTATCATTTTTCTAAAGGAAGACTACTGATTTATTTGGGTTAATTTTATATTCAGCCACGTTGCTGAAGTTATTTATTAGCTCCAGAAGTTCTCTGGTAGGATTTTTGGAGTTGCTTATGTATACTATCCTATCATTAGCCTTGACATCTTCTTTGGTAGAACTTTGAGTACTGTATTGAGTAGATATGGAAAGTGGGCATCCTGGTCTTGCCCCTGATTTTAGTGGGATTGCTTCAATTATCTCTCCACTTAATTTGAAGTTGGTTGTTGGTCTGTTGTAAATTGCTTTTATTATGTTTAGGAATGGGCCTTGAATTCCTGATCTCTCCAATACTTTTAACATGAAGGGTGTTGCACTTTGCCAAATACTTTTTCAGCATCTAAGGAGATGATCATTTTATTTTTTTCCTTTGAGTTTGTTTGTATAGTGGACTATGTTAATGGATTTTCATATATTGACCCAGCTGTGCTCCCTGGGATAAAGCCTATTTGATAGTGGTGAATGAAGGTTTTGATGTGTTATTGTGAATTTTTACATCAATATTCAGAAGTGAAAGTGGTCTGAAGTTCTCTTTTTTGATGGGTCCTTGTGTGGTTTAGGTATCAGAGTAATTCTGGCTTCATCGAATGAATTAGGTAAAGTTCCTTATGTTTCTATTTTATGGAATAATTTAAGGAATATTGGAAATAGATCTTCTTTGAAGTTCTGGTATAATTTTTCACTAAAGCCATCTGGCACTGGGCTTTTATTGCTTGGAAGGTTTTTAATGAATCCTTCTATTTCCTTGGGAGATGTGGGTTTGTTTAGATAGATTACCTGCTCTTGATTTAAATTTGATACGTGGTATCTGTCTAGAAAACCATCCATTTCATCTAGATTTCCAGTTTTGTTGAGTATAGGCTTTTGTAGTAGAATCTGATGATTTTTTGAATCTGCTCATTTTCTGTTGTTATGTCTCGCTTTTCAATTCTGATTTTGTTAATTTGGATACTGTCTCTGTGCCCTTTAGTTAGTTTGGCTAGGGGTTTATGTATCTTGTTGATTCTCTCAAAGAAGCATGTCTGGTTTTGTTGATTCTTTATATAGTTTTCTTTGTTTCTATTAGGTTGATGTCTATTAGATTGACTATTTCCTGCTGTCTACTCCTCTTGGGTGTGTTTGCTTCTTTTTGTTCTAGAGCTCTCAGGTGTCCTTTTAAGTGGCTAGTGTAGGATCTCTCCAACTTCTTTACCAAGGCACTTAGTATGAATTCTCCTCATAGCACAGAATTCATTGTGTCCCATAAATTTGGGTGTGCTGTGTCCTCATTTTCATTGAATTCCAGGTAGTCTTTAATTTCTTTCTTTATTTCTTCCTTGGCCAAGTTATCATTGAGGAGAGAGTTGTTCAGTTGTCACTGGTATGTGGGTTTTCTGTTGTTTTTGTCATAATTGAAGACAAGCCTTAGGACATGGTGATCTGATAGGATGCATGGGATTATTTCAATCTTCTTGTATCAGTTGAGGCCTGTTTTGTAACCGATTACAAGGTCAATTTTGGGAAAGGTACTATGAGATGTTGAAAAGATGGTGTATTCTTTTGTTCTAGGATAAAATGTTTAATCAATTTGGTTTTTAACCTCTATTAGTTTCACTGTGTCTGTGTTTAGTTTATGTTTCAATGGTCTGTCCATTGATGAGAGTGGGGTCTTGAAGTCTCCCACTATTATTGTGTGAGGTGCAATGTGTACTTTCAGTTTTAGTAAAGTTTCTTTTATGAATGTAGATGCCCTTGTATTTGGAGCAAAGATATTCAGAATTGAGAGTTCATCTTGGTCGACTTTTCCTCTGAGGAGGATGAAGTGTCCTGCATTATCTAGAAAATACATTTTATTCGATATTAGAATGGCTATACAGCTTATATCTTCAGACTATTTGCTTGGAAAATTGTTTTCCAGCCTTTTACTCTGACGAAGTGTCTGTCACTGAGGCCTGTATGTTTCCTGTATGCATCAAAATACTGGGTCCTGTTTATGTATCCAGTATGTTAGCCTATGTCTTTTTATTGGGAATTGAGTTCATTAATGTTGATAGATATTAGAGACCAATGGTTGTTGTTTCCTATTATTTTTGTTGTTAGATGTGGAATTATGTTTGTGTGGCTATCTTCTTTTGGATTTGTTGAAAGATTACTTTCTTGCTTTTTCTAGGATATAGTTTCCCTCCTTGTGTTGCAGTTTTCCGTCTATTATCCTTTGTAGGTCTGGATTTGTGGAAAGGTATTGTGTAAATTTGGTTTTGTCATGGTATATCTCGGTTTCTCCATCTATGATAATGGAGCATTTTGCTGGATATAGCAGCCTGGGCTAGCTTTTGTGTTCTCGTAGGATCTGTATGACATCTGCCCAGGATCTTCTGGTTTTCATACTCTCTGGTGAGAAGTCTGGTTTAATTCTGATAGATCTGCCTTCATATGTTACTTGACATTTTCCCCTTATTGCTTTTAATATTCTTTGTTTTGTGCATTTGGTGGTTTGATTATTATTTGACAGAAGGAGTTTTTCTTCTGGGCCAGTCTATTTGGAATTCTGTAGGCTTCTTGTATGTTCACGGGCATTTCTTTCTATAGGTTAGGGAATCCTTCTATAATTTTGATGAAGATATTTACTGGCCCTTAAGTTGGGAATCTTCGCTCTCTTCTATACCTATTATCCTTAGATTTGGTCTTCTCTTTGTGTCCTGAATTTCCTGGATGTTTTGGGTTAGAAGTTTTTTGAATTTTGCATTTTCTTTGACTGTTTTTTTTTTTCAATGTTTTCTATGGTATCTTCTGCCCCTGAAATTCTCTTTTATATCTCTTGTATTCTGTTGGTGTTGCTTGAGTCTATGACTCCTGATCTCTTCCCTAGGTTTTCTATCTCCAGTATTGTCTCCCCTTGTGACTTCTTTATTGTTTCTATTTCTATTTTTAGATCTTGGATGGTTTTGTTAAACTCCTTCACCATATTGGTTGTATTGTCCTGTAAATCTTTGAGAGATTTTTGTGTTTTCCTCTTTAAGGACTTCTACCTGCTTACCTGTGCTGTCCTATATTTCTTTAAGGGAGTTTTTATGTTCTTCCTATAGTCTTCTATCATCATCATGAGATGTGATTTTAAATCCAAATCTTGTTTTTCCCATGTGAGGGGGTATCCAGGACTTGCTGTGGTGGGAGAACTGGGTTCTAATGAGGCCAAGTAGCCTTGATTTCTGTTGCTTGTGTTCTCTTGCTTGTCCCTTGCCATCTGGTTGTCTCTAATACTACCCGTCCTTGCTGTCTCTGACTGAAGCTGGACCCTCTTGTGATCCCAGTTGTGTGGGAACTCCTCAGAGTCCAACGGTCTCTGTGATCCTATGATTCTGGGATCCTGTGTTCCTGAGATCCTGGGTGTGTCAGAGCTCCTGGGAGTCTAGCTGCCTCTGGGATCCTGAAATCCTGGTGTGACCAAGCTCCTGAGGTCCTGTTGTGTCAGAGCTCCTGGGAGTCAAGCTTTCTCAGGGTGTTGCAGGAGTGGGTCGGGAGCCAGAGCCCTGGGTTTTTACCTGGCACTAGTGCAAGCTGGAAGGAACCCGTGCCTCTGCCTGGTAGGGTTTGGATTTCCCTGGTTCCTGTTGGGGTCCCAGTTACACTGAGTGTTGGGACTGATGTTGTGGCCTCAATTGTGATCTTGACTGTGTCAAGAGGTCCTGTGTTCCTGGTTGTGTCTGATCTCCTGGGAGACCAGCTTCCTCTGTGATCCTGTGATCCTGGGCATTTGAGAGCACCTCTGATCCTGGGCCTGTCAGAGCGCCTGGGAAATTGGGCGTCCTCTGTGTATTGTTAGACTGGATGTAGAGCCAGCGCCCAAGGTCTGCTCAAGGCACTGGTACAGACCGGAAGGAACCCAGGCCACTGGTTGGGTGGGGGTTCCTGTGTCCCTGCGTCCTTAGGGACCCAGTTACTCTGGGTGTTGGGGCCGGTGTTGGGGCAGATGTTGTGGCCTCTCCTGTGATCATGGGTGTTTCAGAGCACCTGGGAGTTGGGCTCCCTCTGGGAAGGAACCCGTGCCACTGGCTGGGTGGGGGTTCCTGCATCCCTGGATCCTGGAGTTCCCAGTTACTTCTGGTGTTGGGGCAGCTGTTGTGGCCTCCCCACCTCTGATCCTAACTCCTGGGAGTTAGATTTCCTCTGGATGTTGTGGGACTGGATTAGGAGCCAGCACCGAAGACTGCTCAGGACACTGATTCAGACTGGTAGGCCATTTGTGTTTTCTTTATTGTTTCTACTTTCACTTTTAGGTCTCGGACTACTTTGTTCAACTCCTTCGCCTGTTTAATTGTGTTTTCCTGTATTTCTTTAAGAGATTTATTTGTTTTCTCTGTGAGGGCTACTACTTGTTCACCTGAGTTCTCCTGTATTTCTTTAAGGGAGTTATTTATGACCTTCTTAAAGTCCTCTACCATATTCCCGAGATTGGATTTTAGATCAGAATCTTGCTTTCAGGTGGATTGGGTATCCAGGCCTTGGTGTGGTGGAAAAACTGGGTTTTGATGTTGTCAAGTAGCATTGGTTTCTGTTGCTTATGGTCTTGCACTTGACTTTTGCTATCTGGTTATCCCTGGGATTTGGTGGTCTGGATGTATAGATTACTGTCTGTAAGGAGATGAGGGTAGGTGAAAAACAAGGCTAGAGCCTGTGATTGGACAGTAGAAAAGGAGGTGGGTTGAGAGTTTTTGAGAGGTGAGAAAGATAGGAGGGAGGGGAGAAGGGAGGAAGATAGAGGAAGAGAAGGACGATCCAGATCTGAAAAGCTTTAAATGGCCACAGGTAGCCATGAATATCATATAAGGGATGGACTATTACAGGACAATTTGTCAATTTAAGTGGGCAGTTTCTATTAATATCAATTGGCTCTGAATCTTTGTTTGGGCATTTTGTGGGATGAGAATTTACTAATATAAATCTGACTGATAAATTACAAGCCTCTAGAGTTTTGATTTTACAGGGTTACAGGGATTTGTGAAAACTAACCAAGAGATGTGCAGTTGCTGCAAGGGGATAGCCATGGAGGCAGTGAGACCACTGGGGCCAGAGAGTAGCGGAAGCTAGCGTGGGATGGTATTGCCTTTTTTATTATTTAACACAGTACTAGGTGCCTGTGTCTAGAGCCTGACTCTTGTATCCCTGGGTTGCTTCAGGTCTCTTCAGGTTGCTTCCTGGTAGGCATGTGGCCCTGGCTATAGCAGGCCTCCTGTGGGGCCTTTAGACTATGGGGCCTTCAGACGAGTATGTACACTGGTAACCTGTTGCCCTGGCTGCGGTGACTCTTCTAAAAGGCCTTCAGACTGTGGTATCTTCAGAGAGGTAGAGAAGATGCTAATCTGTTGCCCTGTCTTTAGCAGATCTCCTGGGAGGTCTTCAGACTGTTGGGTCTTCAGGAGAGCAGCCAAGCTGTTGCCCTGTGTGTAGTTGTTCTCCAGGGAGGCCTTGGACTCTGGAGTCTGTTGCCTAGCTGCCCAATGTGCAGCAGAACTCCTAGGATGCCTTCAGGCTGTGGTGTCAGGCTGTCTTAAACCCCCACTAGGTCCAGCACCTCAATGCCCCAAGATATCTGCTTCTCAGTCAGCAAAGCCTCTCAACCGCTTTGCTCCATCCTATATCACACTGCCGAAGGCCTCTCTCTGAGCCTGGCAGCAATCTCTCTACCTATCTAGTTCCCACGGCAGGTTTCCATGCCAGAAACACACATCCCAACTCCGTAGTGGCCCAGACCAGCTGCCCCACACTCCATTACATTTAAATCTACACATGAAAGAACACACAACACAATAACCTTTGACCCAATTGATAAGATATAATTGCCCACCTAAACATACAAAGCCCAGTACCATTCATCGCTTAAGAACATTAATAACAACCTGTAAATACACAGAGTGGAATCTTAACGTCACCTTCCATGTTGTCTACTGGCTACTCTCTGTCTCCCTCCTGTTTCTTCCTCTTTTCCATTCCAGTCTCCTCCTCTTCCTTTAAACTTCTCTCCCGCCCATCCTTCCTTCTCATCCAATGACAGGCCTCCTTCTATCCTGTACCTGCCCCTCACCTGTATTTTACAAATTCAATGGGAAGAAGGATCTGGTGAAGTCACCTGAGTCCTGAGTAGGTGACTAGGCAACTGTCCTTGGGGCAGTGCAATTAGCATCAAAAAACAGATAACTCCAGGGCAAACCACAACAGAGTGGTCCTTTCACTTGGGTTATCTAAAACCATCAGAAAAGATATTTACATTATAAGTCATTACAGTAGCAAATTACAATTATAAAATATCAATGAAAATAATTTTATGATTGAAATCACCACAACATGAGGATCTGTATTAAAAGGTTGCAGTATTAGGAAGGTTGATAACCACAAATCTAATGGAATAATAATAATAGATTATCCTCTAGTGTCTATGACCCATCTGGCTATAGAATTTTGGTGTCCTGTATGAGTCTTATCTTGTGGAGCAGGATTTAAATCAAATCAGAAAATGGTTGGTTGCCCCCACATTGTCCATGCCACTAATGCACCAGTGAGCATGTTTTATTATGTTAATCCTCGTAGCTCACAGTGGTCATAGCTCGGTAAGACCAAGGATCACTCTTATCTTCCTGAAGCATTCATAGCACCTCCCAGCAGAATAAAAACTAGTCAATGGGAACAAAGTTCCCAGATCAGTACAGGCTTGATATGTCCATGGTCTACGACTTAAATAGGTGATGTCTTTCAAAAACGGAGTCTTACTGTCAAGTTCCAGAGGATAACTAATAGCAGTGGCAATAACCTGAGGGTCTATGAAACCTCATCAACCAGTGACTCCAACAGAAGTGACTCACTCTTGGCACTGTCCTTTATATACTGTTAGCTTGTGGAACCCATAGGAGCATTGTCAGTCCACCATAGGGTAATTCAATTTTATGTATCATTTTTAGGAAGCTTCTACAGTAGAGTTACACATGACTTGTTGAAAGCTCTTCAGAGTTCTTTCCCTGAAAGAACTATTAGTTCTTCTTCTACCCTGCCCTCTCATTCCCTATTCCAACTTAACCATTCCTATTCCATTATTGTCCTTAAAGCTTTTATAATTCTGTTTCCTGTCACTCCTCCCTTGAAAAGCTCCAAGGATTCCTTTCCAAGTTTCTGAACTTACTAATTTCCAAACAAAACACCCACACCTGAAGATTCAAAGCTAACATCCACAAATTACAGGAAAGGTGGGATGTTTGTCTTTCTGGGAGTGAACAATCACCTCAGAATGATTGTTCTCACCTCCATCAAGTTACCTGGAAATTTCATGATTTCATTTTTTAACAATTGAATAAGATTCCCAGTGCACTACATTTTCATTTGCTGGTTGACATGGAGACTGTTTTCATTCCCTGACTCTTGTAAAGAGAGCATAAATGAATGTGACTATCTCTATATAGTGGGTTATAAAGTCCTTTGGAAACTAGACTTGTGGAAGACCTATTTGCTGCTCTCTGAAAACTTTCTACAGTGATGTCCATAGTCATCGTTTAAGCTTGCATTTGCCAGCCACACAACTGCCCACTTCCCCTACATCTACAGCAGCTCTCTTATCACTTGTCTTTTTATGTTACTCTTTCTCAAAGCAAGGAGGCAAAATCTTAAAGTTGTTTTAATGTACATTTATGGCTAAGAGCATTTCCATGAAGGTTTCTAAAACATTTGTATTTATACTTTGAGAATTTTCCTTTTAGTTTCATGACCCATTTTTAAATGCTTTTATTTATTCCCTTTATAGCCCAATCGATGTCCCCCAATCCTGGTTCCCTTCTACTTGCTAATGCCCCATTTTTAGCTGGATTGTTTTTGTTATGTTGATGGATTGATTGATTGATTGATTGATTGATTGATTTCTATAGTCAAGATACTAACCCTCTCTCAGATATATAGATGGTAAGGATTTTTTTTCTATTCTGTGGAATTCCTCTTCACTTGAGTAATGGTGGCTTTCGTTGTGTGTAGAGAGTATTTTTAGCTTTTTGAGGACCCGTTTATTAATTGCTGGTCTTAATACCTATGCTATCAGGGCCTTATCTGGAAGTCCTTTCCTGTGCCAATAACTCCAAGTATACTCCATACCTTCTCCACTCTCTGGTGTTGTGAAAGTCCCTCATCCATCTGTAGTCGATCTTTGTTCATGGCTCACAATACATTCAGGTTTTATTCTTCTATGTATGGCTTTCCAATCTGACTATCATCATTATTGAATAGAATGTCTTTTCTCAAATGTGTCTTATGATCTTTGCCAAACCAGGTGGTTGTAGAGGGTTGCATTTATATGTGAATCCTCAATTCAATTTCATTGTCAACAACTGTGTTTTAAATGCCAATGCCATGCTGGTTTCGTATTTAGAGTTTTGTATTACAATTCGGAATCTGCGATGGTGATAACTCTGCAGTTCTTCTGTTGTTGAAGATTGTTTGACTGTTCTGGGAATTTTGTGTTTCCATATGAAGTTTAAGAATTTTTTTCAATTTATGTGAATTATTTTGAAATTTTAATGTAGGATCCATTGAACTGTAAGCTTCTTAGAGTAGGATGACCATTTTCCACCTTACTCCTATCAAACCATGGCTATGTGAGGTCTTTCCATCTTCTGTTATCTCCTTCAATTTTTTTTTATGTGTCTTAAAGTTCTTACCGTATAAATTTTTTTATTTTCATGGTTAGATTTATTCCTGGTAGGGATTTATTTTTGTTTTTGTTTTGATTTTTGTTTGTTTAATTCACTGGTTCTGTTTTGTTTTGGGCTACTGTAAATTACATTGTATCCCCGTGTGGTTTTTTTATTTGTATATTGTGAAGCTACTGATTTTTGTGTGCTAATTTTATATCCTGCCACTTCATTGAATGTGTTTATCTGATGGATTCTTTAAGGTATACTGGGCATAGGTTTATACCATATCAGTCATATCACTGAGACTTTGGTCTTTGAGAGAAGAAGATAGGGTCAAAATATGATAGTATGTTACCAGTGTTCATGCACTAAAGCCTGGCTTTAGTGTGAACATTCACACACATTAAGAATGTATGTATGTATGTATGTATGTATGTATGTATGTATGTATGTATGTATGTGTTATGTATGTGCACACACATATACATACATACATACATGCATACATACATGCATGCATACATACATACATATCAGGGGAACTTGTTTGTTATTTTGTTCAAAACAGGAGGAGAATTTTCATTTTTTTTCTGACTTCCTAAAAGAAGCATTACAACTTCAGGGGTGTGGATGCAAAAAATTATAAGGAAGATGGATGTTTTGATATTCTATTTTTCTGATGTCAAAACTCTGGGTCAGTGTCCCATCTCACAGCATGGAATTTTTTGTAGAAATTCTAATTCCTATGACTCATTACAGTGGTTAGCTCAGTACATATTATTGATGTCCTCTATGTTGAATGCTTAGTGCTTCACATTCAATGTGAGAAGGGGATCTTAACTTAGGGAAGGACAACCCTTCGTCCCTTGGTCAGATGACTTAAAATTTAGTTGATAACCTAATTTGAAATTTCGTTCAAATGAGAATTATACTTTTGTTAATGTACTTATTAATTAAAACTGGCAGGAAAAACAGTTCCAAAACAAGGAGAGGAGATAAATATATTAAACTGGGAATTTGAGCTACAAGACTATAGGTTAAACCAGTTTAGAATTCCTGAAACCACAAGAAATTCTCATTTACCTTTCTGGAAGAAAAATTTTGAATAGTATATTTTTCTAAGTTAGTATCAAATTCATGTTTAGATAAATGTGTAAACATAGACAATTTGCTATGAGAAGGACAAATTATATTTAAAGAAAAATATATCATAGAGTGCTATCCAAAACTAAGGGCTTCCAGGCTGGCTTATAGAATTTATTATATTGTTTCATTGATCTCAGGATACATTTGCTGTAGAAGGAACCCTTAGTATATTATGAAGCCCTGCTATAATGCTGTAGGGCACAACTGTTATTATTTAACTGTCAAAAATATTTAATAATCATAATAAATTTTTTTTAAAAATCAATCTTTTGCCAGACAAAGTTAACTGAAAGTCGTCAGGAAGAAAATCAGCATTACATCAGAAATCTAGATCCGCTTCCTTCTGATGGACGCATTTCTCCTGACGCTAATAATGACATCGTCATTATTGCGCTAGCAAGTTTCCATTGGTAAATTTGGAAATGCGACTTCTTTCTTCCCTCATCTCTTTCACTTGCTATGTGTCTGAAGGTGCAGTTGTTTTTCTTCACCTCTTCCTCTGTTCCTGTTTTTCACTTTATGATGCTAAGTTGAGCAACGGAAAGTTTTAGATCTCACCCTTTCAAAGGATTTTAGAAGTTGTTCAAACACCCTAGTTATTTCTCAGATGGAAGATGTTGCAGTTCAGCTGCCAGAAATATTGAAAGAAGTCGACAACTTCCTGCAAAGTGACTTTAGAAAAGGACCGTACTGAAAGAACTCAGTGCACGATCATGACATGGGGCACAAGCTACAGTTATTTATATCTTATTTATTAGTAATGTAAAGGGTTTGCTCAAACAAAACAAAACAAAAGAACCCTCTCTATTGAACTTATTTCCACACCAAAAATAGTAGCATTTTCCTATCTAGAGCTGACCAATCTTTGCCCGGAGAGCCACATGCAAAACCATTCTGATGTTTGCAGTAATGATTCTGAAGGAAAAAGCAGAAGGTAGGAATGACAGAGCCATAGGATTGAAAATGAGGCCAAGTTTTATCTTGCTATGATGAAAATGTTTATAATGCATTAAACATATTAAAATTAGAATACAGTAAGAATAAAGCTAGAAATAAATGAATCATGAATTAGTAAAAGACATTAAAATGCCTAATTTTTGTTTGTTTTTTATTGGATATTTTATATATTTACATTTCAAATGTTTTCCCCTTTCCCAGTTCCCCCCACCCATCCCCACTGCCCCTGCTTCTGTGAGGATGCTCCCCTTCCCACACACCACCCTGGCATTCCCTTACACTGGGGAATCGCACTTACATGGGACCAAGGGTCTCTCTTCCCATTGATGTCCAACAGGGCCATCCTCTGCTGCACGTGCCACAGGAGCCATAGGTCCCTCCATGTGTACTCTTTGGTTGGTGGTTTAGTCCCTGGGAGCTCTGGGGTGTCTGGTTGGTTGATATTGTTGTTCTTCCTATGGGGTTGCAACCTCTTCAGCTCCTTCAGTCCTGTCTCTAACTCCTCCATTGGGGTCCCTGTACTCAGTCTGATGGTTAGCTGCAAGCATCCTCATCTGTACAGGTAAGGTTCTGGCAGAGCCTCTCAGGAGACACCTATATCAGCCTCCAAGTGCTTCTTGGCATCAGCAATGGTGACTGGGTTTGGTGGCTGCAGATGAAATGGGTCCCCAGGTGGGTCAGTCTCTGGATGGCCTTTCCTTCAGTCTCTGCTTCCCACTTTGTCCCTGCATTTCCTTTAGACAGGAGCAATTCTGGGTTAAAATTTTGAGAAGGGTGGGTGGCCCCATTCCCCCCAATGGGGGTCTTGCCTAACCTCTGGATATGGTCTCTACAGGTTCTCCCTCCCCTTCGTTGGGCATTTCAGCTAATGTCATCTCTGTTGGGTTCTGGGAGCCTCTTGCTTTCCTGGCATCTGGGACTTGCTGGTGGCTACTCCCAGCGCCCCATCCCCCACTGCTACACACCTCTGTTCAAATTCCTGACCCTCTGTATATCATCCCTGTTTCCTCTCATACCTGATCCTGTCCCCTTCTCCCCTCCCCCTCCTCTCTTCTTCCCAAGTCCCTCCCACCCTCTACCTTTTGTGAGTGTTTTGTTCCCCCCTTTAAGAAGAGCTGCAGCATCCACACTTTGGTCATCCTTCTTCTTGAGCTTCATGTACTCTGTGGATTGTATCTTGGGTAATTTGAGCTTTTGGGCTAATATCCACTAATCGGTGACTGCATACCATTTGTGGATTTTTGGTTTTTTTTTTTTTCTTTTCTTTTTTTTTTTTTTTTTTTGAGATTGGGTTACCTCACTCAGGATATTTTCTAGTTGCATCCATTTGCCTATGAATTTCAAGAAGTAATTGTTTTAAATAGCTGAGTAGTACTCCACTGTGTAGATGTACCACATTTTCTGTATTTATTCCTCTGTCGAAGGGCATCTGGGTTCTTTCCAGCTTCTGGCTATTATAAATAAGGCTGCTATGAACATAGTGGAGCATGTGTCTTTGTTGTATGTTGGGGCATCTTTTGGGTATATGCCCAGGAGTGGTATAGCTGGGTCCTCAGGTAGTACTATGTCCAATTTTCTAAGGAACCTCCAAACTGATTTCCAGAGTGGTTGTACCAGTTTGCAATCCCACCAACAATGGAAGAGTGTTCCTCTCTCTCCACATCCTCACCAGGATCTACTGCTGTCACTTGAGTTTTTGATCAATCCCACCTATTTAGCAAGTTTTGGATAAATTATTTTGGATAGATTTTTAAAGTATATGATATTTTATTACAGTTGGAGATTTATCTTGGAGATGGAATACTTGCCTAGCAAGCCCAAGGTGCTGGAAAAGTAAATTAGAGGGCTAGGGAGATAGTTAAGTAGTGAAGAGTGTTTGATCCTATCGCAGAGCTCAGAGTTTGATTTTTAGTGCCCAATTGGGTGGCTTTAAGTACAGTAACTGCAAGGGATCTGAAAACTTTTTTCCCCCATACAGGCACAGACCCACACACATACACATATGAACCAGCTATATGCAGGGCTGGGAACAGACCCAGGCAGCCGGCCAGTGACAAGTTGGTGATAGAGTGAACTGTTTTTTTAATAATTACATGTTACAGATGGTGATAGAGGTAATGAGTTCTTTTTCCCTGTTCATTCACTTTACAACCTGATTGGAGCTCCCTTCTCCCCTCTCCTCCCAGTCCCACCCTCATACTCTTTCTCCCTCGTTTCCCTCTCCCCTTCCCTAAGGAGGGTAGCAACCTGACCTGACACACAAGTTCCATCAGGACTAAGTGCATCCTCTTCCACTGAGGCCAGTCATGGGAACTCAACGAGGGGAAAGAAATCAAAAAGCGACAGAGTCAGAGAGTCAGCCCCCACTTCAATTGTTAGGGGGTTCACATGAAGAACAAACTGCACATCTGATACATATGTGTACCAGGATGATAAATTCTAAATGAGCACAGAGCTATCATTTTGTAAACAAAAGCAATACAGTTCTTTTTTATTATAGTATCACCCAAGTGAGCAATAAATACAATTGACATAAAAATAATATGTGGAGGCTTGAGACTTGGGCTTTTAATATAAATCCATTTATATATCAGAAAAAATCATTTTTAAAGATATACCAGCCATTGTTGTGGTACACAGCCACAGTTCCAGCATTCAGGAGGCTAAGTCAGGATCACCAATATCTAGACTTTCTTGGGCTCCAGAATGAGAGGTTTCTTAACTAATTAACTAACTAACTAATTAACTATCTAGCTACTAATTGATTAATTAATTAATTGCAGGTAATTTTTGTGGTTCATAGGCATCATAGCTCAGTAACATTGCTTACTGTTTACTTAAGGATCTTGCATGGTACCTTCTGGACCATCACAGCTACTCCTGAGGGAGGAGCTTTTTAAGTCAGTTCCAAGTCAGGGACTTCTGGCCTCTGTTTCCAAAGTTCATGGCGTCCTCAGCATTAGTGACTTCTGCCTCTGAGGGCAATTAAGGGCAATAGGGAAAGCCTGTAATGTTTTGACGAATCTCTTATACAACCCTGACTTATAACTCAAAAGAAGGGCTCTCATGCTTGGTGTTGGGGTTTTGCTAGATGATCTATAGAGCTCTTGTGGGGAGCATTAGTAACCCAGACAAAAATCTTAAATTTAAACTGTATGCAGCTTTTTATATACAAACATATCTATTATGTTTTTTAAATACCTAGTTAATAGTATGATTCTTTGTGACTTTCAAAAATCCGTATTGTTATTTTTACCCTTTTCTCTCCTTTTCTGTATTGAAAAGTCGTGTCTGGTACTGAAAAACTAGCCAAATACTCAGGACTATTGAAGGCATGAGCTGTGGAGGAAAACCTACATCTACCGCTTTGTTAAACTTGTGTAATTCCCAATCACATGCTAAATATTTATCCTAATACTTTCAGGCCAGCATACTCCTCATCCCCCATCACGGAAACTTTTCTTAGCATCAGAGACTGTTAAAAACAACCTCAACCTATCACAGTTGTGTAAAGTTGTCAAGCTCAGCCCTAACTGATTCATCTACAGTACAATTCCTGGGACTCAGGGATCATTGCAAAAGAAGAGGAAGAAAGACTGTAAAAGGGTGTCTCCTAAAGGTGTCAGGAGTTGAGGGATGGAGACACCAACTTACCTTTTTGACCCAGAATTTTTTCTGTCTAGAAAATAAAAAATGCCGGGACAAAAATGGAGCAGAGACTAAAGACCAGCCCAAATTGGGATCCATCTCATGGGCAGATACCAAACCCTGACACCATTACTGATGCTATGCTGTGTTTGCAAGCAGGAGCTTAGCATGGCTGTCCTCTGGGAGGCTCTACCAGCAGCTGACTGAGACAGATTCAGATACCCACAGCTAAGCACTGGACTGAGGAGGGGACCTCTATAGAAGAGTTAGGGAAAGGATTGAAAGAACTGAAGGGGATGGCAACCCCATAGGAAGACCAACAGTGTCAACTGACCTGAACCCCTGGGAGCTCCCAGAAACTAAGCCACCAACCAAAGAGCATACAAGTAACATCATAAACTGAGCAGGTTGTAGCTATGAATTTAGGGAGTGTGTGTGTGTGTGTGTGTGTGTGTGTGTGTGTGTGTGTGTGTGTGAGAGAGAGAGAGAGAGAGAGAGAGAGAGAGAGAGAGAGAGAGAGTGTTAGAACAACAGAGGGGTTAAAAGAAAGGGGAAAAAAGATAAAGTGTTATAATTATGTTAATTTCAAAGTTTTTTAAAAAAATTAGTAAAAGAGTTATACCAGTGCTTTCAAAGGCAGTATCATACAAAAATGGAAGTAATGATAAAATATTCTGATGTATTGTTTCAGTGGGTGTAGTCCTAGCAAGAAATGAAAAGCACAACAAAACACTGAGCTGTTTCAACCATCAACGTTTCCTTAAAACTTCACAATCATAGATTCATAGACTTTTAGACTTAGGTTTAGAAGTGATCTTTTTTGCCCCTTTTCTAGATAGACAGCAGCCTGATGCACAGATCAATGTGTGAGCTCCTGCTTGGACAAAGAGAACTGGCAGCCAATATACTCCCATCTAACTGCTCCCCTACTCTCATTAATATCCGTATTCAGTGCTTAACAGAATGATTCTAATGTATGTCAACTGTCAAAGATTACACCAAGACTATTAAAAACTGTCGGTCCAGCATTGAAGCTGAATGCATTACATTTACCTCAGCAGGAGATTGGCAGTCATGGTGATATATCAAAGGTGGATGCTAGCAAAGAATATTTGGAGACTCAGAATCTGTGCTCAAGAGGTTTAGGCAAGTCTTTGAAGAGAGACTAGTTAGAGCTGCCAATGTCAACTTGCTAGTTGCTTAGGATTAGCAAGAAGAATGTCTTAAAGAAAGTTCTGATAAACAATTAATGCTGTGCCGAGTAAGGTCTTTGTTTAGGTGAGTAAACTGATATTCTGATATTCTGACTAGATAGTATTTGCCCAGTTGAGCAAACTGTTTGCCCAGAAAAAAAAATGTGTTACATAATTTGTTGTTTGTGGGTTTGAAAGCTGATATAAATGTTCTGGTTTCAGATAATGTTGACATAGGCTGTCGCTGATTGTTTTCTGAGGTCTCCTGCATCCCCAGGAAAATCACTTAGTCAATTGATGTCTGTCTGCTTTGTTTATTAGCAAAATGAACATCCTCACTAAACAATCAGAGCATCTTGCATGGTTTATTAGTCAGGAGTTGCTATAAGAAGGAAAGGGTAGTCTTACTGACTACTCCGAGCCTTGGGGCAGACAATGACCATTTATCTGTGCTGTCTGCATTCATGAGTCAGCTGGAATCAGCCGGTGGCTTGGCTCAGCTGGCCTTGATGCCAAAGTACCTGCCAAGAAGCCACGGGAAGAGTAAAGAATGAGGCCCAGCAATTCAATCTACCAGGTCCTTTGCTAGGAAAATGCTCACATTTAGCCTTCAACCAGCCATAGAGATGTGAGAAAAGTGCCCAAGAGAAAGTGGTTTGAGAAATTAGAAACCCTATGAGCAGGCATGGACAATTGCTTAAATATGAATGATAGGGACCCTGAGGTCTCCCCTCATCCTGGATTGTATCATGTCCACAAAGGACTTTATGGCCCATTTGAGTTAGAATCTCATACAAACTTTGGCGTCCAACCAACCAAGTAAAACAGAAAGTGTTGAAAGTTCAGTGTCTCATGAGACTTTTTTTTTTTTTTTTTTTGGTGTTAAATCAATGAAATTTACCCAATAAATCTATCAACTTTAAGTGAACCTTGCAGAATTTTACAACTCCCTCTCTGAAATAAAACAGCTCTAATGCCTCTTGATTATTCTAGTTATCCCCCAAAGGCCATCACTCGTCAACTGCATCCTTCCTGCTTTATTTCCACGTTCTTGATTGGGTTTCCAAAGCTAGAATGGCCTTTTGCTCCCAAGAGAATACACTATGATTTTATTTGACAGCTACAACAAAATCCACGAGTACACTGTTCAAAAGAACTATTTAAAACTTGAAATAAGGCAATTAGTCATTCGAGTCTAATTTTCAGTGTGCAGCATTTAACCATTGTGTTTAAAGGAGATGATACTGAAACGGTGTACATCAGAATGCCAAGATGTCAGCCCCAAGAGGATGTGTGACAAAAGCTCAGAGAATTGTCAGTGACAACCCAGACCTAAGGCCAGCCCAACTCCTGAGCTGTCACGACAGTTCTTTTTATTTATTTTTAATTATGTTTTTAATGTATGTCTTGTCTGCATGCACAACTCATGTGCCCAGTGCCACACATAAACAGAAGAGTCATTTGATCCAGTGAGACTGGAGGTACAAGCCATTGTGAGCCACCATGTGGGTGATGAAAATTGAACCTGCGTCCTCTGAAAGAGTGGCCAGGGCTCTTAACTACTGCACCATCTCTCCAGTCCCAGGACTTCCTTTTATTTACCTTCACAGTGCCAGTAACTTTTACCCTGTATCATGCATAGGAACAGATAGGAAAACAAGCAAAAACAGAGATTCAAAATTATATTGTCAATTTTAACTAAATATTTTAAAGAGTCCTTAGAACAAAAAACATAATAACAACAGTATACTCATGCTATAGACTTCTGTACACATCTAAAAATTGACTACATTTAAGGTGATAATTTAAAAAAGATGGTATTTCTGGCCATCTCCATATCAACTATTATTTTTAAATATTGTAATATCTCTATTATACTTCAATGGAAATAATAATGAAATATGGACTCCTGCCTGCGAGGTTCAGTATTACCGAAAAATAAAATGTAGACGTGGCTGATGAGGATTTCAACCTTAGACATCAGCGTCAGGAAGGTAAAATGGTACAGCTTCAACCTAAGATAGTAGGCAGTTCCTTAGAAATAGAAACTAGATGATATGTGATTCAGAACTCTCACTTCTGAGTATTTGTGAAAAGGAAGAAAAATGAAGTAACTCTGAGAGCTACATTCCAATATTCACTGACGTATAATTCATAACAGGTAAGTGTGGTGTTAAAATGAAGGGCAAACCAGTGGATAAAAGGTGAATGTAATATGCATATGTATACATTATATGTGTAAATATATATATGCTTATGATGATATATAATTCAAGCTTATAAAGAAAAACTTCCCGACATTTGAGACAATATGTATATGTACATTAAACATTAAGCTACATATCAATATATATGTATACACACACACACACATATATATGTAGCATTAATTTGTCAATTATTCTTCAACAAAACCTAGGGAAATAGACTACTCCAAGGTTATTGTAGCATCATCAATAACTAGTTTTCTAAACTATACTTATTTAGTTCTCTATGCATTTCATTCCACTCAGAACACTTTAAGAACATAGTATATGCTAAATGTGCCTCTGTTTAAATATCTGATTATGAGAATCTACTGTGGCAAAATTGGACCCAACATCTTCCTTTTCTACCTATGATTTTGAAAAGGAAATAAAAGGAATGCAAGCATTCTCACTTTCAAACCAGGAATATTTTTGCCAACTTCCTACATCCTAGCAGCCTCTTGGGGCTAGTTTATGCAATGTCTCTGTTCTTTCTAAGAGAAATGATTTTCTACAAACTCTCATATAAGGGAGTTTCTTTCTTTCTATATCATAGTAACTCCTTGGTCTCCCTGTCAATTCAATCCCTTTCAATACCATAACAACTTCCATTCATGCAGGGCCATTACCAGGTAAGACAGACCTGGAGCTCTGGGCATTTTAAGTTCCACAGCAATTCAGTTATAAAAAGTCAAGGTGCATCACAGTCCTTGCCCATTTTGTGTCTGAGTATGCAGCTACACCTTCATTTCCTCCCCCAGCTGCCAGAGCTGTACAGCAAAGCCCTAAACCACATAAATCTCACAGAGCAGTTAAGAATAAAAAGATCATCAATTTATTCCCATAAATACCAAACAGGTTGTGAGGAAAGGAATGATCTTGACAGAATGCTTAGACTGAGGAAGAATGGGGAAACTTTCTGTTCTTTATAGGACGTGTATACCAACACACATGCATATCATACGCATGCATAGACAAAAATACACAGCAGGGGAAGGAAGGAGGGATAAAGAAAGGAAATGGGGGGAGAGTGAAAGAGAGATGGAGTGAAGAAGGGAGGATAAGAGGGAGGGAAGAAAAGAGGGAGGGAGGGAAAGGGAGAGGATTTTTTTTTCTACACATGTTACTATATGCAATTCACACAGTCTTTTTTTTTTCTTTTTATTATTATTAACTTGAGTATTTCTTATGTACATTTCGAGTGTTATTCTCTTTCCCGGTTTCCGGCAACACCCCCCCCCCCCTCCCTTCCTTATGGGTGTTCCCCTCCCCACCTCCCCCCATTGCCGCCCTCCCCGACAGTCTAGTTCACTGGGGTTCAGTCTTAGCAGGACCCAGGGCTTCCCTTCCACTGGTGCTCTTACTAGGATATTCATTGCTACCTATGAGGTCAGAGTCCAGGGTCAGTCCATGTATAGTCTTTAGGTAGTGGCTTAGTCCCTGGAAGCTCTGGTTGCTTGGCATTGCTGTACATATGGGGTCTCGAGCCCCTTCAAGCTCTTCCAGTTCTTTCTCTGATTCCTTCAATGGGGGTCCTGTTCTCAGTTCAGTGGTTTCCTGCTGGCATACGCCTCTGTATTTGCTGTATTCTGGCTGTGTCTCTCAGGAGCGATCTGCATTCACATTTTGATCATCCGTCTTGAGTTTCATTTGTTCTAGGCATCTGGGTAATTCAAGCATTTGGGCTAATAGCCACTTATCAATGAGTACATACCATGTCGTCTTTTCTGTGATTGGTTAGCTCACTCCAGGATGATATTTTCCAGTTCCAACCATTTGCCTCTTAATTTCATAAAGTCATTGTTTTTGATAGCTGAGTAATATTCCATTGTGTAGATGTACCACATTTTCTGTATCCATTCCTCTGTTGAAGGGCATCTGGATTCTTTTTCCAGCTTCTGGCTATTATAAATAAGGCTCGCGATGAACATAGTGGGAGCACGTGTCTTTTTTATATGTTGGGGCATCTTTTGGGTATATGCCCAGGAGAGGTATAGCTGGATCCTCAGGCAGTTCAATGTCCAATTTTCTGAGGAACTTCCAGACTGATTTCCAGAATGGTTGTACCAGTCTGCAATCCCACCAACAATGGAGGAGTGTTCCTCTTTCTCCACATCCTCGCCAGCATTTGCTGTGACCTGAGTTTTTGATCTTAGCCATTCTCACTGGTGTGAGGTGAAATCTCAGGGTTGTTTTGATTTGCATTTCCTTATGACTAACGATGTTGAACATTTCTTTAGGTGTTTCTCGCCATTCGGCATTCCTCAGCTGTGAATTCTTTTGTTTAGCTCTGAACCCCATTTTTAATAGGGTTATTTGTCCCCTCGGTCTAACTTCTTGAGTTCTTTGTATATTTTGGATATAAGGCCTCTATCTGTTGTAGGATTGGTAAAGATCTTTTCCCAATCTGTTGGTTATAAATTTTGTCCTAACACATGTCCTTTGCCTTACAGAAGCTTTGCAGTTTTATGAGATCCCATTTGTCGATTCTTGATCTTAGAGCATAAGCCATTGGTGTTTTGTTCAGGAAATTTTTTCCAGTGCCCATAATTCACACAGTCTTAATCCATTTGTTCAATGACCAAACTTCAGATAATGTTTGAACAATATGCCTCACCAACAGAACATTTCCTTCAAAATACAAATATAGTAGGAATAATAGTGATAAAATTACTCATAACAAAATATATTGTAAGGTGTAGCATTTTCTCCATCTCTACAGAGAAAACATATTACAACTTGACTATGACTTTCCCTAACGATGCCAAGGACCTCACTGATGATTCTGGATTTAAAGATCAGGTGCACTGGGGCAGCTGCTGTGGCTGGAGACCTTGTTCATCCAGAAGTCCAAGAATAGGCTGGGAAAACCTTTTGCAGCCATAAACCCCAGTGGAGTGCTAGTCTTTATCTCTCCTAGAAAATGTCCTTAGACTACAATAGTCATCAGTTCATGGGCCGATGTGGGCGTATGCACCAGCAGTGTGCTGTACACTTCATGTGATTAAGACTGATTTTCTCATGTAGTCTCCATTCTACCAGCAAGGAAGTAAAGAGAAACATTAATGATGCTCCTGTATTACGCATGTAAGCATGTGTTTGCACTGACTTCAGTTAAAGAGTGATTCAGGTTAAATGGGAAGAGATTACCACATAAGTACCTACTGTGTTCATGGTGGGGTTACTTAAAACAGTCAAGAAGTGAGAGTAACCTCCAGTGCTCAAGAGGTGAGTGAAGAGGCTGCGCTTCTGTATTCAGTACCATGCTACTCTGCTATGGAGGAAAGTAATTATTTATGTGACATAGAGAATTCTCAAAAACATTCTGCTGTGGTGGTGGTGGGGAGCCAAAACTCTATAGGCTGAAATTCCCAAACGAGTAAATGAAATAAGAATTATCTTAATCCAGGACAATATATCCTGAATGATTTAAAGTATAGAAAAGGACACTTTTTTATTTTACTGTAGGCCTTATTAATTTTAAGATGTAAACACTGAATTTATGTAGTAATGATAGAAATTTTCCTTCCATTTTTTTTTAAAAAGATGAACTCTTGATTTTTTCTGCTTGCTTTCTCTGACCCAACAAACTCCGCAACTTCAGTCTTCCATATGCCTCATCGTCTCCCTTGGTAGCAGTTCTAATCCTATGTCTTTATTTTGCATTTGTATTTCACTCCTGATGCACTGTGAGGATCTGTAGGAATGCTTTCATTAAATGTATTTATTATTTGTATATACATGCATGTGCACATGCTTCTGAATGGGCATATGTGCACCATGAGCATGAGCAGTGCCTACATAGAACAGAAGGTGGTGTTGCATCTCCTGGAGCTGGAGTTGCAGGTGACTGTGATGTGGGTTTTGGGACCCTTGGGATGGTTTGAATATGCTTGGCCTGGGGAGTGATACTAGTAGAAGTTGTGGCCTTGTTGAAATAGGTGTAGCTTTGTTGAAGGAAGTGTGTCAGTGCGGGCTTTAAGACCCTTGTCCTAGTTGCCTGGAAGCCAGTATTCTGCTAGCAGCCTTCAGATGAAGATGTAGAACCCTCAGCTCCTCCTGTACCATACTCCTACCTTGATGATAATGGACTAAACCTCTGAACCTGTAAGCCAGCCCCAATTAAATATTGTCCTTATAAGAGTTGCCTTGGTTATGGTATCTCTTCACAGTAGTAAAACCCAAGCCTGGTCCTCTGAACAAGAGGAATATATTCTTAACCATTCTCTCTAGATTATCCTGGGGCTATATTTTAAGTACGGTTGAGTTAAGTCATTGGTCTACTCATTCCAAAGCCCGCCTCTTTGCTTTGTCAGCTTGCCACTAGTAGTTTTAGCTCCGTACGTACCTGGGACCCCCTTCAGATCAAGGATTGCACTATCAGGTAGGATGGTGCAAGCTTTCCATATGAAAAAGGGGGTAGAATTATGTGAACTCCAAAACTTCACTGTGGATAATTCTTGCAGAAGAATATAGATCAAACCTATAAAAGTGTGAGTGAATGATTCCATTCTCATGTCTGACAATTCAAAATGGTAGTGTGATCCAGCCAGAAGCACATGAGGCTTTTGTTGTAAATGTTCCCTCCCTCTCTTCTATCACTTTTTATGGGAATCATAGGAAGTAGAGATCATTGGGGTATCTGTACAGGATGCCACAGTACCTACAAACCACTCTGGAATAGAAAGGCATCTGCAGATGAAGCCATGTCCTACTCACGGCAAACTGTTAGATCTCTTCACAACCAAAATGATGTGGGGATAGACTTGTCACCACTAATAGCAAATAAATGCCAGTTTAAACATGGTAAAGATAACCTAAGTTATTTATTCTGCATAGAAAATGTAATTGTAAGAGGTGAGAGAGTTAAGAGTGCCTGCTGCTTTTTCAGAGGACCTAAGTTTTATTCCCAGCACCCGTGTTAGGAGGCTCACACAACTCCTGTAACTCTAGGTCCAGAGGATTAGATACCTTCTTCCCTCTGCCCTGGGCACCAACACACTTCTCTCCCTAACACCAACACCACCCCTCTCTCCCTCCCCTCTCCCTCTCCCCTCCTCTCCTCTCCCTCTCCCCTCTCCTCTCCTCTCCCTCTCCCCTCTCCTCTCCTCTCCCTCCCTTTCCCCTCCCCTTTTCCTCCCCTCTCCCTCCCTCTCTCAGAAGTAAAAGTAAAAGTAAATCTTTTTAAAAATAAAGCCAAAATTAATGTTTAGAACTAGTAATAAAATGAGAGCATCAAAGAATAGGAGGGATGTTAGCAAAACCAAGTACTAAAAATAGCTGGTTTATAAAAATATCGTAGATTATTTTTTAGGTCTTGTGATATTTGTATTTATCAGCTTGCCAAAATTTTAATTCATTATCACTTCTTTATCATTCAAGATAATTGTTTACTGCTATGCTTAATTCTATTTTCATAATTCTTTCAAAAATTATTTTTTCTTAAAGAGGCCTGAAATTCCTACCACACTGCATTGTCAAGTAAATAGAAATGAGTCCGGAGAACTGAAGTGTGTATTAAAATGTCTATGCAGTTGTTGGTGGAGGAGCCTAGCAACTTGGCCCTCCCAGAAAGATTTGGCCATTTTTGGATACATGTTTGGCTGGCATGATTGGAAAAATTGTCACCGGCATCTTGGTGGCAGATGTCAAGAATGCTGCTCCAGTAACCAAGACAGCCCATGACGAGTGAGAAAGACCCTGTCCAGTGCTTCAGTAGTGCCAAGGTTGGGAAGTCACGTCCTAGACTAAGAATGTCAGGCGGAAAATGGCGTTAGTAATGTATCAGCATTGACATAGGAAATACCTGTTCTGTCAGGAATAGTGTGAATCAAGTTAAAATATGGTTCATCCCGGGGTTGCAGAACTGGGGTGCTGATGAGAGACACCCAGACAAAATCAGCCCATCTATGTCCCAGTATTTATGCCTAAAATGTCCATCAAATGCTTGGCGAGAGAAGACAGTCAACACTGAATTAGCTCTGCAGTTGTGCTACTCTGTAATTTGGAAGTGCCACGGCTGTGTCTTTCTACATTCCATGACTCAGGCGACTTGTCCAAAGGAGGGAAATGTTCTTTGTTAAGAGTGCCTCCTGCTCCTTCCTTACAGGCTCCGGTGTATTTTGTTGGAACTAGGGTGATACCTGGGCACAGGCCAAACCCCTTTGAATCTCATCCTCCCATAAAGGCTCTGACTACTCAAGGCCAGCATTACCAGAAAGAGATGTAGATGGAAAAGAGAGAAAACCTGGCCAAGTGGTTAACTTTTTTTTTGTAGATTGTTGTCTATATGCAGGTGAGGGCAGGCACAAGATAAGGCAAGGCCTGTGATTGGGCAGTGAAAAAGTAAGGCAGTACAGAGTTTTGGTAAGGAGAGAGAGAGAGAGAGAGAGAGAGAGAGAGAGAGAGAGAGAGAGAGAGAGAGAGAGGAGAAGAACCAAGATGAAGGCAAAGAAGGACGACCCAGATCCATGTGGCGTTAAATTGCCACAGGTGGCTATGAATATCTCTTAAGGGATGGATTTTTATAGGATAATTTGTCTTATCTAGGTGGGCAGTTTATATCATTATCAATTGCTTGTAAGTTTACTGTGTGAACATTTCATGGAGTGAGAATTTAAGATATGAATCTGATTGCTAAATCACAAGCTTATTGAGTTTTGATTTAACGGGTTACTGAGAGTTGTGACTATAACTATTAGGGGGCGGATGCTGGGAATGTGAACAGAGTCCTCAATAAGAAAGCCACGAGATAGGTGGACTTTGTATAAAACTGGCGTGGAGACATCCTGCCTTGGGAACTAGATGATACTGTTCCAAGAGGTCAGCTGCTGCTGGGATCAGATAGTAGGCGGTGGCAGTGTGGGATAGAAATTGAGAGCTTAGTGGATGAGACGCTTCGCTGACTGAGATGAAAATACCCGCAGATGCCATGTGGGTCCCCCGGTGCGAGATGGTAAATATTCTTTTTTAATATTTACTGCTATACCTTTTCAATTTTTTATTTGCTTTTCATCTTCTTTGTAGACTGATGAAAAAATTCTAGAAAGAACTAGGATTAAAGGTCAAAGGGTCAAAAGTAAAAGAAGGACAGATACCTTGCTGTGGGAAGTTCTGGTTCTTGTTCTTTTCCAGTCAGCTAGGTAATGATGGAGGAGAGGGCTGTAGAGAAATAAAGACTTCTAAACAAGGCTGGTGATACAAATAGAGAGAAGAATGGAATTCCGGAGAACAGTAACCATTACTGGTGCCTCGATGCTATGCAGTGGACAGTAGAAATGGCTGCAGGAAATGCAGAATCCAGATAAACTTAGGCAGACCCAAAACAGTTATCCATGGCCCAGTGATTTAATATAAAGGTAGTGTTTATGCACCAGATAAATCTTTCAGGAGTCTTACTGCTGAATAAGCTCATCTTTCTAGTTTTTTTCTGAACTCTGATTGTTGAATTCAACTGTTCTGGCTCAGAATTCCTTTCTAAACTGACTGATCCAAACTGGCTTCTCCCAGCTTCTCACTGGATTGCTTTGCTTTGAAAAACTGCTTCTTAAATACTGACTTGCCCCCAACTCCTGACTTATTCTATGTACCTCTTTTTTTTCTCTCCAGTGGTAAGGCCTACTGAAGAACAGAATGCTTTTATTGGAGTTAACAGATACCTTATACTTGTTATGATTTTTTTTATCCTCTTTCCTGGTTTCCCCTCCAGAAACCTGCTATCCCATCCCCGCTCCTCCTGCTTCTATGAGGGTGCTCCCTCACCCACCCACCTACTCCCTCCCACCTGATACTGCCCTAAACTGGGGCGTCGAGCCTTGACAGGACCAAGGGCCTCTCCTCCCACTGATGCCCAACAGGGCTATCCTCTGCTACATATGTGGCTAGAGCCATAGGTCAATCTCTATGTACTCTTGGGATGGTGTTTTAGTCTCTGGGAGCTCTGGGGGCTCTGGCTGGATGGCATTATTATTATTATTATTATTATTATTATTATTATTATTATTATTATTATTATGGGGTTGCAAACCCCTTCAGC
Organism: Rattus rattus; assembly: GCF_011064425.1. Taxonomy (NCBI): domain Eukaryota; kingdom Metazoa; phylum Chordata; class Mammalia; order Rodentia; family Muridae; genus Rattus; species Rattus rattus. Next base: position 143,528,917 of record NC_046157.1, on the reverse strand, counting down.
TCCTTCAGTTCTTTCTCTAACTCCTCCATTGGGGAGCCCGTTCTCAGTTCAATGGTTGGCTGCGAGCATCCACCTCTGTATTTGTCAAGCTCTGGCAGAGCCTCTCAGTAGACAACTATATCAGGCTCCTGTCAGCAAGCACTTCTTGGCATCCCCAATAGTGACTGGGTTTGGTGTATGTATATGGGCTGGATCCCCAGGTGGGACAGTCTCTGGATGGCCTTTCCTTCAGTCTCTGCTCCACACTTTGTCTCTGTATTTCCTCCTGTGAGTACTTTTGTTCTCCTTTCTGAGTAGGACTGAGGCACCCACACTTTGGTCTTTCTCTTGACCTTCATATGGTCTGTGAGTTGTAACATGAATATTCTGAGCTTTTTTCCTAATATCCACTTGTCAGTGAGTACATGTGTGTTCTTTTGTGACTGCGTTATCTCACTCAGGATATTTTCCAGTTCCATCCATTTGCCTATGAATTTCATGAAGTCATTGTTTTTGATAGCTGAGTACCACTCCATTGTGTAGATGTACCATATTTTCTGTATCCATTCCTCTGTTGAAGGGCATCTGGGTTCTTTCCAGCTTCTAACTATTATAAATAAGGCTGCTATGAACATAGTGTAGCATGTGTCCTTGCTATATGTTGGAGCATCTTTTTTTTTTTTTTTTTTTTTTTTTTTTTTTTTTTTGAGCTGGGATCGAACCAGGGCCTTGGCGCTTGCTAGGGCAAGTGCTCTACCACTGAGCTAAATCGTCAACCCTGGAGCATCTTTTGGGTATATGCCCAAGAGAGGTAGAGCTGTGTCCTCATGTAGTACAATGTCCAATTTTCTGAGGAATGTCCAGAGTGATTTCCAGAGTGGTTGTACCAGTTTGCAATGCTACCAACAATGGAAGAGTGTTCCTCTTTCTCCACATCTTTGCCACAATCTGCTATCACCTGAATTTCTGATCTTAGCCATTGTGACTGGTGTGAGGTGAAATCTCAGAGTTGTTTTGATTTGCATTTCCCTGATGACTAAGGATGTTAAACATTTCTTTGGGTGCTTCTCAGCCATTCAATATGCCTCAGCTGAGAATTGTTTGTTTAGCTCTGTAGCCCATTATTTAATAAGGTTATTTGATTCTCTGTAGTCTGACTTCTTGAGTTCTTTGTATATATTAGGTATTAGCCTTCTATCAGATGTAGAATTGGTAAAAATCTTTTCCCAGTCTCTTGGTTGTCATTTTGTCCTATTGACAATGTCCTTTGCCTTACAGCAGCTTTGCAGTTTTATGAGGTCCTATTTGTCTATTGTTAGTCTTATAGCATTAGGCATTGGTGTTTTGTTCAGGAAAATTTCCCTTGTGCCCATGTGTTCCAGGCTTTCCCCCACTTTCTCTTCTATTAGTTTCAGTGTATCTGGTTTATGTGCAGATCCTTGATCCACTTGAACTTGAGCTTTGTACAAGGCAATAAGAATGGGTTGATTTGCATTCTCTTAAGTAGCTTCTCTTCCCTGTCCTGTTGAGAACTGGGTGTATCCTATCTTTGACTGATTCTGTCATTTCTGATTTGTCATTTTGTCTGTCCCTCAATTAGACATCATTTTCAAGCACAGCTGTTTCCTTCTACAAACTAACTTTACCTTCATTTTCTGGGATTAAAAGTGTATGCTAAGGGCAAGTCTAGATCACACAGAGCAACTGTGTTACTGGAATTTTAAGATTCCTCTACAATTTAAAATAAAACACAGGATGGAGATATGGAGATATATAATTCTGAGATTAGGTAAATTTGTACTAGCTCATTTTAGTTCACCATAATGAAGTAACACGTGCCTGAAACCTTATGAGGAAAGAGAGGTCTTCCGCTCAGTTTTGGAGATAAGACCATCATTATATGTTCCCGGAAGTTCAGCTTCTGATGAAAACCCTTGGGCTAGGTCACATTATAGCTGACATCACCATGGTAGTACTGTGCATACAAGAAGAGGTAACACGGTGAGGCAGGAGGTGAGAGAGAGGAAGGGCTCATCTTCCTAATTATATTACACTAGGTCTTAACTGTTAAAGGTCCTACCATCTCCTGCATTCAAACAACCACAGATAAACCCTCAAAGTAATCACTTAAATTATAACACAATTTCAACCCCAAATGCCTGAAGGAAACCTCGGGAATATCTAAAGTGGCCTGGAGGTAAATAGACCATACTCTCTTCACTTAATTATGTAGTTGTCATTTGATGGCTATATTGTGTCATTTGTACACTGCTCATACATTTGTCTGTACTTCTCAACTATTTTTAATACTGTCTTAGTCAAATTTTTAGTTATAAAACAAACATTACTTTGTAACAAGTATCTTTAGGTATTTAGGTATTGCTGAAAGAAAGGCCAAAACCCAACAACAGCAAACACAGACTAATGTTTTCTGTGAACTTTTTGGTCTCCAGAAAAGGTAGAAGAGAGAGAATCAATATTTTGCTTTAAAGATAGATTGAGTGGAAAGCCCCTGACAGATTAAATTTTGAAGAGCCAATTTTCAGGCTTATGATATAGCCATCTGTCCTGTTTAAAACTTCAAAAAAAAAAAAAAAAAAAAAAAGAATGATTTTCTCAGCACCACACTGGCCTGTGTAGAACACCATGGGGCAAAGAAAGGAGTAAGTGAGTGCATCCTGAAGTCCAGAGAGCACACATGGACCATTCCTACGTGACTTACAGAGTGACACCAACACGGAGTGACACCAACACAGCTCCAGATTCCAAACACTGTGCTGTGCACTGAAGGCAGGAGTCAAGCCAGACAGACTTAAACCAAACTGAATTAGAAATGAGGGGATCATTTTGTCTCACTAGATCTGATTATTATTAAGGTTGAGTTATTCAGTACCAACCGTTTGGTCTCTCATCACAACTATAAATTATAAATACAAATTATAGTAGCCATTGGGTCGCCACGCAGCAAAACCTACCAGGCAGCACAGTAAATAGTGGCAGGCATGTGAACAAGACCCATAGGGCCTCTTCTGAATTTCTGTGCAAAGCATGTTCTGCCTTATTTATACCATTTCTGTGTGAATGTGCAATCAGGTATTTTAAACAATTATTCCGAGCTTACCAGCGTACAGAATTCAGTGAATACGGGAGCTGTGTGGTCTATTCTTTGTCCCCTTATTTCTAGAAATGAAAGACTATGATGAAAGGAATCCCAGATACATGGAAGAATGTCCCATTCATCTAAAGAAGACAGAAATGAGTGACAGCTGTCAATTATCTAAGTTGAGGGAAAGTAAAAGTGTCAATCAAGCCCAACTAGATCATTTCCTGTAGGCTGTTCTCCAATTACCTTCTTCTCCAAGCATGGTTTCATCCTCTCCTCCCTAGAAGGGCAAACTTAGATCCCTGACACCGAAGAAGAATGAGAAATTCTAGCACGGCGAACTTCGATCAGACCAAAACCAAAACCCCAAGAAGGGATTTTGATACTTCATTGTTCCCGTGAGAGTACATCAGAGAAACGCCTAGAAATCCATTTGCGCTTGTCAATACCGTCCACCTTTCAAGCTCCCGATCCATTAGTCACTAATGGATGAGTCGTATCAAAACAGACAATAGAAACACTCATCATAACAGATAGTGGTGAACTACTTTGTTGCTGTTGTTGCTATCTTTGAGTGTGTGTTTTAGGATCAAACAAAGCCGCAAATGGATTTGGGAATGACAAAAGAGCTGGTGGGAGGTAATTTCAACAATTCGTAATAAAATGTAAACGCAGGTAATCATCCCAGTGAGAACCAAGTTGGCTCTAGCATACAGGGTCCCTGCCATGCTACCCACGGAAGGCTACGGCAGATGTGTACTACGTATCAAAACCAAATAGAGAGGCTTATTATCCTGATCACGGAAAGATAGATTTTTCTCAACGTTGTCTATGTAAGACTTTGTTCTCTTACACCGGCAAAGGCTCTGAAATCATTCAAAAGAAAATCATTACACAGGGAAGGGCTCGGGCCGCAAGAAGGAGAGTTTTATGGCAGAGGTGTGAGAGAAAAGAATGAAACCTAGACTTCATTTCGAATTCATAATGACTTTCAAGATTGATTCTCCGATGGCAGTCTTCTTGCTTTAATTGGGAAAAGAAAAAGAGAGAGAGAGAGAGAGAGAGAGAGAGAGAGAGAGAGAGAGAGAGAGAGAGAGAGAGAGAGAGAGAGAGAGAGAGAGAGAGAGAGAGAGTCTGCATCCTGGAGCCGAGCCCACTCTGACTCAGCATATTGTTGGAAAATGACAACAGCGACATCTACTGTCCAAGTACAGCAACGATCATTTCAAACAGGCTCCATCCCGACAGAGGTCTTAAAATCGTTGGTAGCCGGTATAGCACCTCTTAAATTTTTAAAAAATGCGTACTTTCCACATAGATAAGGGGCTCTCTTGCTTTCGCTACGAATTACGTTTTACTCGTTATTATTTAAAACCATTCTGCCGATTGATAAAGAAATTGAACAGTATCTTGTTCAGTAGCAGTAAAAATTTCAGGGGCGGTTTTGAACTCATTGCACCCGCATCCTAAATTTATGTTTCTATTAGTTTCCAGGCTGTTTTCTAAATTTAATCAGCAATGAAATTCTCCTTGTTAAATTTGGAGACACATTTTTGGAGACAACAGCCCAGGCAGGATAAGATAGTAAATGGCAACCAGGAATGTGTTTCTAATGTGTTTGCTACATTGCTTCTGACCAGTGCCAATAATGAGTTTTAAATGATAATTGTTAGTCCATTAATGTACTTTATATATTAGCAACCCTATAGAGGAGATAATGCCTGACATCCCAGAATAAATAGGCTACGTGGCAGCACTCTAATTAAAAGGCACACCGATAAATTGCATTTGGTATATAAATCACAAAACTCTCATAGACATAACTTGGGCATAATTAAGCAAGATGAAAGGAAATAGACTTCCAGCAAATAAGACTTTTTAAAAACATACTTTGTGCTACCAAGAGTCGTACATGTGGTTGTTAAGCGAGTAATACACACTCAGATACCCAGCAATTGATAACGATTTCAAAACATTTAGACTTAATTATGCACTGCATACTCCAGCATAAATGCCAGACACTGTTAAGGACCCAAAGCTCCTGTGTGGCGGTCCCAGGATGGGAAATCCAGTTGTGTGCTCCCGACAACTAGTTTTCCTCTTCTTGTGGATGAGGTCACCAACTACCCTGATAACTAGTACCCTGCACTTCACTCATCCTGAGGATGTCTGTGCTGGCTGGTTCTGTGTGTCAACTTGACACAAGCAGAGGTTACCACAGAGAAAGGAGCCTCTCTTGAGGAAATACCTTCATGAGACCCAGCTGTAAGGCATTTTCTCAATTAGTGATCAAGGGGGAGGGCCCAGCCCATTGTGGGTGGTGCCATCCCTGGGCTGGTAGTCCTGGGTTCTACAAGAAAGCAAGCTAGGCAAGCCAGAGGAAGCAAACCAGTAAGTAACATCTCTCCATGGCCTCTGCATCAGTTCCTGCTTCCAGGTTACTGCCCTGTGTGAGTTCCTGTCCTGACTTCCTTTGGTGATGAACAGCAATGTGGAAGTGTAAGCTGAATAAACCCTTTCCTTTCCAACTTGCTTCTTGGTCATGGTGTTTGTGCAGGGATAGAGACCCTGCCTGAGACTGTGTTCTTAGGTAAATGTTGCTCAGATCATCTCACAGACTAAAAACTTACCCTTACAGGACAGCACACAAACCCCTTCACTTGAACTAAACTTATCACAGGATCGGCATGAGTTGCCTGTGTCCATTTTACAGATTGGAAAACTGGCAACTTACCTGGGATATCCTTTCGATATATGCTTGCTGTGTTACCCACTTTAGGTACTGACCCCAGGAAAAGGAGCTGCATAAACCATGAAGCAGCAGCCAAGCATTTTCTCCCAATCCTCTTTGTCAGTTATGTGACGATATTAACAGCATAAGAAAAGGGGATTTGTTTTTTCTGACTAGAAAAGGTGCGGGTATCCAGGTGTCACACACAAGAACACTCCTGGCATCCAGCTGCCCCACCTCTTGCTTGCTGCCTGAGGAAGCTAGCTGCTTGGATGTCCTAGGAGTCATAAATCTTTTTATCATTCCAGACCAGGCCTTTCCTCCTCAGGAATCTCTAAAGTCAGCTATTTCTTTGATTTTTCCCTAATGTCCCTAACCTTGGGCAAAAGCATTACTCAGGAATGCAGGGCTATTAATAATAAAAATTTATTTTGAGTGTGTCCTTTCGGGACCCTGTCCTAAGCCTACTCAGGTCATAGAAGAGGTGAGCTACAAGCTCGGCTTCTTTCTTCTCTCATTTCTGTTTGTATTTCTGCTCCATGACATCATCTGCCGTGGGAATGCTTCTGTGCTACACGACAGTGGAAGGTCCAAGAGTCTCGTGGTTTTTGTTTCCTACCAATTATTTTTTTCTACTACTAAGAAGAAATTCTCAGCCATGGCCTATGAGAATCCACTTAGATGCCAACTTCTTTAGACTAAAACTAACACTCCCATTTCCAAAAGACAAAAACGCAGACAGGAGACCTAATCCACTTACTGATCTGTAACTGGCTCCCATCCCGTCAGTAACTTGCACCCTGAATTAAAACGAGTTTAAGACTTTCAGCTCCAGAAAACAACCCAGAAAAGGTCGACCTTGAAACTGAGACAAAGCAGCCACCAAGACGAATAAAGCAGACTTATTCAGATTCCCTGGGTAGAAAAAGCCCTGGCTTACAGAAGATGATCCCAGAGAAAGTGAAAACAGCACTTCCGAGTTTGGGGTTTGAGAGATGCTGGGGTAGAAAGAGGGAGGGTCCATTCTGGAGCTAGGAGAGACCAGCCCTACTACCGGGCGGCACGGGGCAGCCTTGCAAGGAACATCACCACACAGAAGGATGCACGTAATCAGGTGGGTGGGGAAGTGTGACTGCCGTGAAAACTGTCGTATTCTATCTCATCAGGATTTGGATATGAGTGCTGGCAGAACGGGTGGTCTGGGAAACTTCTGCAGCCCGCGGAGTGGTTGAAGTCCTAGGGAAGCCTTTAACTAAATCTCCAGGTTGCAATGACCAGACAGTGATGCAGGGAAGTCTCCCTTTCCGTACAGCAAGCAGTAAGGTATGCAGCCAAGCAGCGTGTGACAGAGAGGGGTGGGTGCAGCCAGTTGGAATTTGTAGCCCAGCTTGAAAGTCTGGACGAAGTTCACACGCCTACATCAGCCGTATTCACTGTTTGTGGAGTCCTAGCCCAGGGACCAGACTTGTGGCCTGAAGGCAGCTTCCAGATCTGCTGCGCCAGGTCCTTCTACAGTACTCGTGGTCCCAGAGCTCGGGAGATCAGTTTCTGTTCGCTCAATGAGATTGATGCCACCAGCTGCCACAAAGAAGAAATCTCACTTAAATCTTCCAAGTTCAAAGGAAATTTTTATTACCATAGACTTGATCCTGAGGACATTCTGATTAAACAGGGCTGATGGGAACAATTTTGCAATCTCGCCTAGAAGATACTTGGCTTCTTTAAACTCCCTGATGTACAGACCAGGTCCCCACAAATACACGCCCCCTCGGGTTGTATATGACAATAGAAAAAACACTGTATAATAAGCTTTTCGTATCAGAAAGTCGTTGAAGGGTCTCCACGGGGAACTGTCTGACGTGGGAACTCTTGGAGGGTAGGAGGGCAGTGCAGTTGCACCAAGGGCAACCACATTTGTTTTGGGGAATTCTAACGCACCTGGCTTAGCTCAAAGGCTTCTCTCTGCTCTGCTCTCAGGACCTTCTCAGATGAGTCGATATTGACAGAATACACACTCAATTTATAAGGACCTGGAGCCCTGTGGTATTCTGCCCTGCAAAGGGATGGCACTTTGACCCCTCCTGTGTGGGAGCACAAGGCAGAGGGAGAGGAAATAAGCCGGTTCTTGTTCTGCACATTAGTAATACCCTTGGATTCATTAAACGGCACGGTTTTAAGGCCTGGAGCATAAGCCTTCCCTTCCTATGCTCTCGGTACTCTTCATCTGGAAATAAAAAGTACTCGCGGTATCTCTTCATTAAGGTTCAGTAGTGATTTCTGCATTTGTATACAAATCAAAAAGTGAAAATAATTGCCTATTTTAAAATGCAAATCAAGTCAAATGTTTAATCTGCTCAAATTCTGAAAACTTTGCCCTCTCAAAATAAATTCTACTATGTGTTATCTTCAAGCACACTATCTCTGGGCTTCATAAGCTAAAGGAGGCATTGAAGAATTGTATTAAGCACTGTGGTTCAGTTTGTGTGAGGCAAGACATTTTGAATCCTGATGAGCAGGGACCCTGGACTACAGAGTGGGAAACCCTGTCTCAACCAAAAGTAAAAAAAAAAAAAATTAGAATTAAGTTTATTGAGAGTCATTCATTGACATAAAAAATAACCATTACTTTTGTCTCTGATAAAAATGTCGTATTTTACAGAAAATAAATTAGGCATTTTATTTATGTTATGATTACAATGTGGTGTGTGTGTGTGTGTGTGTGTGTGTGTGTGTGTGTGTGTTCAACTTTGTGAAGTCAGAATTCTCCTTTCATCAGACATGCAGGACAAGTGTTTCACCTCTTTAGCTGCTTTGCCAGCTCCATGGATTTCTTAAATTGGACTGTAGAGAATTATTATTTATTTCTTTAAAACATATGTATTGAGTACTGAAATCAGTAGCAAGCACTTAAAGTGCTTAAAGGGATTTCTCTGTAGAAAAATATTTTTCTAAAGAAAGCACCATATTGTATTGCAGACATAGAAAGAAATTTATTTTATTCTCATTGTGAATTTTTGTATTTATTGCTGAGAAATATGTTGATAGCAGCAGCAAATAATGTAATGTGTATACATAATTGCGAAATTACTTTAAATCTGTAGAACACTACTGACATTCGCAGATCATTAGCGCCGCCTTGTGGCCATGTATGAATATTTCCACTCCAAGGTATTCGTGAACGTGAGAGGTTTGAAGTACTTTGTTTTGAATAGACTATTTCAGATCTAATTCAATTAAAATATCTATTACTGCATAAATCTGAGCTACAGCAGAAAACTCATATAGGCTTATGTATGTATAGATATGTAGAAGACAGATCTCAAAATGCCGTGTACTTCATAGCAATGATTCATAAAATCTACAGCAGTTCTGAGCAAGTCTGCCATTCATACCACCTCTCTCTTTTACTGCTTCCAAAATTATGCAGAGAATTTTTAGCTTCCCAAAACCAGGATCCACAAGGAGTTAATATAACTACAGTTATGTTAAGAACAATAATCTATTTTCCAAGTATACACAGGGATTTAACCACAGCCCCAGGGCACATGCTTGGGACCTGAGGAGTCTGTAGCTGGTTTTTCAAAACTCTAATCCAGAAGCTAAATATAAAAACCCCTCAGTTGAAAAACGATGTCCATAATAGAAGGAAAGATGAGACCTCATTACAAGGGAATGAGTGACAACATATAGACCCTTGTCATCCAGCGTGATTTAGTTCTGATGAGACAGAGACTGTGGAGTTACAAAACTGAGGACAACAGTCCAACTCCTGAAAGCTTCAAAAGTATTCTACGGACGTTCTAGACTGACTCATAAAAAATACATGGAAAACAGAGCTATGTGTGGACTGGATTTTCTTGGGGGAAACAAAGACTTTCTTCACATCGACACCACTTTCAGTCAGCTGCTGGGCGTGTGGACAGGTGCTTGTTTTGAAGGTTCTAGGAAAATTACAGCTTCAAACATTTCAAAATAATCAGGATTTGTACCTTAGATGCTTAAATCTACTATATACATTTTTTTCATGTGGGAAAGAGAAGCTTTGTGAATGGAAAGACTGGTTTTATGGCAAGCAGACACCTGAAAACATCCCGCAGTTCATATTAATAAGACTGGATGTAATTGAATGTCAGCGGATCCCATGATTTATAAAGTACTTCATGCCCTGTGTATAATGAAAGCCCTTGGCAATGAGTCCTGAGAGTTGATGAAACACGATAGTGACTTTGTTTCCAATAACCAACTTGACCTAGAACCTTCTATCATTTTTATAGTGATCTATTTAACCTTATTTCACCCAGTGCCTTGAGTTTCCAACTTGAATTAAAGGGGGAAATGACACTATTTAAATTTTAGATTTTCTTCAGTGATATGACATATTTTCAAGACAATAAAACAAGTGTCTTAGCAAATATGTAAGAATTGCCTAAGCCTTAATGAATACAAAACCTTGATTATTTGGTTTTTATACTTTAGGTTTGCTTGAGGTACGGTTTCATGTAGCCCAGGCTGACTTCAAATTTGCTATTTAGCCAGATAGACTTGAGCCCTGGTTCTCTGCCAGAACCTCTGAAGAACTGGGATACAGGCGTGGATCACCAACCCTGGCAAACGGAAACTGTTTAAGAACAAATGTTTAAGGGCAGCCTACATTCTTTAAAAATATATGTGTCCTTTTTGCCCAAAGTCGTTTTGGAACTCACTTTGAAAATTGCTTTCCAAGCTAATATCCATGGGTATGATGTCATCCGTGGCTACGTCATCGTTTTGTTCTCAGAGGTGAACTTTGGTATTGAAGATCATCTGCAGCAAAGACTACTGGGTAAACTGGGTTAAACTGGGCAATGGATAAAATAAAACTAAATTAAATGGAAAATTCCTGGAGCTGTAACGTACTGTGAATGGTACATGGGAGTGCCGGTGTAAGGAAGCTCAAAAGACTAATTTAACCTCGCCTAAGCCACATCAGACATTCCCCAAACATTTCTTTAATTCTGGCCATTTTGAGATGTGGATAAAGTCTGTGAGACCCTTGCCTGTAGTGGATATGTTCAATTGGCATCGTTTTGATATAGTAGAATTTTATATTAAACTGTTAAGAACTCAGGTTTCTGGGCTTGAAAAACTATACCTGAAATTATTATACTTACAAAATTGTCCACATGATCACAGGGTTCAATTCTTTGACAGAAACTGAACACATCTGTGGAACTAGAGCCTGGCTCGAGAAGGACGACCAAGCCTGAGTAACTAACGCACGGGGTCATGTTTGACACCGAGGATGGGATTCTTAAAGCAACCTCCCCACAGCTAGCTCTTCAATCCATTAAAAATGTTTTATACATTAGTATTATAATAAACCACATTGTAGGTAACTGGGTGTTTTAATATTCTTTTATAAATAATTTGTAATCATAATTTGTGGAAGAAGAGCAAGGAATGAAATACATGTTCTGTCAAATTCCAAATGGAAATTTGTTTCCATTTACAAAATGTAGAGTTTAAACATGAGAGAAAACTTACATTAATAATTTTGATAACATTTGAAGGTGTGTATTTTAATCTTGTTAATGTCAAAAGCAGGTTTCCCAAGTTTTAATCTCACATTAGTGTGCTTGTAATCTACCTCAAGAATGTCAATAAAATGCAAGGCCTGATTCTTTCTAGGTTGGAGCCCTGGAGTCTGTATTTGCTTATTCTTGGTGTTCACGTTGCCAGTAGAGATATTCTTTCAAAGGCTACAGCATAAACCTTTCCTTGAGTGTCACCTCATGTTTACCCTTCTCTTTCTACATCTGTAAGTAATTTTCTGGACACGCAAAATTCACTTTTTACCTTTCTTTGTCCCCTGAGCTATTAAAAAAAAAGTGTGTGTGTGTGAGTGTGTGTGTGTGTGTGTGTGTGTGTGTGTGTGTGTGTGTGTGTGAATTACCTGACTCCACTGTCAGTGGTGTGTATTTCACCAAAATCGTTTACCAGCCCATTGTCTTCCCAACACCTGCCACTTCCTGTAGGCACTTCAGATGCCTTCTTCGAACACCCACCCTTCCTCCCCAGTTGAGGCCAGTGTACTGCAGTGAAACTGTAGCACTGATGCCATGAGCCAATGAATGCCCGGTAGTTCAACCAGTGGCCTGCTGCATGTGTGTGTGAGTATGTGCGTGTGAGTGTGTGTATGTGCACACATGTATGAGTGTGCACATGTGTGTGTCTGTTATCTATTTCAGCTTAAAGCCTAGAGATAGCTAGTGCAGGCACACTGGGCTTGACCAAACAAATTTTCTGATGAGTTTGAAGTGGAAACTTCAAATACACCTCATTTTTATGCTTTCATCGATCTGAAATCGGTTCATTTTGGGAAAGTTCGGCAAGATTGTGGTAAAATGATTTCAAGAATAAAAAGATTTCATGTGTGGAACAAGAAGTCAATGCTCACATTAAAGGTTATAAAGCAATAATAGAACTATTACAGATGCAATTATTGCCAGAGAGAAGATCAATACCTTTGAATTAATGGCAAGATTTTCTAATAAAACACAAATTTATTTTATGTAAACTATTGATTCAAAAAACTTCATAATTAGGACAATTAATAACATTTAAAAGATGATAAAAAAAGCTTTAGCATTTTAATGTCAAAATTTGAGAATAAAGAAAGGAATTTTTATCTATGTGACTTATACATAAAAATATTTTGTATTAAATAATTTTCTTAAAATGGAATTTCCCTGATCCAAATGTCCTGTTCTATACAGTCAGAAGGACAGAGAAATATGTAAACAGCAATCAGAAAATTCTGAGTATTTCCAAGGACAAACACATGCATGAATATTTTACTACCCATGTAAGTGAATTATTTCACAACATCTCAACAATCCAATGGTAATTATTAATTCTACTGATAGTTATAAAATACTAGTAACAGTTGAAGTTGTCAAAAATCAATATTAAGCATGATAATCTTCAGTTTTAATTCATTCTGGACATGATATCAAAGGTCTTAGACTTCAAATTGAAAACAGGTTCAAACTTTGTCCCTATCCCTAAATGGTTTGTGATTTTTTTCAACAATCGACTAGGTTTTGACTTATAGAATATGACGTACGGCCAAATCTTTGGTGCTAGATAGAAAGATATTAATAATGCCTTCCTTAGGAACAGGGCAAAATCTTATTTTTGCCTCAAGCTAGTTCACTTACCTGGAGTGGCCGTCCGTGTGGGCCCGGAGCCTGAGCCACCGTCTTCATTCAGGATTCTAGATATTCTAGACCTGCAAAGCTCATTATTCCCCAACTCTCTGCTGACACTTTGGACTTTCCTCAGAACCCCCCACACCTAAAACGACCTCTGTCTCCCGATGGCCTAGAGTCTCTGCTAGCTCTTCTCACCAAACTCTCTTGTGTTTGCGGTTGTTCGATCTGTGTGGGGTTCCACCCGCTACCTACCTTTGCTTTAACTCTGCCAGTCTAGCTTAGTTCTGCCGGCTCTTCAGAATCCACCCAACATCTAGGATGTGAGAATCAGGAAGTTTTCAAAAACTTGAAAAAAACAAAGGAAGGAGGAGGGGGCAGTCGTTAACTCTCGTAACGTTTGTGGCATTACCGTACCAGTGTATCTTGCAAGCTGGTCATTCTGGAGTGTAGGATTTGTAGCTGGGTGATATTGATGACTACTTTTCTACTCTGTTCTACCCTGTTTCTATTCTGGTAGTGTTAAAAGCGCCTTCCAGAAGCGTGAGTGCTTGACAGTACAGGTAAAGTTAGGCTAGGCACAAGCTTGACTTCTCCATGTTTCATAACATGAGTAAATGTCCTCGGTTATAGGACCTTACCTTCAGGTTGTGGAGAGCAACGTACAGCCTTGCCAGTGCATTGCCTGTGATATATATGGCCCCTTCAGGGGCCATAGGACCTCTTTGTGCCAAGAACTCAATAAGACGTAACCCATTCCTGATAGTGTAGGCTTGACTAGGTGACATAAAATGTCTAATTTGTGCATTGTCTCCAAATATTGAGACTCCATTTAAATTATACACACACACACACACACACACACATATATATATATATATATATATATATATATATATATATATGCTTCTACACTATTAGGTTTCCATGTGTTCTTTCTTTCATACAATATATCCTGATTACAGTTCCTCTCCCTCTACTCCTCACAAATCCCCCCTCCTCCCTGCTCTCACTCATTTTTAGCCAACTTGATAGTGTGTCTTGCTAGATAGAAACTGTACCTGCTATAGTAGATTTAAAGCTTCCCATTAAGATCTAGAACCGATCGTGTCCCCTGCAGCTGGTTTTCTCAAGAGCCCATTGGAGAAAACCTGCAAGGGACTCCTTGCAAGTTAGCCTTTCTGCGTAAGCTGTTGGCAAGGCTGCGTTTCTAACGTAGATGTCATCAACCAGAGCCAGGTGACCTCAGTTCCTATGGTGTTCCAGAAACTTCTTAGGTCCCTGGCCCCTAACACACTGAAATTTACTGTTCCTACCTAAGTTATCTGAGAAGATTACCATTACCTCTTACAAAACGACATCCAGCACCTAAGGAGAATGAGGATGTTAGAGGTCCTATGCCACTAACTTCAACTAAGCTTTCTTCTTCCCTCTATACTAGAAAAACATTGGAAAGGCCAATAGATAATGTTACTTAATTCTAACAATAATGATGATCTTTTCTTTTAATTTTTAAAAATGGTTTCTTATCTAACATGTATGTGATATGGAGAACGGCACGCATGTGGAGGTCACAGGACAACTTGGTGGGGTCCGTTCTGTCTTGTCCTTTCTTCTTTACATGGGTCCCAGAGACTGAACTCGGGATATCAGGCTTTCAAGTCAAATGCTTTGACCTGCTGAGCCTCCTGGTCCAGGATTAGCAATTAAAGCATTTCTTCAAGTTGTGTATAGACACGCTGAATCCCATTGGCACAAAAATGTTATAATACAGGCCGTGGCATGCCTTTAAAATGGTGTTACCTTGAAATAACTGAAAATGCTCTCAAACACTGGGCATTATTTGAAGTGTGTGTGTCACAACAAGCAATTTTGAGGCTTCAACAAGTAATTATTGAAAATCTACTATTTTTCTCATAGAAAATATGAGTGGCAACAAATTAAAAGAATTCACAAGATTTCCAATATCCCTTTAGAGAGTGCAAATAAATAAATATATTCGATGGTTACATGTGCACATAAGTACATGTTTATTAAAAAGACAAGCTCTCAGATTCATCCATATCCCACACCCATGAGCTGAGAAAAATTATACAAATAATTTGGTATTTTGACTGCAGGAACTTCTGTCATGTGTGGCCTTGTGCCTGAACAGCCAGAAGAGGGCATCAGGTCCCTTGGAACTAGAGTTCCACAGAGTCGGGAGTCATGTGATTCTGAGAATTGAACCTAGGTCCTCTCTAATACAACGGTTCTCAGCCTTCCTCATGCTGCAACTCTTTAATACAATTCATCGTGTTTGCTGACCCCAATGGTAAAATTATTTTGTTGCTACTGCAACATAACCACTGTTATGAACTGTGATCTAAATATCTGTATTTTTCGATGGCCTTAGGTGACCCCTGTGAAAGAGTCATTTGACCCTTCTCCCTGCAAGGGGTTGAGACCTACAGGTTCAGAACCTCTCTCCTACCCATTGATCCATCTCCCCAGTCACGCATAACCACATTTTAAGTGGCCGCTGCTTTTCACTTAACAAAGATTTCTCTAATGATAAATATTTTATGGCATCTTGACACTTTATGTTCTATGCAGTATATGTGAGCCAAAGGGACTTTTATTGTTTGGTTTGTTGGTTTTGTTTTTTAATTTTTTAAAGTAGAAAGGTAGCTGATGACTCAGCTGGTTGAGGTGTCAGCTGCTTGGTCTGAGGACCTGAGTTTAATCCCTGAGACCAACAAGACTCAGCTGCATAAATAGTTTTCTCCCTGGTGTCAGAGGGAGAGAATCAACCGGTGCTCTGACCTCCAGATGCACGAACATACACGCACAAGACAGAGACACTAGAAATTAACATGTAATGTCTACAACAAATATACCACGAATATTACACAACGCTACCTCAGAAGCAGGTCCCAGTGCTGAGTATTTACTTATTTTTCAGGCTTGGTATTATTTAAGGTTAAACAGTAACAGCAGACCCTACAAAACCAGAGCTGACAACAGAGCAATAGGCATCAATCTTTCTTATTTTTCCTCTGAAATATGTATTTATTTTAAAATCAGAACTAAATTGGCTGTCGTTAACACTGTTCTAAAATAAGCCTTCAAACAACTCCCTGTTTGTAGGCCCATTATAGGAACCCCACCCCATGTTTGCAATTTTATGAGCAGTTGGTATTTATAATGTCCCTTTCGTTTATCAGCCTTGTTTATCTTTGAAGCAAAAGTTTGTCTTCTTCACTGCACAATCCCTTACAATTTGAGGAATAAAGAGGAGTGTTGTATCCTGTCACGTGACATCTTGGTTTTAGGGAAACTGTACTGTACAGTTGAGAGTCATCTGGAGAGAAAGAGTCATTTGTATGATTTCTTGCAGCTCGAGGATGCTGAATGTGAATGAATCCGACAGTGTGACTCTGTAATATTGTGTCACTCTTGAATGACCGAGATGGCTTTGGCAATGCCCAGGCTGCAGTACCCAGGGTGTCACACAGTTATCCTCTAGATCACAAGCTGAGCACGGAACTGCTTTTGGCCAAAGAATAACTGGAAAGGGGTAATGAAGCCACCTACCCAAAGCCAAATGCCACTGTCAAAACGACATTTGGACTGTACGAATTAATTTCACCTAACAATTGTGTTGGAATTTACCTGTTCTAGAAGAAGTCAGAAAGTGACTTCTCTTTCATCTGGACACCCTGTACCACCACCACCACCACCACCACCACCACCACCACCACCTTCCCCCCCTTTCTCTGAAGAGTGTGATCAGCCACCCATCCTGTATTTTTAAGTGTTTGGGGTTCTTTTTCACAGGGGATCTACCATAAGCTGAGATAGATAAGTGTTCTCTCTGTTCATTAACAGAGGCGGATGGTGTTATGAATAGAGAAGCGTGTGAAAGTTTGAGGCTTCTGCATACACATTTCCTTCTGCATTGTTTAATGTACCCCTTGAACCCTTCAAAGATCTATGCTTGTTGAGCTGAGGAACCAGAGTTAATGAAGAAGGCAACTAACTCTTTGACAAAACTTGCCCCAACTTAAATTCCAGTGACCGTACTCTGCTGTGTAAATAATTTCCTCTGTGGTGTCAGAAATGGAGTTAGGACCCGTGCTCGATAAAGTTCCTGGAAGTCCACCCCATTGAGAAATAAAGTTCGTCTTCATTGGATGCTGAGGTACACTTTCCATCCATCTCTCTCCCTCTTGTCTGTCTTCCATCTTCTCCAGAACGAGGGATGCTGCACCATGTTCGGTGGGCTCCTCCCACTACCACAGATCCACTTACTTATAAAGGAATGACGTTTTTTAAAAAGTAAAGCAAATTAAAAACACACCCTTCATTCTCTAATGGAAATATTCTCGATGCTTCCCAGGGGAAAGCTGGTTACAGACATGTTTTCATATTAAATGTAAGTACTCTCGTCTTGAGAATTAATAACATCCCAGCCATGAACTCGCTCCCTTGGCTGGTCCTCATGTATTTTCAGTGTTGAATCGCATCAGTTTTAACACCAATGAGAAGTGAGAAACGGATCTTGTCTTAAATACAAAAATAGTTCCCGCACCAGTACAAGAGAACAGACACTAATAACATTTACAACAATGGATCAATGTATGTATAAGGACACAGGCTTTACTTTGTTATAACTACTGTACCATTAATCTAAAAATGTTTCACTATTTCTTTGAACCATCAGGTAATGACTACAGCTAAGAACAGGATATTGAGAATCTGATTATCGGACTTACTGTTTTATGCTCTATATGATTGTTATGTGTTGTATATGTTTATGTGTGTAATATATGTATACTGCTGTGGCAGAAAACATAAACCTAGAGGCAACTGTAGCAGAAAGCCTTCTGCAACGTTCCTTATGGTTTTGAGAATCAAACAGGTGTTTTTCATGCAGTCTCTCCAACGTTTATGGAAATTCAGAGCAATTAATTAAAGTAAACCCCTGCATTTGTGTCTAACTTCTGAGTAATTAACTGAAGAGAAGATGCATGTGTTGCTAATCTTTCATGCTGTGATTAAGATAGAAAGGAAGACATCCATCAAACTGGATTACTTCTTCAGTAAGAAGACTCAGAAACTCGTTCGAACTGTATCAGAGCCTACCATTTCGTAGGTTTAAGAGAGACCTTGTTCCCTCCCTGTTAAAGAAGAGACTGCTAAAATATAATCAGCACAGGAAAGGAGCTACAGTTCATTCAAAGGTTTCTTTACTGGATAATTAGATCAGTTAACGAACACAAAAGTAGGCACGGGTGGGGGGGAAAGCAAAAGGTCATTGTGTGTTTACAGACGCCTTCTCACCGTAAGCTAACAAACGCAGAAGTAGGAGGCCCAATTGGACCCTTGCTTCCATTATAAAATGTGCTCGTGTGATTGCATCTGGTCCCCGGAACTTCTTTATTTGCAAAAAGTAAAGTGGGAACAGTGCTACCTTCTCCGTGTGAAAATGGACTGTTGTCCCAGCAGAAAAGCAAGCAAGCAAACAGACAAAGAAATTTCCTGTCTTTCCCTTGAGTGTGCATTCCTCCTCCACAAGGGAACAGAGATCTCTAAAGCACCTAATTGTTTCAAACAAAAAGATCAAACAGAAAAGATTCATATACTCTCCATGTTCCCTGCTTAGTTATTCAGGATGCCCCTAGTAATAAAAATTGGAGTCTGTAGACTCAACAGGACTCAGGGATACCAGAGTAACATGAATGATCTGAAACAAAACTGTTTTTTTAAAGCCTAAGTTATTATTATGGGAAACCCATTCTCTACTGGCTCAGTCATCTATGAGGGAAGTGAAATGAAAGAAATTAGAATTGAGCCTGGACATTTTTAAGGGTAGAGAGACATTTCTTTGGATATCTCAAAATGCTGCCATAACCCAACCATTCACATGAAGCTATTGAGTTTTCTCTAAAGAAACGACTTTCTGAAAAACTGTCAACTTAGTGATTTAAGACAGAAATACATGACCACAATCATAATAGGTTCAACTAGCAAAAGTACCTTCCGGTTTAATTGTAATTACTTTCATAATTAGCTGTGCAAAAAGAAAACTTCAATTTAATTAACATTTACATTTCTTTTTATTTCACTCGGTTTTATATAAGCATTCATGTGATTTCTATTCATCTTGATAAGTCTTCAAGTAGAACTCTGAACAAACAGGCCCCTTGACGCTCAGACGTTGGGACTCTCAGTGACTCAGCTGACAGTGCAAACTTTGGTGACAAAATGGTTGAACTCCGTGCTTTACTTAAACTGGATAGGCAATTGTTTACCACACAGCCCTGAGCAAAGAATTATGTCATTACACTGAAAGTGGCACGTGTGTGTTGAATAGAATTCGGAAATAAATAAAGAACATTTGCATTAATTACATTTGCTGAATTAAATGTCAGCATTGACCAAAATCTGAAACAAGGGAAACTGAACGGAAGCTGAAAGGTCTTTGCTTAAAATGAATTTATAAAAGTAGATACTGTGATTATGCTAAACATTAAGGCAAATTATACATTAGTTGGTTTTGTATTCTCCTTCTCATAGTATATAAACAATATTTTATGAAAATAAAATGTGTGTAGTAAACAATATCTATTATTCTACCAGGTATTTATGTTGTAGAACAATGTGCAATAAGGTTTTAATGATATCCATATGGATTGGTGAGACTGTGTTTTTGACATCCAAACATTTGTCTCCCAATTTTTTGACAATAAATATACATCAGTTGTGTTAAGAAAGGCTGCTATGATTTAATACACAGTGTTTAATTCTGACCTTTAGTTAACTGTATAAGGCTCAGTTTCTCCCGTCATTTGAATCATGTATATCCAATGAAATAGTTACAGACATATCTCATCATGGTGGTGCACACTTTTATTTCCAGCAGTTGGGACGAAGAGTCAGTCAGATCTCTGTGAATTCAAGGCTAGCCTGGTCTACATGTGGAGATTGAGGATAGCTAAGACAATATGGAGAGACCCTGTCTCCAAAAACAAACACAAAAAAAAAAACAGGAAAAAACTAACTAAAAATTTCACAGAAGAACAAAAAAACAATATAATTTCCCACAAGCATGAAAAGTAAAGATGTTCCATTAGCCATGCGAGTTTCTCTTGAAGGAGTCACTCTGAAATGCATTATCAATAAAATCTATTGAGAAAGGGTGGGGAGTGGTCATTCAGATGGAGACTCTCTCCATTCTCTGCTTCTCCCTGTTGCCAAAACTCTTAACACAGAGATGAGTGACCCCGGGGCTGTAAACTCTTGGTCCTATACTGTTTGTTCACTAATCTCCTGCACAGAATGACAAAACCATTCAATTTCTGCATTGTCTCTTCCTGTTCTGAGAGAACTTGGAGGATGTTGCTCCCTGTTACGTGATAGGAGCTATAGCACAGGAGGAAATATTGCAGGAAGTAGGGAAGGTTAGAAGAACCAGGACTACCAACCTTGACTCTGAAGGAGAGAAACCCAGGCCAAGCAGAACACAGCAAAGGGGCTCAGGGTAAGAAGCAGACGTGGGGACAGAAGCTGCCTCTCCTTGAAGAAAGGAAAGCACAGAACTTCCTTCTCTTGTCTGGGGCCTCGATTACTATTACAACAAAGTCAAAGTAGGAATAACTGTCTCTCTATCAGGGCATCAGCACAGTTCAGCAATGTATTTAGCCCAAAATCACACTTAAATGAAGTCAAAAAAAATGTGAACCTTCATAATTGACCTCGTGATCATTGTGAATAATGAAATCCATAGGTCTAGTGACAAAATTCCGAAAATTCAATTAGTCAAATGGAAGCTTCAGCGAACAAGATATGGAGAGAATGTGCTTCAAGTTAGCGTTCTTCAGACTAATGATGACTTGTGCACTTAGTGATTTGGTGATTCTAGACAGAATTCTCATTACCCTTTCTGTCTTTCAATAGCTTTCCAAAGTTTATGGTTTATAATATTACAGTTTGTTAATAAGAAGACAAACAGTAGACAAGTAAGGCCAACAACCACTTAGACGTACCCCAGTGAGATTCACCATTGCTCTAGCAGATATTGCTGGTGGATTTGATTTGTCTCAGTATCAGCTACTTGATAAGATTAATACCTATAACTACACTAACTTTTCAATATTGTATTTTGCATGTAATTTGAAAT
Organism: Rattus rattus; assembly: GCF_011064425.1. Taxonomy (NCBI): domain Eukaryota; kingdom Metazoa; phylum Chordata; class Mammalia; order Rodentia; family Muridae; genus Rattus; species Rattus rattus. The sequence continues at coordinate 143,507,750 of NC_046157.1, read as the reverse complement.
TTAAAGAGTGTTTTAATGGGAAATTGGTCCCTAAGTTTAAGGGTTTATGTTAGAGAATGCTTTATATTATATAACCTTTACTCACTTTCCTCTGGAAATTTCTACTTTTAGTGGAATTTCCACTTACATTTTATTTGATAAGAATAAAATCAATATTTTCAACCAAGGACAACATCCCTTACGTTATTAGGTGTCAGAGTACTGCTAAGTCCCCTGCCAGCTGCAGATAAGGTAGGATCTACCAACAGAAGCCATTCATATTTGAAACAAGGTAATCTTTTGCTGATACTTCAACCATGCAAGCTCAGTCTGTAATCTATGCAATTATGTCATTTATAAGTATTCCATATCTCCTACAGAACACCGTATATGCCTTCTGTAGCAATCAGCAAGTTGTAAAGACTGAAATGCTTTCTCCATAAGACAAGTCGAAAAAGACAAGTAATCTGACTTCTGCATCGCCCAGTCTTTGATTTGATACTTGATATTAATTGTTTTTAAGTGTGTGAACGTTATGTTATTAGTGTGTCTAAACCACAAGTGGCTCCTGGCAAGACCTCATACCATTAGAACAAGATTAACAGAGTAGAATTCAAAAACACTCGTGGGGATTGTTTGCACAGCTTTTTTTTTCCCCTTTCATTTTTTTTTTTTTTTTTGGAGGAGGGTGTGCTCTGTGGGACAGAAGACAGTTTAAAGCAACACTACAGAACTGGATGAACAAAGAAGCCACTGACCGCAGGTGATGAGCGGGCCTTGGTGAGTGGAGGTTTGCAAGGCTCCTCAGCAGAGGGGAGGTTTCTAACGGTCTCCTGCTGACTTCAAATGTGTTCACAGCCTACATGCAGCAGCCACAGTGGAAACTTACCAGTGTGATAATAATCACTTTGACTGGGACTGTGGTGCAGACCCTCTTCCCCCAACCAGAAATCCCCCAACTAAAGGCGTCACCCCCTGAGGAGACACGAAGATGTAAAGACACCAAAAACAGGTGTATTTTCCTCTGACATTCAGAAAAACTGGGTATGTTAGGTGGTTTACTCTCATATGCTCAGAGTGCAAAAATTAGCAAGAGCAGGCCCGGGCTCTGAAAGCTCTATGCATCCATGTGGAATATGTTAAAGCATTCATTGAAGTCATTTTGAAGTACAGTTCTGGTGTATATATATATATATATATATATATATATATATATATATATATATATATATATATACACACACACATATATACACACATATACATATACATATATGTGTGTGTATATATATACATGTGTATATATATATTACACACATAAGTGTGTGTGTGTGTGTGTGTGTACTTTGAAAACCACTTTTTATAATTACAATTTCATTAGATGAAGACAAATTTTGTTCTTGTGTTCTTGTAAATGCACGTGACCAGACATCCTCCAGGATCAACATCTCAAGCCTCGTTAGGTCACACACGCAATCAAGTCATTCTTAATTAAACTCAACGCTTTTGTTTCTTGGTAGGGTACAGAATGCTCAGCCCCATCCTGGACATGTTTTATACAACATGCCCTCTGAGGTTGGCGTAACACTTAAAGTGGTGTGACACCGTAAAACATCCTCCTATTGCTCGCACTTACAAAGAATAATGAAGGCGAATCAGAAAACACCCAAGTCGTAGAAGACACTGAATGGCACGAGCGTCGTTCTGCTGTACTTAACCAAGAGACAGGTTCTTTGCAGTAAGGAAACTGAACATGTGGGAGGAAGGAACGCAAGAGGAACGCTCCTTCCACACAGGCAGACAGGGAGGTTCTCCCCATGGAGGTACACGTTTTGTTCATTCCCTTACATGTCCTTATCTTGTATACCAGTCAAACTCAGAAGATTGGCAAAAAATTCCCAGAAATCAATAGCACGTTCTCTCTACAGCTGGGTCTGCCGGTGCCAGAGAAAGGTTAACTTTCCCCTCAGATTTAAAACCTCTGTGAATGCGAAAAGGGCAGCTTAATGAGGAACACATTTACAATTGCCTGGAGATCATTGTCAGTATGTTTTTTCCCAGAGCAGGTTATATTTAACAGAGGAGAGAGGATAAAGCCCTGATACGTATATGCATGATATATGTTTAGATTTAATTTTCCACAAGTAACTAAAATATCCTGAGTATGGCACATTTACATGGAAATCAAGGATAATGATAGAAAGATAGAGAGATAGAAAGATAGGTACTAGATAGATAGATGATGTATAAATAGGTAATAGATGATAAATAAGTGATAGATTAGAAAGACAGACAGATGATAGATAAAGCTTGGAATATAGCTCAGCGTGCTTACCTGGCATGCCCAAGGCATTGGGCTCACTCTCCAGATTGGAGAAGGTTACAAATAAAAGAGCTAGTAGTAAAATGATTTAACAATCTCTACCCTATTTATAATTCCAAAATTAAGAATTCTGATTACTCGCCTCTCTTTGATTATTTTATGTGGCAATCAGATTGTGCCCTTACATTGCGTTGATTGAACGTGTGGCATTTCCAGCCTTGTGCTACCCAGGCACAGCCAACTGGCTGTTTTTCTAGAGCGGATGTTTTACAATAATCTTTAATTTACACATACGACATTGTAGATAAGGAACCAAAATTACTCGTAGGAATGTATCCTCAACCTAAGCAAATGAATGCTACTTCTTGTTTATAATCACAAAGAACCCTCCATTTTCTGTCACTGGATACTTCTCTAGTTAAAACAGCATGAACACATGAACTCTCCTGGACGTATTCCCATTATTTACTTCAATAGTACTCAGGAGTACGGGGAGGCCATGCCCTCATCAAGAGTCCTCCAGGCGGGAGGGGAAGAGTTAATTCTATATGTACATATAAAAACCGAGGCATACACATATTAATAAGCTAACAGGAGTCTGCAGCTAGCCCAGGAATAGAATCCAGGTTACATATTTTTAGACAAGTGCCTCTTTAATTTTCACACACAATATGATACTTACCCATATGTTTTAAAAGGACACAGCTTTCAGCAACCAGAGCAGTAAGGAAGCAAATTTGAATAACCCTAGAACAGAGTACAAATCCTCATGGCATCAGAGTGAGGGGTTTGCAGTCTTCGCTTCAAGCTACTCTGGCGTTCCTGAATGTTCTTTCTTCTCTAAGCTCAGTTCTCCACTTCCTCTTACTCCAAGGAAACTTCTAGCTCTCCAGGACGGAACAGCAGTGATACCAGCTGCCACCACAGTCCACACACTATGGTAAGCACTTGACACAGACTGTGCCATGGGAGGCTTGCAACAATTCTGTGTGAGAAATGTTATGCCCAATTTATAGATAAAGAAACTGAGGCTCTTAGATTTAGCAAATGAAAACATGAGTTCGTTCAACATTTCCCTGGGAATAGTGAAAAGCTTATATTACAGCTTTTGTTATTGTCGTTTGTGTTGGGGTTTGCTCTGAGTTCCTCAACAAAAAAGGGAGAAGATAACTGAAAAGGGAGAAGATAACTGAATGGTATCCAGCAGCGACCATGGGTTTCCCTTCGGATGCACGAGCTAGGGGGTTTGAAAGTCAGTTGTATTAAAAGGTCTTTACTCTGGGATTAAATACAACCTCTGTTACTTACTACTTACTTAAGTCTTTTGTTACCACTCTCTCTTCTTTGAGGATGGTCTTAATTATCCCTATCTCACAGGCGTTTAGCAAGGACGAAAAGAGAAAACAATGCGCGAAAGTGTTTAGTTTTCCAAGTGGCACATTGTAACTGCTAACCAGCGCCAGCCATTGCCAATCCGAAAAGCTGTTGGAGATCCTTGACAGCACCAAGGGCCCAGGGAGAAAACTCACAGAGCAAGCCTTGGTCACTGAAATATCCTAAAATAGCATAACAATACTTAACACGCAAGGTTTGTTGCTCCTACTATGGGGGCCTAACTTGACTCTACCTCTGACCCCCAGTGTCTATATTTGCTGGACTAAAATGTATCGATATTTTTAACTCTCAAAACTACCCCGAAAAAAGATGTTATCAGTACAGAATAGAACACAGATACGTGAATTCGTTTACCACTCCGAGTACATTACAATGCGAGAGCCTGAAGCCAGCAGTAGAGAGCTGGCCGCAGACAGAGCACGTTCCCACCTTTATGACCGCGTTTCCTCACGGTGCTTTGTGCTTTATTATTGTACTCTCGTCGTTCTACAACTCAAAGAGCATCTATAAAATGCGCCTTATTGCCCCCGATCCCCAGTCTCGGAGAGCACCGGAGGTCTTTGTAATATTAGATAGGCAGCACACAGGTTGTGTCTTTCCTGGTATAAAGGAGTCTCTGATGCCGCCTTATTACCTGGCAGGACCTCGGCTCAACCAAACCCGGATGTGCTCCACAGCTGACCGCTCCATTTGCTACACCGTGCTCCTTGTGTCAAGTCAGCACATTACTGATGTCCTTTGAGTATTAAAACTTGAAAAACAGGGACCATAAATTTTGATACCGCCCATTAAATTAAATGTAAAATGAAAATCTTGCATAAATAAAATTTAGTGCTAGCTCTTTTTAATGTGAAGGGTAATATATTAAATATAGTGTGTTTTAATACTATGGAAAGATTTCAACATTAACAAGCCAGGCTTCTTGTATCTGCGTCCCACATACACCACTGTAGAAATTCTTCAGGAACAAGATCCACACATCTGCAAATTAATCTAAGTTTTCAGCCTCTTAACGATTTAAAACAATGCAAGTATTCCAATCTCTCTCTCTCTCTCTCTCTCTCTCTCTCTCTCTCTCTGTGTGTGTGTGTGTGTGTGTGTGTGTGTGTGTGTGTTGCTCGTTCAGATTTGCTATTTGTTCGTTTTTTCCATTTGATGGTTGGTTTGGTTTGGTTTTAGAAAGAGTTTTATTTTGTAGCCCAAGCTGACTTTAGATTCCTTATCCGTCTCCCTTGGCTTCTTGGGTGTTGGAATTACGGGCAGACACCTATACATTAGGCTTTACCATATTATGAGACTCGCTGGATGTCGGCACACTTTCTTCCTTAAGTTAAGAAGTATGTCCCTACCTACAGTGGCCTCTGTAACTTATCTATTTTATGATACTGGGTAAGTACCATCATGTTAAGTGTATAAAAGGTGTCCCATGAGCGGAAAGTATCACTACTACTCCGTTCCATGCTGCGGTTCAGTGCGTCAATGCCCTATGTTGCGCTCAACTGCACACACATTTTCAAGTATACCTTGTTATCAGGGCTTTAGATGTGAAATGCATTTGGAGTGGTTGTAATGTTTGGATTTCAGTTTTCATTACTTCATCCTTATTATCTTACAGAGTTATCTGTCCATGATGGATCTGGGGTAAATGTACCTTCAGCACAAAGAATGGTATACTATATACAATACTATTTAAGTATTCTTCAATAAGAGGAATTTGAGTTTTTTCATTCTCCTTCAGTGATGAATTCTCATATATACTTGCTTATACCTAGAGGGTCAGATGTCATCCCATAGTCTCAACACTCAAGCACAAATATGTGGCTGCCCCCTTAATGTTGTATTAATCATAATTGCTTCTTGATTTCAACTCACTGCACTAGACTCTGCCGCCATGATACTCAGAGTCACTGACATGGACTTCCTGCCAGTGTGTGTGAAGTCTTACCCATACCCAGAGACATTTCCACTTACTCTCACACACGGCTGATGTAGAAGCGTTTTCCCCTGTCTGGTGCTACCCTACCAGACTGCCTCTGACCTATTTTGCTCTGGACACCATGTTTTTCTGAAGCTTTAATGGGCAAAGCTCTTCATCTACCATTACATGAATGTTAATGCATGTTTCATGTAGCTTGCCCCAGAGCTGATAGGGACAGCATTTCCTCTAGGATTTCATAACCTCATGAATTCACCACTCCTCATCTGGAACAGGGATCGGACATCTCTGCAGCCCCACTCCCTCCTACTGCTGTCATGGTTAACCCTTAGACAGAAATTACCTCCATTTACTGACATGCCCAGGCTATTCCAGTTTACTTCTCAGAATTCCAATAACGTCGAGCCTCCGGAGTCAGGAGTTCCGGGCCTGGGACCATTGCCTACTAAAAAGCACTTTGGCTTTGCCACCTCCTTTCGGGACCAAGCTTCAAAGTTCACTTATTAATATCCTTTGCCAAAGAGCGTACATCTCAGAGATTAATTCTGCCTCTGTAGGAACTCCGTTACTTATTTTAAATTTTGTGTTAATCTTAACATTTTTCGCTCATCACAGTTCCTTTTCGACTTAGTGATTCTGGCACTGCCCTGACCAGCAGGATCATCATAATATTTAAGCAAGTGACCTTTCTTCTTATGTCTCATCAGTTTAAAACCTAACCTTGTCAGTAAATTCTCTTGAAGGTTCCACCGGCTTCTCTCAGTACTTTGTTCTTTTCCTGTGGCTGTTATCACCCAACCAATATGCGAATGGGAGAATCTGTAGTGACAATTTACCTGGTAACTTTTTTTTTTTTTTTTTTTTTTACTGCCTGAGACCATCAGTGAGCAAAACAAGATTTATAAAATGCTATGCTTTCTGGAAAGATTTTCAGTTGAATATGTCCTGGTTCAGCTTCGTTCCTTGCACCAGATGAATATTCTCCCCCCCTGCTCCCTCTGTCCGTCCCTCTGTCCCTCCCTACCTCCCTCTCTCTCTCCCTCCCTCCCTCCCTCTGTCCCTCCCTACCTCCCTCTCTCTCTCTCTCTCCCTCCCTCCCTCTCTCCCTCCCTTCCTCCCTCCCTCCCTCTCTGGACAAGGCTTCTCTAATACTTCCCCATGCTGAGTATTATTGTTGTTAAACACTCCGTTTATGCCAGGAAATGTGTTGAACTGCACTCCATCACCACAACCATCCCATGAGGTTAGGTAGTGTCGTCATCCACACTGTCCAGATGAAGTACTCCATACACAAAGGTGTCAGACTCCCCCAGAGCCCAAGAATGTCAACCTAGAGTTCAGCCCAGCAATTACTCTCTTGTCCTGCCTTACCTTGTTTCTAATTCCCTGCAGTTTCATGAAAAATAACATCCCTGCAGTTCTATAGATTTTTAGAGATGGAATGCACCTCTTCAGCATAGAACACTGCCTCGCCCTTCTTCGTAAGAGACTGGTTTGTCTTAAACCAAGGACTACCACACCTTTCCTCAGACATTCCAGTAGTGGACTCCCTCATTCAGAGTGTCTCGGGTCACACTTACCTCCTTATGTCTCAAGTTCATTTCACCTGGTTTATTAATCATTTCCCAAATACTGTAGTCACTAGACGATGACAGAGAGAGAGAGAAAGAGAGAGAGAAGAGAGAGAGAGAGCGCTGAGTAACCTAATGTATGTCCCTCAGAAGTATACTACATTTTGACAAATATCAGGAGGATCATGTCCCTTTATCCTCAATACTTGTCTAACTGGAAACACTGAGAGAGAGCAGGAAAGCTTCTAAAGTGAAAATGGGAAGTGAATTTGGAATTTATGAATGCAGTGCCTTTTCTAATCTCTAACAGGAAAATGTCCTACCTACACCAAACAGCCAGCTAGTTAAGACTAGTTTTAGTAATGCTTTTGGTAGGTGATCAGTAGTTTCAATCAAAACTCTAAATTTATTTACATTAACCTTGGCGCTCTATGATCATCATTTTGTGGGTTTAATATTTACCAAATTTAAAATATAACTTTTTAAAAATATAACTTTTTTAATAGTTTGTGCTTCTAGATTGTAGCTGTTTCAACTACACAGAGAGACACAAACATACATCACATGAACACTCACATCATTCCACATGTCCACAGATACATCACACACATGTGCAAACACACATAAGCACAGCACACACAGACATACAGAGACACACACACATACACACATGCGCACATCACATACACACAACATACACACATCACACATATACACACATACCCCATATACCACACACACACATATACACACAGGCATGCACACACACATTTGGGTACAGAATGGGTAAAAGGCTAGGCATGTGGCAAGAAAACATCTGTTTTAATTAGGTAACACCTTTTGGCAAACGTATATGACAACAGTAAATACAAAATACAAAATTTCTGATGAATCAAGCTTTCTTAAAAGGACAAAAATGGGCAGAAAGATAATAGGAGCAAAAATGCACAGGTTCTAAAACTGTTCACAACTGCCGAAGTGTGTCCATTCAGGAGAGGCACACGGCTCCTTGCAGTCCTTTTTTCTCCCCTGCAAAGGTAACACATCCCTCCCATCCTAGCAACACTGTCTTTGACAAAGGCTTACGGCAGCTTCTGCAGTCCCTTAATTCACTAATTTGCCTCAATGCTATTTACCCTGGATTAAAAAGTGCAGTGTTTCAAGTGGAAGCATGGGCTTAATACACGTCCCAAGTACTATAAAGAAAATGTTTTCAAAATGTAGAGTTTGTTGAATAAAAATCTGCACGACTAGAAATCCTGGAAGATAGAGAAAATTTTAAATTCTGAAAAATCTACAGCACTTGAAGTGTGTTATAACTGTAATTATAACCAAACTCATACCCTCCCCTACATCTGATATTCATATTAAAATCAAAACTCCAAGATAATGTGGAAAGTAATTTCTAGTGTGCATTTTATGCCTCAATTATGAGATTATAGATTTGCCGACAGGAGCTTGTGGAATGGAAGGACACCCATTTAATGGAAAATTGATGGTCTCAAACAAGAGTTGGTTTCTTTTCTGTTCGTCTACCTTTAAAAAATAATAAGCTACCTTCCTAACAAGGTTTTACTCTGCAGAAGCATCTTGATGTGGTGTGATCCCCTGGGTGCTCCTGCCTCATGGGGGGCTCATCCTCATGGGTAAGAGGTAGGCAGCACTAAAGTGAACCACATGCATTTAACATGTATGACTTTAAATATAGACACAGGTACATTTCAGAAGGTGAATATGTTCATTTTCAAATAGAATTACAAGACGCGTCATTATAAACAGTCTGGCTGCACAGACATCGTCAGAAAGCAGGTTTGAGGAGCCAGGAGTTTAAAAAGGAATCCTGGGCCACCCATCAAGCTGTAAACGTTAATGTTCATTTTAAATACTTGCTACGTACCTAGATCCGTGAAACTGAGATAATGTCCATTGTTTCTCGTCTTTTATAACTTGTGTTCTATTTTCATATTCATTCATACCTCACCTCCATTGCAAAAAATAGATTGGAGACCATTTATAAAATAAATGCAAGGCAGAGAGATGGATCAATAGGTCCTCGCCACACAAGAAATGGCTGGAGTTCAGTTCCCAACACACATGTAAAAGCTGGGTGTGGCAACAAGCATGGCTGTAATTCCAGGGTTTAAGAAGAAGAGAGTTAGTCAGGCAGCTTTTGTTAGTTAGGCTAAGAGAAACCCTGTCTCAGAAGGTGTGTATGACTGAGGAAGATGCTTGACATGGGCTTGTGGCCCCCACACGCACAGGCACACATGTGCACGAGCATCTGCATGCAGTGTGCACCTGCACACAAAAATGTGTACATACACCCCCCACACACACACACACATATAGACACAGGGAGAAAATACATACGTACATACATACATACACACATAAACACACATAAACACACATACATACATACATACATACATACATACATACATACATACATAGGAAGGAAGAAGAATGATTGTGCTAAAAAGTTAATAGAGGAAGTGAAAAAACATGAGAGAGAGCATAGCATGAACACAGGGTCAGGGCCATCAGCTTGCCCAACATTATATTTCTATTTTCTGCAGCCTGTGACTGTTATTTTCCTTGAATTGTGCCCATGGCACAAAAGACGAGCCCTTAGTAATGGGAAACAGTGACAAAAGCATTTAAAGAAATGTCCAATGGCTCAGGCACACAGGATAAGCCCCTGTCCTCAAATTATTTTACGGTTTTGCTTCCGATGGTATCATTTCTAAAGGAGAGGACCAAATACCTAAGACAGAAGGCTGGTCAGCATTGTTTAGAGCTGGCACGCCTCCAGCTCATCATCTAAATTTTAAATTAAAAATCTCACCCTTCCAGAAGTTCTATCTTTTTATATCGGAAACAATATCGCTTTCCTAGCACCCTCCTTATTAGCATGCGTAGGGTCTTCACATGGAACTGAGGCTTTCGGGTATTTGGTTTCATTTTCTTGTCCAGTTCCAGACCACACAGGCAGTCTCTGACTTCTTTCAGATGCACTTCCTTCTAATCCAAAATGAGTGAGCCTTAGCAATGTCGGGGAGAGAGAGGAGCGCCATAGCAACTGCCACTGGAGCCTCTGCCTAGACGCGCATGTCCAGAGGAATTATGCTTGTTACTCACAGTAATGCGACGGACTTGCAGTAAAATTATCTTCTGCTGCTGGTAGGAGAACTGAGTAATTCAAAGAGCCTGAGGTTGTTTCTTAAGCTCCCCTTGTGTCAATTGAATTGTATTCTTTTTGCATCCTTGGCTTCTCCCTTTTGAAAGCAAAGATTCAGAGCCTGAAGTGACATTAACCTCCTTGAGTAAAGTGATTTAAATGACTGTGGTTTTCAAACTGGAAAAAAAAGAGAGCTAGAATAATTTTGTCACTAAATTTTGTAATTTTCCTTTGAGCACTTCAAGTAATTTTAGCCCTTTAAGAAAGCCCGCCGAGTTGCTACGGAAGACATTGCTACTACAGGCACTGAAATATCAGTCACCCTTACAGTTCATAGAAAGAAAATCAAATTCTATTTTAGTGAAGTTTTCATAACAGCCTTTTGGTAATAATGTTGAAGAATCATGATATATTTAAGAGATATTAATTCCAGTGATAGTCATTTATCTTTGATGTCAGAGACAGACAAAGGCTTGGGGAATAGAAGATTTACGATGACATATTATAGACTCACTTTCTAGAGCTCAGAATTTTTTTTTATTCTTCCTCTCAAACGACAGATAATGAAGCTTTATCAACTTCCTTTTATTAAAGCTAAAAATATATCCCTTAATAGGATCATAAACATTTAATGAAACTCACAGCTGTACTGAATCTTAAAATTAGGTGAGAGTGGCCAAGTAGTCCACAGAAAAGTAAATCAGCATAATTCATACACTATAAGTTTACAACCCTGCTTATTTTAATTTAATACACTTCAGGGTCTGACCTCTCTCCTGAAGCCCAGACTCACATTACAAACTTCCAAAATGAACCTGTTATCCAAAAGCGAGTCCATTTTCTTTCTAAGCACGTCTGAGACAGGTCAGCTTAATAAGCTCAAATTTAAGAAGCTTGAAGAGGATGCTAGACACTTTCTTCATTTCTGCCTACTGTTTTCTGAGGATAATATTGAAGTATGGTGGGTCTACCTGAAAATTCCCTCAAAGACACCTTCTGAGTCCTGGGTGATTCTAAATTCAAACATGAGGATAAGATTGATCATTGTGAGTTCATCCTCTGTCAACCTGACATTCATCCAAATATACCATGTTTTAAATGTCTTTTATGTTTTTAATTAAAATATAATTGTATCTTTACCCTTTCCCTTTCTTTCTTCCAAATCTTACACACCATCCCCCTGCTCACTCTCAAAAAGATTATAAGAGCAAGTGTCGATGGAGGACATCAAGCAAACAAGACCTTCCAGATACAAGACTGGTAAGCATATTAACTCACAGAGACTGTGGTAGCCTGTACCCAGCCTGCAAGGTCTATACCAGATGGGGTCCCAGTGCTGAGAGCAAAGTAGACAGAAGTCCCAATCCTTTAGCCAGAAGTTATCTCCAATTGATAACAGTCCCCAAAAGAAAAATCAGTTTCCTCCAATAGAGTTTCCTGGGTATTCAAACCACACTTAAGAGCAGTAGACGGCTCTCACAAAATGAACTTGGTGGTATTTTTGGAGGGTTTTGTTTGTTTGTTTGTTTTTGGATTTTTGTCTCAGAATGCTATTCCTGGGCATTTCTTCCTTTTATCAATTATAAAAATTAAATAATTGATTCATTAATTATAAAACAAAAGAAATAAAACCCATTCACTCTGTAGTGGATGATGGGGTAGAAGGATTATAAAAGCCATAGAAACAGTAAGTTCCTGTGCTATTTTATCTCCTACAAACGTCAAATGAAGCCTCATCAACATGGCTGCTTAAATAAGATTGGAACACAGATAATATAAATAGCAATTCTAACATGAAAGGGGGGAAATCTCATAAGGGTCTCAACCTTAGGCAAAGAACTCTAAGCAACTAAGGAATGCTGAGAACAGGAAAAAATACCCTTCCTCAGGGAAAGCCTTAAACACATCTCTTGGACCATAGCATTCTACCTTGGTCATCAAAGAATCAAGATCATACCAAAATGTGAATGCAGTTAGTACATCTGTAAATGTGTCCAAAATCTTTACAGTTCTGACATTGCTCAACAGCTCATCCTTCGGCTGGAAACATGACTCAGCAGTACAGTGGTTGGCTAACATGTGTGGAGCCCTAAATTTAATCCCAGCGTTGATGAAACAAAAGCAACACAGAGCAAAGCAAAGCAAAATAAGCAAGCAAAACCCCGGAAAACAAACAACTTTCTCAGACAGGAGAGATGGCCCAACAGTTGAGAGAAAGTCCTGAGCACCTGTTTGGGCAGCCTACAGCTATGTGTAAAGCTGTCTCTGGACTCTGTGGGCACCAGCATTCACGTAAATTTACTCTCACATAGACACACGTACATGCCCATAATACATTTGTCTAAAGTCCAATGCCCAAAGTATACTCTAATTCTCAATACAACATGTGTGTGTGTGAAGGTGTGTGTGTGTGTGTGTGTGTGTGTGTGTGTGTGTGTGTGTGTGTGTGTGTGTGTATGGGGTAGGTTATAGGGGTATATGTCCATGTGTGACCATCTAGAGGTCAGAAGTTAACATTAGGTATCTTCCTCATTCGGTCTCCACACTATATTTGAAGACAGGGTCTGTCACTAACCCTGAGCTTCACTGATCTTTAGACCGCCTGAGAAACCCTCTGGGACACTTTCATCTCTGTTTCTTAGCTGTGAGATTACAAACTTTCACCTCTGCTCCAGCTGTTGATATAAATGATTGGGGATCCAAACTTAGGGCCTCCTGCTTGTGTCCACAGGCACTTCCACTCCTGAACCATTTCCTCAGCCCTGAAGACAGACTCTTAATTGCAATCTTCTTTAAAATCAAAATACAAATTACATACTTCAAAACATACTATGGCCCAAAATAAACATTTTCATTCCAAAGGAGAAGGCGGGGTCAGGAAATGGCAAAGCAGACGGGGCCAAAGAAAGGATGAGGCTTAGCCGAGGATGACACCAGACCCTACTGCTCCATGTCCAACACAGGGACTGTGGTAACACCACCTGCCCCCTCCCTCTAGTTCTGGTACATGCAACACACATGGCCAACCTCCTGAGCTGCTTCCCTGTATGCCTGAAGTTTTCCTTACCATATGTCTCGGGGCCCTGGCAGCTCTAACATCTTCAGGTCTTCATTACAACTTAGGCTTGACTTTTAGTCACCATGGAATAACGTTTCAGGGTCTTCTTGTAGGAATCTGACCCTGTCACACATTGCCTGGCCTTTCAGTTTTCTGGAAGTTTAGTGCAAGCATCTTTGATAACAAAACTCTTAGACGTTGTCTGTTTTAGAAACCAGCACCATGTGGGTTTTGTTGCTAAGTTCTGCAGCCCATGTCTACCATATCTACTGAGTCTCACACCTTGGAGGCCAAGTGTGGGCAAACATTTCCTTAGGTGGCCGGTTTTCAGGCAGGAACTCCTTTAGGGATATTCTCTCTTCTCTTTTTAATAAGTTGTCTTCTCCACAAGCTGGAGCCTTTGATTGGTTCTGTCTTCAGAGTACCTTTTTCTGTTGTCCCAGTGCAGTGTACACAGTTTCTCTTGAGCAGCGCTAGTTTCTTTAAGAACTATAGCTGCTCTCTCTGCATCAAACGATCTCCTTAGACTTGCCATTCACAAATGCTTCCTCTACAAACTGCCCATTTTGCATCTTCCTTCCATGTCTAACTATAAAGCTAAGAATAGTCTGGAGTTCCTGCCCATTAGAGGGTGCAAGCCACATTCATCTTTCACTTAACTGTCTAGAAACTTCCTCAGAGAGCCCAGAGGTATGTCTCCTGACTGATTCTAAATCCAGTCACATTAACAATGCAGATTAACCATTACACCCTCTTTGGCTGATTTCAGAATACCAAGTCAACTTCACTGTGCAGAGACAAGAGGTTTGTGCACACACGGTTCGCCCTAGCTGACCAGTTCTCGCATATTCCTGTTTAAAGCACTTCACTCAATCCTTTATCACTAAAATATAAAATTCAATGAAGGAGTCATCTCATAGGATCATGAGCTCAGAATAAACTTTAAGGCTATCGTGTTAATAATGGAAATAAGAATGGGTCCTCTACTGGCTTCCTCAGAATCCACATCAATGTCTTTTATCCAACACTATATGTGATGTGTGTGTATGTGTGTGTGTGTGTGTGTGTGTGTGTGTGTGTGTGTGTGTGTGTGTGTGTTCTATCCATATATACATACACCTATCTATAGATACTGTAGAAATAATTCACAGAAAAACTAAGTCACGTACTAGTCAAAAGTTGCTAAAAACGGATTGCAATAATGGTATATGAAGAATGACATACATCTAATGATCAAAGCTCACTCAGTAACTTAAAAATAACCTTCTTTCCAGTGGAGACATCGTAGCATATTGTTTTGTCTATTTTCTGGTGCTGTAAGGAGCTATCCGTTGCATTGGCCGACCTGCTTTCTAGTGGCAACTCTTTCGCGTAGCCTCTATAAATGTTTGTATAAATTCATGGGGATCGTATCCTCATCTTTAAGCGTGTGTATGGGAGTTCTAGTTGAGTTCTTCAAGGGACTCAGTGCGGATCTGAACGCTGTATCTTACCACTCACATGGACTTAACACGTGCTCTGACTCTTTACACTGAGAGCATACAGAGTGACTGAATATGGAGTTGGCCTTCGTGAACTAACAGCTTTTTCAGAGGACAGGGCAGTTTTCTTCATGGGAAATTTAAATAGAAAAAAAAACTGACTTTGTAGGGCTCACTGCAAGACGGTTCCGTGGTTAAAGGCACTTCCTTCCACGTAGTGGAAAGAAAGAACTAACTCCCACAATCTGTCTCCAGACAACACAAACATATACACATAATAAATACGTGTAATTCTTTAACAGGAAATAACCTGACTGACCAGGAAGCTCCCTCCCTGCTGGCTAGCTTTTATAGTACCACAAGGTGCCTTGCAGGCTGCTGGGAGAGAAAAGTCATCAATAACAATAAGCCCTAGGAACTCTGATAATGACCAGGGACAGTCTGTTTTCTTACAGGTTAATGGGCCTCTATGGACATTGCAAACTGGATTCAGTGGAATATATATATATATGTGTGTGTGTGTGTGTTATATATATATATATATATATGCCATAATTTCTGCCATATATATTATATATATGGCAGAAAGTACAGAGGGGATGGAAGTATGGAGGGGTGAATCTGGAAGGAGCTAGAAGAACGAGAAGAAACTGAATATGTTCAACGTACATTGTAGCATATATGTAATTTTCCAACAATTGCTTTTAAAGTATTATAATATTTTTAAAAAGAAAAATAACTTCGGAATAAGCTCCTGTCGGGAGGTAGCAATTATAGTAATAGGTGCACCAATATTTTCGATGGGAAGATAACCTGTTCTAGGAGAGGTAGTTCCATCTTGCTTCTTGGAATGTGAAAACTCTACTTGACCTCAGAACTAATCTTAGTGGGAAGCAATCAGTTATTAAAAAAAGAAAAAAGAAAAAAGATTAGCACTGTAGTTTCTGGTGACTCACTTAGCAGTGTGACTTGCCCAAACTGGTTCTGGCTGTTCCCTTCCCTGAATCAGAGAGCAAAATCAAAGTTGATCTTGATTTTTAATATGTTCTAAACCTGCTCTTCTTCCCAGTTACTGAGATAGATTTGTATTCTTTCATTTCTAATTTTGTCCAAGAATGATATCTACGTGTTCATAATTCAGACATCCTGAGGTTAGGTATGAGCACTCTACTGGTACTTCATACAGTCAGTTATGTAGGACGAACCCAAAAGAGAATCTTCATAAGGTTTCTGAAGAATACCCATTAAAAATCATTCCACTATTTCACTATATTCCTATAATTTTGTTTAAAGTCTCACTTATCTTGTGTAAATTATTTACTCCTTATCTAATGCAAGTAACCTTTACAAGTACATGTTAAGCTGGGACAAGCTGTGAACAGCTGGATTTATTGCATCATTTTCATTGCACAGTGCACTCAACTACATCTTTGGTCAGTAGAGAAAGAGATGAACAGAACAACAAATTCTGTGAGGATGACTCCCATTCCACTGACCTTTTGCTACTGGAAGAACGGTGTCATGTAAAAAAAAAGAATCACAGACCCAAAAATAGTAATGTAGAGTCTTATCTACAAAAGAACAAAAGAAAAAAAAAACGCTAACCAACTGTCATTTGTTTTAGTTTACCAGTGATTGGTAACTTGATGAAATTGTATTTCTCATAGCCTGGAGTCTATACGGTTTTCATAGACCCAACATCTGGTGAGGGCTCTTTCTAACCTTCAGCCAACCGTTTTCTCATGGCCCTACACATGGAGGGAGGGAGAGACCACCTGTGTTCCCCTGTCTCTTCCTAAATGGCACTAGGGCTCGCCATCACGACCTTCTTACTGTCAAAGGTCTAATGCTCACATCACATTGGAGCATAGGATTGAGTGTATGCATTTAGTGTGGAGTGAGCAATCATTCTGACCCTACTGGTGTCTGTCCCTGTGTCAATCTAGAGTCTCATCTAAGCCACATAAAGTTCAGAATTATGTAAAATACTTGAAATCAGCATTGATCTGAATGTGTAAAGCATCTGAGATAGTTTCTCAGAGGCCTAGCACAGGGTCACTCGAACAGAACTTTGATGGCATTTCACAGTTTCAAAACATGCACAAGGCCTCTGTGAATAGCATAGAATCCAGCCTAAGGCATACAACTTTTTGGTGTTTTTTTTTTTTTTATTGACACATAGGAAACTTATACATCATTAACTCATTCTAATTATGTTCTGCTTTCAAGATTCATTATTTAAAACCTTTGTTTTGCAACCCATAGGAAGAACAACAATATCAACCAACTAGACCCACCAGAGTTCCCAGGGACTAAACCACCAAACTGTACACGTGGAGGAACCCATGGCTTCAGCCACATATGTAGCAGAGGATGGCCTTGTCGGACATCAATGGGAGGAGAGGCACTTGGTCCTGGGAGGACTCAATGCCTCAGTGTAGGAAAATGCCAGGATGGGGAGATGGGAGTAGGTGGGTGGGTGGGTGGGAGAGCACCTTCATAGAAGCAGGGGGAGGGAGGATGAAATAGGGGGTTTCCAGAGGGGAAACCAGGAAAGGGGATAAGGTTTGAAATGTAAATAAATAAAATATCCGATTAAAATCCTTTGTTTTTATTTAAAATAAATTTTACCAATCTCAACTCATGTCTACAGTTTCGTTGTTCTATTGTTTTACAGATAGTTTATTCCACTAATTTGTTTATTTGCTCATCACTGTATACGTAAACTCATTTTTCCAATCTCTTGCTTTCTCTAGAATATATAGAATACTTAAGAGTTAAAGGTGCTTCGTTGAGAATATAGCCTAGTGTTACTAAAAAGTTACTAGTTCTTAAAGCTGTACGGCCATGGAAACTTCAGTTCTAATTATTATCACTCATGATATAATTTCTTCTCTGAGCCACAGATCATTTGGAATTCGGGATTTTAGTTAGCTAACGAAGAAAGCTCTCTTCCTTAATTATTTTGTAGTTAATTATGGATAGGAAGTTCATTCTATGTATCATTTTCTTGTTACAAGTAAACATTTCCTCTTCTAAAGCTAGTAAGCAGATTATTTTACACAAATAATCAGTCCGCACTTGAGTGTATGTTTTCTGTTTTGAGAGGTTGCATTGACTAATAATAGATCAAGGTTTAGTCCCAGTTCCGAAAAATAGAAAAGAAAAAAAAAAAAAAGATCAAGGTTTAGTGTTCTCTTCGTTTTCTCTTTACCATCACTTTTCCTTTTCTGACATTTTTTTTTCTTTTCTTTTTTTAGGAGCTGGGGACCGAACCCAGGGCCTTGCGCTTGCTAGGCAAGCGCTCTACCACTGAGCTAAATCCCCAACCCCCTTACCATCACTTTTTAATTTGTTTGACATTATTCCCTTTCAAGGGAGGTCTTTAATTGTTGAATTCTGATGTAGTCTTGTAACTCTGACTATTTTTATCAGTTGATATAATATCGGTTCATGTCAACAGACTAGGAATTGTTTCCTGTATTTAGTAAGCTGCATTAGAATTTTATATGCTACCAAACACAATATTTTAATATGATCCCCGTGCTATACTACGTTTGATAAATAACATGTGATAACTCATTTTCAATACGTCTTCTGTGAACACTCTGTTAAGTAGCCGGGCTTTAAAAATTAGGAAATATGTGAATCTTTTCCCTTTATATATTACGGTATCAGAGTGTCTTATAAAAAGGATACATGGCAGACTTGAACTTTTCCAGCATATTATTTAAATTTTGTGTGCTACACCCTGCCTTCATTTTTTTCACATTTTCGCCTTCTAAACATCTGACTTTCCCCTTCTTTAATCCCATACGTGGTTTAGAAGTTTACTTACATTTTAAGAAATTACATTTGACTCTGTTAGTAATGAGTAAGGGTAATCTTTCTATATAAGTGCAGCAGCTTCCTTACATAATGTATATTATTCTAAGCAATAGGTCATTGGGCAATTCTGTACGTACTAAATGTCAGTTCTCCCATCAGTCCTGATAGGAATGCTCACCAGTTATACATTTAATGGGAAGAATCCAGGCATCATTCGTGAAGGTGCGTGAGACACTACTCTCTCCACACACACACATTCCCAGACAGGGAAGTGAAGAGGTGCGTACAAAATCTCTCTCCGAGTAAGTCTCTGAAACCGGTGACAGTGGTTGTCATTGAAAGAAAAAGCTAAGTAAAGAGAAATAGGTAGAAAATATTTTCCTTTAAATTCCTTGTATATAATATGCACACGTGTGTAATATGCACATGTGCATGCGATGCTTTACATCAATCAGCACCTCTTATGCAAAATAGCCAAGGAACTTAAAATGTTTGCTTAAGTTTTGATATCTAATAGACTAGGTTTTCTTTTGGATTTTGGTTTTGGTTTTTTTGTTTTTGGTTTTGTTTTGTTTTGTTTTGGCTTTTTTTTTTTTTTTTTTTGCTATTTAACGAACAAGCAAAAAGCCCCAAGGAACATTCTGGACCCCTGACCTAAGCTGCCTTAGTCTCTGGATGACTCCGAGCTTCCTCTAAGCAGCGGCCACTAGAAACGTATTCTTCTCATAGCAGAAAGCTGGAGAGCGACGGCAAATGCAAAAGGTCTGTAGGTCTCAAGCCTTTTGTCTCCCTGCAATGTCTGTCAACATCTCTTTTATCTCAGCACATCTGTCAACATCCCATTGACCAAGGACAGTTACTAATCCAAGTGCAACCTCAGAGAAGTAGAGCAGTTCCCCCACAGGTGTCGAGGGTGGAGTCGAAATGAGTATTTACTAAATAATAATCAAATCTATTACACCCAGTGTTTTTCTTCCTCTCTGTTTCTTTGAAATGCTCCCTAAACGAATCTCCTTTGACCTGAGTGTTTTCTTTGATTTGCTAAGTCCTCGCTGATCTCTTTGCCAATCTCTGCTCCTTACATTTCACACGCTTTACTTGGTTCGCTTTTCCTCTCAGTAAAATAAATATTTTAGTACATAATTCTTCCTGCGAGCGTCCTTGAGTAGTGAACGCTCACTGTCTGTACCTTGAAATGTGCTGCGAAGGACAACTTGGCTGGTTAGACAGGAGAAGTGGCTAGAAATTAGATGTAATAATCGAGTGAGTAGTTAACCATATCAAAATACGAATTCACGTCTCTGCCAAGTCTTTTACTCAACAGCTAGAATTATGGAAGAAATAGACTCTATAACAAAGAAAAGGCCAATCTGGCTGTCCTCAGACAAATCTGAGAATTGAAACTGCAAGACCTGCTATCAGCCTCACTTGTCAGCTTCCCAATCTAAGAAGACAGCTGTGTAACGGCTTGACAGCCCCATGGCATCCTCACCGAGCAGCTGTTTGGCAAAATAGATCCTATCTGCCACACATAACCTATAGTAAACGTTATCGACTCTGCCATTCAAAGCAAGTATCAAATCAAGTACGCATCAGGACGAAGCATAAAATCCCCACACACCTAATAGGCTATGATGCTTCCCTTATCTGTATAGACAACTCTCTGAAGATTGGTCGCTCTATGATGCTGGATAATAGATTGGAAAGCTACAGTGAGCCAGACCAAAGCGACCAATATGATGGACCTGTCATTACGTCTCAAATCACTTTACACACTTAAATGACTAAATCAAAAGCTTAGGGATTAGGGTTCACTGTAATATATCCTCCTTGATAGAAGACGGTTGAGGGCGAGTACCCGGGGGACTCTCTTGGTAATATAAAAGAGATAAAGTTTAGGGAGGTAAGAATGTCAAAGTAAATATGTGGTATGTATTTTTTCCATCTCTCTCCCCATAGTGCCTCATGTGAGACCTTCAAGCACATCCCTTTAGCAAACTGAGGGGCCACTGGCATCTTTGAAAGGCTGGCTCTGCAAAATCTGACCTCCAGAAACTCGGGAGTGGGATGAAAAATGTCATCGTTGAAGTAGACTTGCAGTAGGCCTTAAGTGGCAGTCTCCCTGTTCGTTACCCAGAACTGGTAACTAAGCCCAAACATTCAGGGAAAAAGAGTCTTAAGTAATCTTACTCTCTAAATATAGTAGCAAGTAATTGAGTAAATCATAGAATCTCGAGATAAAAAGGCAGCTGGACTGGCAACCCTCTCCCACTAACTGCTATCCCAGCTGTACTTTCCTTCACTGTCTCTATAAACAGAGAGCCAGGCAGAGTGAGGTAATGTGGTTTTTATCCACCCTCCTTCCTATAGCTAGTAGAAGACAGTGTGGTGGGCCGGACACTTCTTTTTCCAAAGACTAATAGGTAAAAGCCTTTATCACTTACAAATCTGCAGAAGCACCTGTCAGAGTAGAGTGACAATTTCTTTACTTTAATCACTGAACTGTTTGGTTTTTCTCTGAGTCAACTACAGACAAGAAAAATGTAACTGGAAAATGATGGATGGACGCAAACAAGAAGAAATGTCTTCATCAGCTCTGTGGTCATTTGTCATTGGTAGGGATGCCTAACTATCCAGTGAGTCAAATACAAATAGAAGGTAGCCAGGTCTGGAAGATCTCCCTGGTTTCTACAAAATCCCACTGAGGAAACAAGTCAGCAAATAGTAGCCAGGGAGGACAGCAGTGGCAGCGGAAGGACAGAGAGTTCCACAGAAACAAACTCTGCCAAATGCTGCCACAGAATGGCAAAGTGTTGGCTGTAAGCTGAAAATTGTTACTAAAAGATAAATGAAATGCATTGATTTATTTGTTACGCATATGTAAGTGTGTATGGCCTTGCATGTGTGGGGCATGTCTGTCTGAGTGTGCACCCACATATGTATATGTGTGCTTGTGGAGGCCTGGGACTGACATTAGGAACCTTGTTAGATCATCCTTCACTGCGTATACTGAAGCAGGTTCTCTGAACTCAGGACATGTGGTTTGGACAGATCATGTTGGCCAGCCTGTTCTGGAAAGTTCTTGTGTTTAACTCTAGATCTCTGGGATGACAGCCACTGGCTGATCAACCTCCTGAAACCCCAAGGAAAGCTTTTTAAACAGCTGTTTTATATTCAATTCAAAACAGTGAATGGGTGAATTCAATAAATAATTCATAAACACCATAGCGCTGAAAGTGGGTGAGAGAAAGAAGAATAAGGAAGGCCACCAACTGCCAGCTTCCCATAGCTTTGGGAGTATGCGAGAAGGAAGAAGCTGATGAAATGGTGGGTTGGACTTTTAGACTTTCAACTTTTGTGGGAGACTGGAATTTCCAAGTGAGAATGTTCTGGAGGTCACTGCAAGTGTGTGAAAGAAGGTTAGGAGCTAAGGGTGACTGCTATGGTAGACTGGCCATTGGATCCATCAAATCCCCATCAAATACTCGACATAAACAACCATGAATTCTCATGGCAGGGCACTCGCTCAAACATCTCCCTGAGTCGTAATAAAAGCCGCCCTTCATCTTCTTTGGACACAACAAAAGTTTGATCTTCATGCCTTTGCCTGCATTTATTTTTACTATTTCATTAATGCGACGAACTCTTACATTTGACGATCATTTCTACATTTTTAATAAAAAGCACATGCCTCTCTTTTCAAGAAAGCCAAACTCGGTTGAAACTTTCTATCACTTAGTAACTCTGGCTTTGCAATTTAACCAGCCTGGCTGTGTCCTTAACGGCCAGATTAGTCTTTGTCACTCTAAGATGAGACAAGTTAAACCTCTAGACTTGAGAGACTTGAGGAGTGTGCTTTACGAGAATGGGGGGGAAGAATAAGAACCTAATTTCCTACGTATGCAATTTCTCTCTCTCTCTCTCTCTCTCTCTCTCTCTCACACACACACACACACACACACACACACACACACACACACACACACAGAGCTACATTTATCTTCGCAAGTTTAACTTATCACTTCAACAATTTGAGTCACATAAGCCAAAATGATTAGGCTGTTCATCCAGCAGGGTGAGCGTGCATATATGGCTGCCCGCGGTGTTTAATAACACACCGCCTGATATGAATAAGGAGTAAAATCCACCTTTCGTCTGAGAGCAAGGGTGCCCCCGGCCCCCTCCCCGTAACACCATATGACATTTGGCAGCTCATTAGCACACTTCACAGAATCTCATGTCAGCATGTCAGATTTCTCTAAATTTTGACAGAATTAAAGTAGTGCCATTTGATATAATTGATATTGTACAGTTAATCAGTCGGTGGCTCCGTCGTGCAGTCATAGTCTCAAAAGGCTTAATTACTGAACTGTGAAGATTTTTCTGCCATCTGGAAGTTCCTTCCCAAAGTTCTGTTCCTGAATTTTATGTAGGGTTCACAAAAATAACTTGGTCCATTTAGAAATCGTGCCCTCGATTTGGAAATTAAAATTGTTATTTTCGGAGTCTCGCTTGGCCTAGAGATCACAGAAACCTTATGGAAAAATAAACGTGCAATGGCAGAGGAGACAAAGAAGGAAATAAATGGATAGATTTCAGACATTAGTTCTGCCACTTGCTAAGCTTGTGACCTTGGCCAGGCTGTCGCACAGCTCCGTGCCTCAGTGGCTCCTTCCGTGAAACATCACCTCACGTTAGGCATTTGGATCTCGGATGGGCACATCACAGACCTCATGCAAGCACTTATCATTACTGTTAAGATGTGAAGGTTAGTTTAACCTCAGGACTATTCTCATGGAGAGAGAAATGCTCTGTTTAGAAAGCTGATTTGGGGAAACAGCTCCCTGATGTGATACGTAAATTGTAGATGCGAGCACTGAAGTCCAGTCTCCCACAAAGCACTGAAGGTGCTTTATACAACGTTGGGCAACTTCAGTGTCCCTCTTGAGGCCATAACTGAAAAATCATCAAGAAAGCTGAGCCCAAAGAACGTGATAGTTCTAGAATCTATAACTGTAGAACCTATGGAATATTCAATCCAATGAATACAGAATATACATTTTTCTGAGCAGAGTGAAGTTCTTTGTCTGAAATAAATCACAGTGCATACCACAGAGCAAGTCATAGCAAATACAAGAAAAGAGATTTCATTGTGTATTATGAGTTAGTGCTAGAATAAAACTAGAAATGAATAGAAAAAAAAAGTAAAATCACCCAAGGAAAGCTCACAAATATTTGGAGATTTGAACAATACATTCATAAGGGAACGGTAGGTCATTGAATTAAACAGGGAAAACACTAAGATAATACAAATGATAGCACCATTTTTCAAAATCTTTGGAACACCAATACGACAGCTGTAAGAGGATATTTTGGAACTATATATACTTACACACTTTTTTAATAAAGAAAATCTAAAAACACACTTATTCCCAAAATTCAAGAAGCAGAGGCAGGTAGATCTCTGTGACTTTGAGGTCTGCCTGGTCTATGTAGCAAGTTCCGAACCAACTGGGGTTTCATAGTGGGACACAGTCTCAAAAGACCAAGAATCTTAGAGATTTAAAATAAAGTATCAAGAGCTCAGCAAGGACGAGTGAAACCCAAAATCAACAGCTGTCACTAAATATGTAAGCTCTGGGAAGACACTGATGCAGCACGTGCTGGTAGAGCAATACGGAGAGTCCAAGAGTTGACTCCTTGGAAAAATAAACTAGATTGACAAGTTCCTAGCCAAACTAACTAAAAGAAACGAGATAAAAAAATCTTACATTAATAAAATCAAAGATGAAAAGATATAAGAAAATATAAACTAGTCTAAGAAATAATTAAGGAATGCTTTGAAAACACATAAAAAAATTGGAAAAGATACAAGAAACAGGTGTATTTGAGAGCCATTTGACCTACCAGAGTTAAATCAAGATGATCTAAAATTTTTTTCTATAATAATCAATAAGATTGAAGCAGTAACCAAAAGTCTTCCCATAAAGAAAAGCCCAGGACCAAATGGAATGACTGCTGGATTTTAATCGATCCTTGAAAAAAAAAAAACCTTCACCAATATATAAATATATAAATATTTAAAAATATGTAAATTATATAAAACCACAAAATATATAAATATGTAAAATTTTGAAACCACAGAATATAAAGAGAAGATACACTATCAACCTTATTCTACAAACTAGTAGTCATTAATACCAAAACTATCTACAGAAGTGGGAAAAAAAATCTATATTCCAATTTCCTTTTTGAACGTAGATTCTAGAGTTTCAATAAAACATTTAAGAAATGAATTAGCAAGCACATTAAGATGATATGACATGTCTACGTTTCACTCCAGAGCTGCAAAATCAACTCAATCAATAAATGTAATATAGCATATAAGTAGATGAAAGAACAGAAATCACATAGGAGAGATGCTAAACAAAAAAAGCCATTGATGAAGTTCAAGATACATTAGTGGCAAAATCCCTTAGGGAACTAGGAATGGAATAAATGTATCTCAATGTAGTAAGGGCATAGAACATATGACAAGTGTCCAGCTAACCTTACACTAGATGATGAAACGCTAAAGTATTTCCTCTAACGTCAGGAAGAGACAAGGGGCCACTCTGCTCTCGCTCAGTACAGTGCTGAAAGTCTTAACCAGAGTCATAAGAGAAAGGAATGTAGATGGGGAGGAAAATGTCAAAGTACCTGTGATTCTGTATGTGAAAGACCTTAAAGGCTTCATGGGCAAACTCTCAGACCTCAGGAGTGTTTGCAGCAAAGTTTCAGGATACAAAACCAACATATAATGGTAGTGGTTTGTCTGTATACTGTTAATTCACTTGCCAAGAGAGAAATCAGGTGGCGGCCGAATTCCATTCATAATATCTGTAAGTAAACCAAAATGCCTAGAAATAACCCTAACCAAGGAAGGCCTTAAAACACCTCTACAAGGAAAAATTCAAAACATCAAGGAAAGAATTTTAAGAAGGCATTAGAAGATAAAAAGACCGGACAGGCTTGGAGTTTTGTAGAACTTTTTTTTTAAAAAATAATGTTGGTAACAGTCATCTACAAATTCAATACTGTCTTCATAAAAACTCAAAGAATATCCCTCACAGAGTTAGAGAAAATAACCTTAAAATTCATTTGGAAGCACATGAGACTTTGTATAGCTAAACATTATTAAACATAAAGAAAAAATACTGGCGGTTTCACAAAGCCTGTTCTTAAATTATAATACAAAGCCATAGTAACAAAGCGGTGTGGTACTACAAAAACCAGATGGGCAGTCAAGTGGAAAAGGGGAATGGGATATTAACCCACACAGCTACGGAAGCATAGTTTATAATCAAAGGTGCCAACATGTGGGAAACTAATAATGTAGAATAGCATGGAGAAAACCGAATAACCACATGCAGAAGAATAAAAATAGATCTGCATCTCAAACCCTCCAAAAAAGCGTCAGTTCAAAATGTACTAGTCATCTCACTGTGACAGAGGAAGCTTTGAAATGGCTTAAGGCAAACATAACTGAGGTGTGCATAGGCATAGGGGGAGAGTTTTAAAGGAATCTGATGACATGGGAAATAACCTTAAAAATTGAGAAAGGGGAAACAAGAAATCAAAGAGCTTCGACGGCAAAAAAAAAAAAAAAAAAAAAATCATCAGAGCAAGGAGATGGCCTCAAGCGCTCTTATTGTTCATTTCCCAGCACCCAGGGTGGGCAACACAAGACAGCCTGCTATTCCAGCTCCAGGGGTACCAGCACCCTGTCCTGGCCATCATGGGTACCCGCACTGGCATACACGCCTATACCACTCTAGGCATGTGAGTGAGTAACTCCAAGTCAGCACAACACAGAAATTCTTCTATAGCCACATTCTGCATGGTGCACAGTAACGGATAACCATTCTAGCGGAGATGTCCACAAACACCTAAGTGAAATAAAACATGGTGAACGTTCACAAAGGAGTTTTATGCAGCTATGAAGAGTTTCAGTATCGGGACCTTTGCCAAAAAAAAAAAAATGGATGAAACTTAAAATAAGTGTGTTACATGAAGTAAGCTGGCCTCTGAAAAGCAAAATCTCTAATATGCTTAGACCCCCTTTCTCGTGTGTGTGTGTGTGTGTGTGTGGTGTGTGTGTGTGTGTGTGTGTGTGTGTGTGTGTGTGTGTGTGTGTGTGTGTCCTGGAACTGGACCCATTAGAGGGAAAGAAGGCATCTTAAAGGAGGGGAAGAAGGGAGTGGGATCCATGTGAAAGAAAAGCAGGAGGATGATTTGAGATGAGTAACAGGGCCAGCTGGGATGGTAGGGAGAGCAGGAGAGGGAAATAAGAGTCTTCGGGAATCAACAAGAACAGAGTGTGGGCATGCGTGTGTGCAAATGTCATAGGGAAGCTCATTACTCCGCATGCTCACATAATTAAAAACTGAAGAGAAGCAGTGCAAAAAAGCCCACAAAGCTTCTTTGGATTGAGGCTCCTAAACCTGAGGCCTCTTTACTGTAGAACATAGAATTAGATTCCAACTATACTCCATGCAAGTCTAAGAGGGTGTGCCCCTATGCAAGGCAAGATCAACTGCGATGGTAACGGCACATTGTCCAGGATGGGCGTTTTGACCCAGAAGTAATGAACTCACCATCTCCAATCTTGCTAATTGTACAATACTGTAAACAGTTGTGAGATACAGAAAGAGAAGAGAAAAAAGGAAGGGAGTCAGATTTTAGCGGAAGACCAGGTCAGAAGCAGAGGGAGGGAGATCTTAAATGATGAAGTAAGTACAGGTAGACAGAATTTCATAAGAAAGAGAGCATTGTTGATTTAAAAGAATTAATTTCATATGATTGGTTTGTAACTTAATTTTTTCCATCTTTATTAACTTGAATATTTCTTATTTATATTTCGAATGTTATTCACTTTCTGGTTTCAGTTCCCCCTAACCCCTCCATCTTCCCTTCTCTATTGGTGTTCCCATCCCCATCCTCCCCCCATTACCACCCTCCCCACAACAATCACGTTCACTGGGGGTTCAGTCTTGGCAGGACCAAGGGCTTCCCCTTCCACTGGTGCTCTTACTAGGATATTCATTGCTACCTATGAGGTCAGAGTCCAGGGTCAGTCCATGTATAGTCTTTAGGTAGTGGCTTAGTCCCCGGAAGCTCTGGTTGGTTGGCATTGTTGTTCATATGGGGTCTCGAGCCCCTTCAAGCTCTTCCAGTCCTTTCTCTGATTCCTTCAACGAGGGTCCCGTTCTTAGAATAGTGGTTTGCTGCTGGCATTCGCCTATGTATTTGCTGTATTCTGGCTGTGTCTCTCAGAGAGATCTACATCCGGCCCCTGTCGACCTGCACTTTTTGCTTCATCCATCTTATCTAGTTGGTGGCAGTATATGTATAGGCCATGTGTGGGGCAGGCTCTGAATGGGTGTTCGTTCTGCCCCTGTTCTAAACTTTGCCTCCATATCCCCTCCAAAGGGTATTCTTGTTTCCCTTTTAAAGAAGGAGTGAAGCATTCTGCATTTTGGTCATCCTTCTTGAGTTTCATGTGTGTAACTTAATTCTTAATGCATTCTCTCTCTCTCTCTGTCTCTCTCTCTCTCTCTCTGTCTCTCTCTGTCTCTGTCTCTCTCTGTCTCTCTGTCTCTCTGTCTCTCTGTCTCTCTGTCTCTCTGTCTCTCTCTCTCTCTCTCTCTCTCTCTCTCTCTCTCTCTCTCTCTCTCCTTAGATTCTCTTGAGCTTCTACTTCTCCAGACAAAGCGCATACATATGAGTCTTCATTTTACTCTCTGTTCTCTTGTGACAGATGATTCCAGGTACAACACAGGGAGGTCAGCTTTGCCAATAGGGGACTAGAACTGGGTTATTCGGTAGTTAGACATTAGTAAGGACCATGCCCAGCCCCACACTAGTGATAAACTTTCTTCTTAAATCACATCACAATTCTCAAGGCTTTGTCTTTGGGTTGATTGTGATGAAGTAAATGTAAAAAGTGAGACATAGGAATGTCAGAGAAGTAGGTTTAGTTATTAGAATTGTGTGGATTTGGCTGTAGACTTGGCTTCTGTTAATGGGGGTGGATTTCGAATGGGAAAAAAAAATTATGTCTCACCATAGTTAGAGCTGAAGATTGTGGAGTTCTTGCCTATCGGGCATGAAGCTACAGGTTCAATCCCCAGAAACCAGGTATGGTAGTGCGTGTGATCCCAGCACTCAGGTGGCAGAATCGGGAAAAGCAGGAGCTCACGATCATGCTTGGCTAAGTACACGTTCAAGGTCAGCTGAGGGGGCCTGGGTTTCGTGAGATCCTGTTTCTAAAACAATAAAACCGTAGGGAAAATAATCGTTAAGGCAGGAAAATAGTAAACTTGGAAGGCCTTGGTGGTGGTGGACAAGCAGAATCTGATCACAACAAGCCATGGGCACATTTAACTGAAAGTTCGTCTTCATAGTGTCCAATCGTCAAGATGGCAGAGCGTTTATGAGCCAACGAAGGACATCACAGCAGATCTTCTGGTTCAGCTAAGGCCTAATGACTGACGTTTGTACCTGAGGATAGAAATGAAGACATTTGGGTAGATGAACCCTCACCTTCAGAGGCCCTCTAGACAATGGGGAAACTTAAAAGTAAAGCTGTGTCGCACGACCCAGGCACCCAGTGTTTCGTCTTTTACACCCCACAGGAGCCTTAAGGGGGCGGGGAGATGGCTTTTCTGTAGTTCCTCTAGTAAAGAGGGAAAGTGATGAAGCCTGGTCCAAGCACTGGGATAAAAATGGACCCTGCAACATAACAGGGCCCAGAGGTGATGTAAGTGAGGGGGTGGGGAAAGATCCTTCCAGAGGGAAGCCTGTGAGCTGCACATTGGGTGTTCAACTCATTTAAAAGGAAAAGCGATCTCGGGTGAGAACTTGGAGCAATGGCCAACGGTGAGGTTTGTTTTCAAGTGAACTAAAACAACAACAGAGAGAAGTAAATAGCCACAACCCAACTGTAGACCAATTGCAGAGGAGGGATTGAATTGTATGTGTTCATCATTGATCACATGGGTCATCAAACAAAAGGGCCTATGATTCACAAAGAACAGAGGGACATCCCGCAGACACCGACAAACTCCCGTCAGCCACACTGGTGCAGGAACACAGTGGTTATACAGGCGTTGCGTAGACAATGCTGGAACTCCATGGTGTGGCCTCTCTCTCATCTAGATTGACCGAATTACTGCTACAAACTGAGCTGCTAAGTAGTTAATAGCCAGCAGTGGAGACCAGCACAGCACAGCATCGAGGCTGGAAGGGGAAAGGACAGTCAGTTTGGGGCCAGTTTACAGCACCGCATCCCTCTTCTTTCTGTGGAGTATGTGATAACGGTGAAGGAGGGAAGCATGAATTGGTAGCTGGTAGCAAAGAAAGAAAATGTAAAGGTTTAATTTTAACCTAAGGATCTGCGTGCACGGATACTGCTGAGATTTTTGTTCAGTTTTATTTCGTCCCACACTGCTTTGCCTTTCACTCGTTCTGTCTTCGGAGAAACTGTCCTTTGCCATACTTGTCTTTTGCATTTTTCTCTTTCAAGGGAGAAGGGACTGCAACTTGTTCTGGGGTGGGAAAAACAACACCCGGAGAGTCGCATGTGAGAGAAGATGAGAGCAAATCTAAATGTTGCAAAAGGTGGGTGTTATTGAATGTTTCCCAGGCAGCTCTTCA
Organism: Rattus rattus; assembly: GCF_011064425.1. Taxonomy (NCBI): domain Eukaryota; kingdom Metazoa; phylum Chordata; class Mammalia; order Rodentia; family Muridae; genus Rattus; species Rattus rattus. Next base: position 143,477,301 of record NC_046157.1, on the reverse strand, counting down.
GAGACTCTCAGCTTCGCATCCAGGCACTTGACGGCCATCGATCAGCCATCAGACAAGTGCAAGTAGACAACACTTTATGCCACATCCACACAGATGGCCCTTAAACACATACTCGAGACACCGGGCAGGGGAATGGGGAGAGTTACAAGTACACTTGGAGATGGGTGTATTTTTGCCCAATGGAAGACAAGACCAGATACATAAATGCTTCACATGGCTTCCCAGAAGGTTCTACAGTAACTACCAACCACAATGCTCATCAACCTGACAATAAATCCCTTTCTGACCCTCTTAGCATCCTCCTGCGTCCCTCCCTCTCCACTCTTACTCCCTGGGATGACACTCCAATTGAGGACTCACCCATAAACCTAGGTTTCAAGGTCTGTTTGAAGGTGGCACAGGCTAATGCACCAGGTATATCCACAGATTTGTAATTTCTTGAGAGACTAGATCTGGAAATGGTGAATCAAAACCGAGGGTCTCTCTGTGTAGCCCAGCCTCTCCTAGATCCTGGGACTCTCCTGTATCAACCTTACGGATATTAAGATCACTGTTCTGTACCTTCTTGCTTGCATGACTCAAAGCACATTTTTAAACAGGGTGCATATTATTGAAAGTATTTTCCTAGGCCAAGTGATGGTGGTACACACCTTTAATCCCAGAATTCAGGGTAGGTGTGGGAGGGCAGGGGCTAAGACCTTTGGGTCTCTGAGTGCAAGGTCAGCCTGGTCTACAAAGTGTTTTCCAGGGCTACACACACACACACACACACTTTCAACAAACTAAAAAAAAAAAAAGGAGGGAGGAGGAGGAAGAGGAAAGAGGCCTATGAACAAGAAGAAGGGAAAGAAGGGAAAGATTATTTTCTAGGAAGTTTTTTTTTATTATAAATGTATAAATTACCCTCTTTCCCTCATGCTCATCACTGTTCAGCATCATGACTTATTGATTTATACTTGAAATGTGCTCTTTTTCAAGGTATGGATTTTCCATGTTTTAGGTTTCTACATAAAAATAAGCATGAAGATTAAACAGGAATGTTATTCAGGAAGCATATGTTAATTACTCACTCATCTATATTTACAGAAATCTGTATATTTTTGTCATAACTATTCTGTGTAATTTCATATACAATTATGAAAAAATTCATTCTTTCTTCCATATTGAGTGACTCTTTCCAGTGTGCCATTTGCTTTTTAATTTTGCTGATATTTTTAACTTACTAAGGCTTTTTAATTTTTATATTTTTTTATTCTGATGTACTCTTTGAAACTTTCCTACATGGTCACAATATATTTTGTTTGCATCCATGACCCTCATCCCTCTCCTTCTCCAGATTCTCGTCAGGTTCCCTTCCTCCAATTAGCTATAGTTAGTGTTATATGTATGTATGTCCATATGTATGTGGCCATCTACTGGAGCACGGACAACCTAGAGCAGGCCACACCCTTACAGAAAGAGAACTCTGTATTTTTGTTTCTGTTTCAGAGCCCATTTAGCTGACATCAGATTAGCATTGCTTTTAGAGTTTTCAATAGTTTAAAGTCTCTCCTCTTCACTCTCTGTCCCTTCATTCAAGACACCAGTCAGTCCTTACCCAGAGTGACTTATACCTAGCTTCCTTTGATGTATAATCTGAGTATCTTCACAAAGCACTGATGTCTTCACAGCCAATACTGCATGGTCACTGTTAGCCAACCCTTAAGATAAGGATGATGGCCGAGCAGTGGTGTCACACACCTTTAAACTCTGGACTCAGAGGCAGAGGCAGGCAGATCTCTGTGAGTTGGAGGCCAGCCTGGTCTGCAGAGCAAGTTCCAGGACATCCAGGGCCACCCAGAGAAACCCTGTGTGGAAAAATAAAATAAAATGAAACTTTAAAACAAACAAACAAATGGTTGATGCCCAGTTACCAGACTCTAGCCTGATAAAGACCAATTAATATATGTTGATAGCTAGAAGTATCTCTTAGTTTCCCACCTTAAAAATTCAGAATAATTTTTTCAATCAAATAATCTTCTATAATAATGAAAGCAGATGAATATCTGAGATCACTTTAAAATTACAGCCCAGACACAACTGACTGAGAAGGGTACCTCTCCCAGTGAGCTGGGCCCTTCTACATCAACTAACAACCAAGAGAATGTCCACAGGCATGGTCACAGGACAATCTTAGACAGGCAATTCCTCAGCTGAGACTCCCTCTTCCCAAGTGACACTTGGTTGTATCAATGTACAGGCTTATACACAAAGAGGAAAAGGAAAAGGAAAAAGAAAGCAAAGGAGTAAAAAGGGAAGGAAGAGAAGGAGGGAGGGAAGGACAGAAGGAGGCAGGAAGAAAGGAAGAATTTTACCTTTAAAGTGCCTCTATATTTCTGTTTCGTTTTTCATTTTTAAATATCATGAATATTAACGAACTTCCCTTCTAATCACCTCTGCTAGTTTTAGATCTCTATAAAATATATCTAAAGAAATTGGGCATAATGGTGCAGGGAGAGGCAGGTAGACAATTGTTTGAGACCAGCTTGCTCGATATAGAAAATTCCAGGACCACCAAGGTGACACAGAGAGATCCTATCTCAAAAACAAACAAACAAACAAACAAACAAACAATAAAGAACCCAGATAAAATATATCTAAATGAATAACTTTTATCTTAAATGACATGTACGTAAACAGAAGTTTCTGTTAGGTTTGGTTCACAGCACTATGAATTAAGACAACACCTTCCTCCCAGAGAAGTTCTGTTCGGTGTTTGGTAAAAGAAAGTCTTGTCAGGTTGCCTCAAGAGACTTCCAAGTCCTAAATATTCTTGGCACCTACCAGTTCTCAGCCTAAACCCTTTCTCAATTACTGTTTTTATCTCTCATAGTCTGACATTCAACTTTCCTAGTACCTGTATCTTTTCCCACAGTTGCCTGCCCAGCCCTATCTTGTTGTACTCTTACTGCCAGATGCTTCATCCAAACAGATTCAAAGTCAAACTTGAAGATGTGGTCACATCTTGGCATACACCTATTGTATAAAGAAAAAAGAAAACAAGTGAGGCAGGATCATAGGCATATAATTTGTTCTTAAAACCCACTAATCCTTCCTGTCTTATTGACAGACCTTTTCAACACCAAATGAAGAAATCATAAGTGTTGATGTCTAAATAGACACGTGATCGATAACAATTATATTCATATGTAGCAATAGGTGTGTATGATGGGGGATCAACAAAACAGACTGAGTATTGAATCCATAAAGGGTAACTTTTGTAATATACTTTCACATTGTTAGGAAGCAGGAGGCTAAAAAGTAAGATTGCCAGGAATGAGATCTAACATCAAGTATCACAGATGGTCAGTGAGAAAGTTCTTACACAAATACATACACAGACACACACACACAGACACAGACACACACACACACACACACAGAAACACACAGACACATACGCAGACACACACCTACATACACAGAGACACACACATGTTAGGGACTTACTTCATCTTTTAAAGCACATTTATAAAACCATATGTGTGTTTGAAGTGAACTTGAACAAACAAATCAAGGTAGCACTTTATGCTGCAAACAAACACTCCAAATGTTACAGGAAAAATTACAACTTTAAAAATGTGTAAGAGGTATGCCACAGATATTGAAAATCTGCTACACGCTTTTCCACATTAGTGGCACCCCTTTATTTTGAAGACATACTTTGGGACAGTTTCTAGGTTGGTAGCAGGATGTCCTTGTCTACCAGGCAGCCATGCCTCTGAAACATGCCCAGGGAGTGTCAAAGGCCTTCTCCGATGCAAGATTTTATTTCATCAACAGTTTTACAAGCAAACTTGTAAATCCGCCTCTCAAGTCTTTAAACTCATAGATATCTTAAGGACTTTTTTATTCTCTGTTTTGGGGGCCTCTTGATTAAGCAAAATATATTTTATCTATTTTCATTTCCTGGTTTTCTGCTGTTTTTAAATGCAGTTTCCTGTATATAGAAAATGTTTTTGCATTTCTGTAAATGGCCATTTTTGAAACAAAACAGCTTGCTTTTCTAATTAGCAAAATATTGTATGTTCAGTATAAATAATTCAACCATATCTAACATATAACATATGCACTTCTATTTTTGCTTTGTACATAAATCGGAACCTGTTTTGATCACTTCACATTTGTCTGAAAGATTCTATGTCCATATCAAGAAAGCTGAACTGCTTACTATGTGTATTTTCCTTTAAAAAAAAAACTGATAATTGATCTCTTAATTGACTTCTTTCATTATCTAAATCTATCCTAGATTGAAAATAGTCAGAAAACAGGATAAGATACTATTCTTAAAATGGAATGTTCTCTGGTCATTAAGAAATTATTGAAAATGTTTTCATATGCATTTTGCTTACTTATGGGACTCTCTCTCTCTCTCTCTCTCTCTCTCTCTCTCTCTCTGTGTGTGTGTGTGTGTGTGTGTGTGTGTGTGTGTGTGTGTTTGTATTCCTGTGTAGGGAGGTACAGGTACATGCACTTGGGATGAGAGCTAGAGGACAAAGTTGGCTGCTTGAGTATTGTTCCTTGATCACTGTCTACTTTGATTTCACAGACCGGCCTAGAGATTTTCACTGGCCTAGAGATCACCAAGAAGTCTAGACCAACTGCCCACAGCCCCCAGAGACGTGCCATTCTTGTCTCTCAGGACAGAGATTACAAATACACCCAATACACCCCACTAATGTTTATAGGTTCTGGGATGGACCACGGCTCCTTATGCTTGGAAAGCAAGCATTTCACTGACTGAACGATCACCCCAACCTGGGGCTATTTCTTTATGATAAAAATATATTAATATGTTGTGAATAACCTGGTTGCCGTGCTCACTGTTCTTCTGTGTGAACTCTCTGCCACCCGTGATGGTATTCATCAAGGTTTTTTTTAAGGAATCAAGTAAAACATGCTATACTTATTGCTTTATTTGAATATACTTTGTTTCTAATGAAATTAATGACATTTCTATATTTCAAATAATACATAAAAAGTATTTCCTGTTATGGATTAAATTTATCCACCAATTCCTGGTCCTATTGTAGCTAAGTTTGTGGACAGAGACTTCAAAGAGAAACATTAGGTTAAATGAAGCTATCCGGTTTAGGCCCTAATCAGATACGAAGAGCATCTTTAGATGAAGAACAGTCATCAGGGATGCTCTCCCATGGAGAAAAGGCTCTAAGCAGATATGGCACAAAGCTGGGTCATGTGATCTGCTGTACCTTCACCTTGAACTTCCAGACCGGGGAACTGCGAATATAGATTTCTGCTCATTGAATATTCAAATCTTGTGGCAGTAGTATTGGCAGAATAATATCCTTCTTCACCTCAGAATTATGATACTGTTGACCTAAAATGTCCTGCTACTTTGTCATTTCTTTTTTTCTACTGAAGTCTTGCATTTTAAACTTCAAAATATAATTCAGTGGAGCGAAGAGTTTCAATTTTTTTTTTTTAAGCAAATGCTAGCTAGCCCTTTTGGGGCAAAAACAATTCAAAAACTCCAATCCACCTATTTGAAATGTCACCTGAACACTTCCCACAGATTTTACATTTGGGTTTATTTCTGGGCTCTTCTATTCCCTTGTCTGTTTACTCAGAGATGGGACGCACAGAGGCTAGGACAATTTCTATAGTTACACCTTAATCATACAATTTTTTACATCGAAGTTAAATTGAATTATTCATTACTTGTTTCCCAGAAAGTTTATAGAAATTTCTAAACATCTAGGCTTCCAAATAGATAAAAAAAAAATGAATTAGGTTCTCATGACAAAGCCAATGGAATCTGTGTGCTATGCTTGCCAGTGGATTTGTAGAGAACTCGTGTCCTTACAGGGTTCGTCCTCAGACCAACAACATGCGATCTCTCTCCCCTCGTTCTCATATTCCTTCCGGGCTTTCACTTCATCGGTCGGCTTCGTGTTTTATCCTCACACAGGTTCTATACATTTTTGTTAAATGTATTCTTAGCACCCTTTGTAGTGGGCCTGGGCTCCTCTATAAGGGGATGCAATATGTCCTGCTGTGTTGGTTTATGTCTGAAACTTAACCTCTCTCCTCGGAAGGGTCTCTTTTTTTCTAAAAACGTCATCCTTGAAGAACTTTGATGGGTTTCCTGGCTATTTTGTTCCAGAGAATTCTATGGCTTAAATGCAGAGCCAGAAATCTTGAAATGAGAGGTTTCTCCCTGCTTCCCAACATCCACCTTGTCACTGTTTCTCAATAGCAGCAAACGTGACCTGGGTAAGCTTTAGTCGCTTAGCAACAAATGGGACTTGCTCCTCCCCTCCCCATTCTTCTAGAAATAAAGCCTTAAGCCTCAGGGCCCTGGAGGGAAACATCATTTTGAACTCACAGTAAAGAACCTTTTTTTCCCCTTAATCTGCCTTTGCTTATTTTTCAACAGCCCCTTCCCCAGTACTGCATTCCAAAAGAAGGTAACCGGGCAGATTTATAAAAGAATCTCTCATCACATCACACGTAGTAGGTGGGGAGGGGCTTATAGTGAAGGTATCCCAGAGAAGACAGGGTACCAAGAATCCCTAGCTGATTTAGGCTTTAGGATAGCACTCTTAGAGAAGACTATTGCTGTTGGCCGGTGCTCTCAGAGGAGGGACCAGGAGCTAGGCTGTTTCCTAAAGACTCATTTCCCATCTGGCTCTCTGTTGTGAGCATGGATCCCTGTGTCCCTTTTCTTCCTGTCCTCTAGTAAGGTTACAAAAAGCTACCCGTTTACTCAAGCATCACTCTCCTCTTCGGGCTCCTCTGTTTCATGGTCCAAATATAAAAATTGCATCTGACCCCCTCCTCAGCCTTTTAACCCATGACGTGGAGCAGAGGCCGCCGTGTTGATTTTGGTCAGTGTTCTATGCTCGCGAGAGTCAGCGGCAGCCAAGGATGAGCTAGGCAGATGATTAAGTGATTTAGACCTTTGTCTGGGACACTACTGCAACCAGCGATTGTGACTGGACAACAGCAATTAATTTTTCTAGCACCCTTGTCCTCTGCTGTGAATTTCCCTGCCGTTTAATTCGGGGTGTCTTTTACTCACCTTACAGACTGCTTTTTTGACCCAATTTAAGGATTTGTCTGTTAGATAAATGAGTTTAGTCCTGTTTTCATTTAGATTTAATAATAGAAATGCGTAATTTAATAATTTAAGCTAAATACATTGAATTACATTAATAAATGCCATCAGCACTTACAGAATAAGGTCCCGCTCGATGTTGTCATAACTCTTTTGCACATAAACACGTTATCGATTGATGTTCCTGTGTCTGTTGACTGTCATCCCTATTTTGGAGATGAGGAACCTGAGGCACGAACAGATTAGGAAATTTGCCCAGCATTACACATGTAGAGATCAGGGAAGCAGGCTAACTGACTTTAGGAGGGCAAAAGCATCGCCCCTCTTCTTAACTTCCATGGTCTCTGCTCCGTGTTGTTTCAGCCATTTTTACTTACTCTCTGCTCTACGGTAAAAACTCCTTTACTACCTTCTCTGCCTACCCATTCTTATTCTCGCGCTGTTAGAGCTCCCTTAGCCCTGTTAGGAAGAGCCCTTCCTTCACCTGGCTCTCAGAAACAGCCAGAGCCTGGGCGCAGCATTCCAGAGATGCCAGCGAGGCCTTGGAATGCAGCCGAACTGCTTGGAAAGGAGGCCTAGAGGCACCACCATTTCTCAGGGCCTGTGGCTCTACTCGCTCTTCTTTCTCATGTAGTAACTGCCCCTCCCCCAATGTTTTCTATTTCCCACAGACTAAAGCTTACTCTAAAGATGACATTGTCCTTTATTTGGGTCCTAAGCACTACTATATTTGGAAGAAATCTGTGACATTTCTGATCCGTTTACAATCATCCCCCTAAGACAGCACGACTCTTCCCTGTGTGCCACCCGACCCACCCCCTCCACACTTTGTCACACTACTCTTGCTTCAGTCCTTGCTTCAATTGGATCTGAGGTCCTCTTTTGTTTGAATGGAAGAGCAGCTGTCCTATCCTGCCATAATTCTGTAATAATTCCTTTAGACTCATGGAAGTTTTTTTATTTACCTCATTTACATGAGGAAAATATTTCATCTCTCCATTATCACCTTTGAACTATGGAGAATAAGTAACCAGGGAAACTGTTGTTTCGGGACATAGGCTCCATTTAACCAGGATGCCTAACATGTAACTCTGAAGAGAAATAACGGTAATATTAATATTTTATATAATAAAATCATTAAGTATATTTATATATTGTAAATTAATATTTATCTACCAGGAGCCTAAATGTCTTTATAAATGGCACGTATTTATCAAAAAGTCCCATTGAGACCAGGAAAAACATTAAAAGAACATTACCATGCTGTATGGCACAAAGTTCTCCAGTTTCTCGTTTGTAGTTTGTATTCTGGGATGTAGCGATGAATTAGATTCTGGATGTCTGACAGAATTTCACTGACTCCAGTAAAAGTCAATGGAAGTTTTGCATGTGTCAGATTGTGTTCCTGGAGTTACTTAAACTTGAGTATGAATTTAGACTAATAGGAAAAAGAGAATTGATTAAACTCAGGTACTTTATAATTAATGTTTAAGCCAAAACACATTCCAGAAAGTTTAATTATAGAAGTTGTGTCAAAGTAAGATAAAATAATTTAAAAATTAACACATATACAATAAACCCACTCACGGCCATGTGTATTTTAAGGATAATGGTATCCACAAAATAGAATGTTTTCTTATGGAGGTAATTTAAGCACGGACTGAAAGGTACTTATACTGCTGGTGGAATTACCAATTACATCATACTTAGAGTTCTACTAAGAAAGTATAAATGGAGGATTGGCTACTTTTCTGTTAATGTGGCAAAACACTATGACCACGGAAACTAGTAGAAGAGGTTTATTTGGGCTTACAGCTTCAGCTGGTTAGAGTCCATGCTGGTGGAACAGAGGTGTGGAAGGTAGGGTGCTTGGAGCAGGAAGCTGAAAGTTTCTGTCTTGCACTTCAAGCCCAAGGCAAAGACAGCAAACTTAAAATAGAGTCTTTAAACTATCAAAGCCCACCCATTGTGACGCACTTCCTCCAGCAAAACAAACCCCTAAACCTCCCAAAGCAATAGCACCAGCTGGGCACAAACTATTTAAATGTACAAGACTGCAGGGGATATTTTTCATTCAAACCACACACTTTTGTAGGAGTGTAGGAGTGTGTGTGTGTGTGTGTGTGTGTGTGTGTGTAAGAAAATAATATATGTGTGTGCCTGTGCGTGTGTGTGTGTCATTAATGTTTCCAAAACTAACACAAGGAAAATATTTTCGTTATAGAAATATAACAACAAAACATAACTAAACGTCACATCCACCAAAGTGCAAAGAAAAAAAAAATAGCCTCTTTTCTCATTACTGAAGGCCTCTTAAGAGTTATACTTCTGGTTTTGCAAAGATAATTGCGAAAACCATCAGGATTACATTTTTTTTCCAGCAACTTCTCATCACAGTCTGGGAATTCCGTGAGTTTTTCCTGAATGGGGCAACCAATTTGGTATTATTTTGTGTACTTTACCCCCTAAAGAGCACCGTGTCTCTCAAGAAAGATCCTAGACCTTGAACAATGAATGCTACACAGGACAGGGGGCCTGTTCTCCACAGGTAAAGAGGAAGGGTCACAAGGTTTGTCAGTCCACGAAAATGAGGAGATTTGGGCCAGAAAGAACACAGAGAGCTGAGAAAGACATTTTATTTTTAAAAGGGAGAAATTATGACTGACATAGTGCTATAAAGGAACTATTCTGGTTTTAATGTAAAATATATATTTCATTGCTTTTTAGTTGTACTTCATACATCCTCCAGAGAAGAAAAAAAATTACTTACGAATGACAGCATATGGCTGAAAGCTGACCTTGGGCTCTCTGTATGAGGGTAATTAACTCTCTGCTCAGTATGGAGTTGTGACCCCAGGATTCTTACATTCACTGCCTCACAAATCTAATGTGGGGCTATTTAGGATATAATGTTTCTACAGTGAATTATTTCTACAATAAATTATTTTTGTGGCTCTTTCATTGCAACCGAGATGACTTCTCTACTGACAAAAAATTAAGGTGGAGGTGCAATTGGTAGTAGCATGAGTCTTCTCTGCCGTCTCTCAGAGAAGATCTAAGAATCATTTTTGTTCTATTCATCTCAACCATAAGGAGTGATCATAGTCAATATGTTGATTTTCATTATTTATATCTCCAAGAAAATATTTTAAAATGTGTTTATCACTTTTTAGTGGAACTGAACAAATTCCCCTGAAAATATAGCTCCTGGTACATTCCCATCCAGGGAGGTATATGCAGTGTACCGCCTTCCCAATTCAATCAAAGGAAATGAAAGAATTTCAAGTTAATTGAGAATAATCTTTATATGCACCAAGAAACGTGTAGGAGGAGACTCTTTCTGACTTGTTCGTTTTAAGGCTGTGACTGACGTCGGCCATGATCTGAGGAAGTAGGCACTAATGGCACGTGATTTCACATTTGAGACCATGTAACACAGCATGGAGTGAATAAACTAAATGTAAGTGACCCAGGGGGGAAGACCACTTCTGGTTACTAAGCTGCGGTGTCGAAGGGGCCAACAGTTAGTACAGAAGAAAAAATACGGGCTCTGTAGCACAGCTGTGCAGCTGGCCAAGCAGAGGGAATGTTAACAAAGGAGTACATTTTGTAATCAAAGGGAGCGGGATGGCCAACAGCTCTTCTCCACATATACACCTTTTTAGAAAGAGCCACATGTTAAAAATCTCTTAGCTTAGTCCTGTCTATACTCGTGCTCAAGTATCCTCATTTCTTCTCTAAATTTAACAGTATTTTATACAAGTAATGGAAAATGTTATACCCCACTCCCAAGCACGCATTTAAATTCCACCCTACCATATCTAGCTTCCTATTTTACGGCAGAACAAGACAGTACAGAGAGGTCCTCCGTCCTGTATTCTCACCGAGGCCATTTTAGGTTTAACTAAAATTTAATCATCTTGATGGAGAATCCCATGGGAAATTACCCAACTCTATTCTGGGAACCCAAGGTCAAAATGCCCCGGCTAACTTATCTTAGCTCCTGTTAAACTTCCTGCTTGTGCAAACCACTCTACCATGCTCACCACATTCTACCATCCATTTGTGTGCGTGCATGTGTGCGTGCACACACACACACACAGAGGCCTATAACAACAGTTAACTAAAAAGAGAGAGAGAAAGAGACCATGAACTTGAAAGAAGGGAGGGTTTGGAGGGAGAAATAGGAAGAAGAACATTATATAATTACAAATTGTTTTTTAGAAGAGATAAAATAAATAGAGGTTGATGGGCATGTAAATAGTGCAACCAATGTGGAACTAGTAAGGAGATTTCTCATGAAAAAATAAAAATAGAACTGCCATATGGTGTAGCTTTACTACTTCTGAGCATACACCTACTGGACTCCACAGACATACTCCTCATCCATGTGAATTCTAGCTGTTGTCACAGTAGTGTGGAAATGATATGACTAGATGTTGGTTAACTGATACTGAAAACATGCTCCATACAGACAGTGGGACTTGATTCATGGGTTTAAAAAACCTGTTTTTCAATAGAATAGATGGAACTGGAAATCATATTAAATGTGCTGCCTTAGAAAGGCAGATTACAGGGCTAGGGAGATGGGTCAGTGATTAGGAGAACTAATGACTCTTCCAGAGGTCCTGTGTTCAATTCCCAGGAACCACATGGTGGCTCACAACCATCTGTAATGTGATCCAATGCCCTCTTCTGTGTCTGAATATAGCGATAGTGTACTCATATACTAGACAGATAGATAGATAGATAGATAGATAGATAGATAGACAGATAGATAGATAGATAGATAGAAAGAAAGAAAGAAAGAAAGAAAGAGAAAGTCAGATACTACAAATTCTCTCTTGTGTACATATATGTACATCTGAAGTTGCAGGTGGTAAATATGGGTAAAGGCCAGGAAGTTAGAAAGGAGTCATGGGAGGAGGAAAAAGAAGCTTGAGACATATCTGGGTGGGGATGGTGGAGAGTACAAACGTAAAAGAGAAGGGAAGGGAGTGTAGAAGGACCACAAAGGAGGCGTGAATGAAATTGAGGGTTTTGAAATGCCTTAAGGTTTTACCATCACTTTCTAAGCTTATTTTTAAACATTGTATTTTAAAAAGTAGATGAACAAGCAGACGGCTAAGATTTAAATTTAATTATATAGCCTCAGAGCTTTGACTTTTGCCACTAAATTTGTTGACTTGGAGAATTCAGGCAGCTTCTGAAATGGCTCAGGGGTCAGAACAAGGAGTTTCAATTCTGCTCTCAGAGTGAGAAGCTGTTGAAATGTCTTACGTAGAAGAATGACACAACTAGATTCATATTTAAGAAAGATGCTTTTGACAGCAAACTGAAGAGTGCTTTTAAGATGGGGAAACTTAGGGAGATCTACAATATCTCACTAAAAGAGGCTGATGGCTGAAACTAGACATGAACACAGGACAGATTCATTAGGACTTTTAATTTGAGTTCAGGGTAAGTGGAGTAAGACATTAAGGATGATTCACAGAGACCTATGTACAACAGATACCCGCAGGTTTAGGGAAAGAAATACTTCAGGGAACTTAGATATCAGTGTGATTTACCACAAAGCCAGTTAGCTATACTCAATGTAGAGATGTAGCCTTGGGGGTTAGACTCTGGAGTTTCTTAGATAGATTAACATTGGAGCTGTTGAAGAGAATTATCCAAGCAGGCCACAAAGACTAGTGATCAAATAGAACCCAGGATAGAATCATGAAGGAAAACATGCAAGGAACAGGCAGAGAGACAAGAGCTGGTAAAGGAAAGAAAGCGGGAATAGTTGGTAGGTATAAGAAGAATTTATTGTCAGTTGCCTAGAAAGAACTGAAGCAGCCTATCAAAGTGCCTAATATATTCTCAAGAAGTAGTAGGCACTAAGAGATGCTGAATCAAATTACATCATCATTCAAAGGAGCTAATGTGTAAAGCCATCAGAGCAGTAGATGGACAAGCTGGAAAGACATAATGGGTTGATCAATACAATGTCATGCTTGGTATTAAATATGGTATATGATAAATTAGCAATAACGGATAGCAAGGTGCTGGGAAATGTCAAGGAGAGGAACGATGACAGATGAAATAAAGGGAAATGAAATATCTCATGAGGCTAATAGCTTATACACCCATTTCCCCGCAACATCCCCATTTTATTCAAAACATGCCTCTACAGGGTTGCCACACATTGACATCTCTAGATACTGTCCAGGCTCAGCATAGGCAAAAGGAGCTCCATCGTAGCTAGCCCGGTTTTCCACCACAATGCAGCCATGGTTCAGTTAGCTATTATGATATAAATAAGGAACAAGTAATTTTAAGGCCAAAGTCGGTTTGTGCTGGCTGGTTCTGAGAAGGCATGCAGGATCTTTTAGATTGATTCTTGGTTTATTGCAAATGGTATTTGTTTTCAATACAATTTATACAGGGTAGTGTCCTCAGGATTAAAGCAGACATGAAAATATTTAGTAGCGCACACTTGTGGAGAGTGTTGCATACTTTGAAGTGTGACGCATATATTAATGGCTTGACCCCTATCATGGGCGTAGGAGTAAATTATCACTCTTATTCTGGCTTCACAAATGCAGAAGCCAAGACAGTGTTTGCATGATTTCCTGGTTCAGTAGCAGATTCTGAAATTCTCTCATGCTGATTCAGACCCAACTCAGGTTTCTTGCTGCCTCCAATTTTTCACTGTGCTGGCCAATCACTTACTAATGTTCATTTTGCGGTTAAAACTAAATCTTATACCAAGAGGTCTCTCCGTCGTTTTATAAGATGCTGTATTAATATTTTTATATTTACAGTTGGAGTGAATCTCTATCATGCTGTTTTCTGAACTGCACAATCACACAGAAACTAAACTCAATAATGAAGCACTTACGTATAGATTTTAATATGAAATAAATATAAAAATGTGATCAATATTTAATCTCTTACAAATAATGGGCTTATTTCCATTTCCTGGTGAGAAAAATCTCTGGAGACCAAGCCAGCGGACAGTGCCGATGACTGGGAAGAGAACACAGTTCGGTCAAGTATCTTCAAAGTACGTCCTGGATATCCACTCTGTTCTTACTAAGATTATTAAAAGCATGTGCAACACACTTGTGCTCTCCTCTACAATTTTCTTCAATTTCTTAGACTTTGGTGGGTGTTTTAATTGGGCAATAGGCATCATTACTCTTAAAAAGACTTTAATCTTGATAGGACGTTTTAATTAATTGATTCATTAACTTTATTTTAGCACTTTATATTAAACATCATAGTTACATATCTTTTACATTTATATTTCAAATAAAGCACAATGCCTTTACATTTTAACAGTTCGGCGAACAGAATTTAATGTGATACAGTGATACACAGCTGATAAAACCAGGCAATACACTGGATGTAAAGGGTTAACTAGTGACTCTCATGCCTACGCTAAGTAACTAGGTCGCTGGTTTGACCGTTTTTTCTTCTTTAATTTAATTTTTATTGGATGTTTTTTATTTACATTTCAAATGCTATTCCCTTTTTTTAAATGAGTGAATCTCTGTGATTCAAATGAGGAATGACTGAGTGTAGAGTAAATATGTGAAGAGCTTCAGCTCTCAGGTCTGTTATCCGCAGAGGGAAGTGTGGGGAGATGGCGGGGTCTCGCACGCACACATTCAGGAGACAGTCAGATCAGGCTGGAGTGTTTCTCAGAAACTGACAGCAGAAATCTTTGGCCAAACCAAACCGTTGTATACGAGTGGAAACGGGGTGTGCTTGATGCACGGAGTGGCTTTAATGCCTTTTAACTTTCTAAACTAAGCTTTGCTTCGAAACTTAAGTACGGGGAGGTCAGGAGCGGGGGTGAAGGGGATCTTGGGACTTTCCCGTATTCACACTGTAGCGACCAACACGGGAATGAAAGCATGCTAGAATTGCAAGGTGGTTGCGCATGCTCAGATACACGCTACGCTTTCCACCAACAAGTACAAATAAAATTGAAGGGTCTGAATAAATCTGAAAAATAGCACAAGTAAGTCTGAAAGCTCTGCTTGAATATATCAGTGCCATTACCTGATCACAATGTCGTTTTCTAGTGTTGCAAAATGTTCTTTGGAGAAATGGAGCAAAGTGCACCCCTATAGACCTTTCTGTCACATATACTTTAAAATTAATCTTGGTAAATGGTAAGTTAAAATAAAAATCATATTAATTAAAAAAACTATGTCTAATGTGGTAAACCCACACTCATCCCTAGCCTCCAATCAGAGGACCATGCATCAATTTGTCTGAGCTATAATGCTCGTTGAGAAACAAATGGAAACAGTCTGCAAAAAAGTGAGACCTAGCTAATCTTATCAATATTTGTAAGATCGTGTGTTGTAGTCACATGCTCAGGCTCTGGGATCAACAAAATGTAGCTTTAAACCCAAGGATAAATATAAGGACGGGTCATTTCTTAGCATTCCTCTAAGACTCAATTTCCCATCTTTAATATGGAGATTGTGGTGGTTGATAGGGTGGGTGTTTGTGGTTATTTTGGTTCTGTTTGTGTTGTACATAGGCTCTGGTGTGGCTACAATCTCCCTCTATAGCTGGTGTTCATCTTGAATTCCTCATCCTCCTGCCTCTACCTCCCAAATGATGAGGTTATAGGCATGGGCCATCACACTTGACCTTACTGTTGTTTGTCTGTTTCCCCATCTGAGTGAGGAAGGCCTTGATTCCAGGGCCTTGCAGTTTCTAGGTAAATGCTCTACCACTGAACTCCATCTCAAACTCCTTTACTGGTTTTTTTTTTTTTACTTTAGTTATTGATATGTTAGACTTCTCTAAACATTTATTAAGTACTCGACAGGTATTGTATGTTAATGGTATGAAATTCATAATATAAAAGTCTGTTACTTTAATGGAGTGATCTAAGAATAGGTATCTACCTAGAGACTGAAAAAGGCTCTCGGGGGTGGTGCACAGTAACCCCCTAGTATGTCGGTCATTGTTATGTGAAATATCAACTTATAGAAGTTGTAACACTTAACTTGCAAAGACCCAAGTCCTGTGATGTTAAATAAACAATGTCTTCCCGTGAGAATAGATTTCTTTTCTTGTGTATATAGGGTATGTGTTTGTGTGTGTTCGTGTGTGTGTTTGTATGTTTGTGTGTGTGTGTGTGTGTGTGATGCACATATGTTCATGAGTTGACATGCGCATGTGTTCATGTACATTTGACATCAGCCATCTTCCTGGGTCTATCTCTACTTTTATGTGTTGAAGTAAGGTCTTCGAGTTGAAAGCCAAGCTTATCAATTGGCTAGTCTACTTAGTCGATTTGTTTGAGGTTATCCCATCCCTGCCTCTTGAGTACTTGGGATTGTAGGTGTCGGTCAGACCTGCCAAGGTATTACATGAATTCTGGGAATCTCGACTCTGATCCTCACAGTTGTATGGCAACCACGTTATACACTGAGCAATCCTTCAGCCTGAGAAGCAGTTTTTTCAGCCGAAGTCTACTTCCCATTATAAAATTGCTGCCAGAATATGCCAAGTAATGAAAACCCTTCATGGAGATAATTGCTCACTACTGTCTGAAAGAATGAGCATCACCATTACCTCTGCCAACAAGCTTTTCTACCTTGCATCTGTCCTTGGTCTTCAGTCTCAACACCACACTGTGCACCACCATTTAGGTGCTATAGAATCCAATTAGAAATGCTTTCCCATGTGCTATGGAAAACCTATTGTTTGCTTCTTCGATCACTGTGTAGGACACAGATGTTTAAAAATAGGGCACTTAGGGTGGTGAGTTTATATGTCAGTCTGAATGAGACGGGAGATGCCCCATACCAGGAAAGTTATTTCTGAGTGTCTGGGAATGGGTGTTTCTAGAATAGGTTAACAATTAAGTAAGGAAGCAAAGCCACTCTCAGCAGTCCCTTCTCGACCTGAAGAGTGAAGAGCACAAATGACTGAATTCTCTCTTCTTGGGATGTGTGATGATTTGAATGAGACTGTCCCCCACACCCACACCCATGGGCCCATGTGTTTCAATACTTGGTCAACGGTTAGTGGAGATGTTTGGGAACAATGACTAAGGGTGGACTTACTGGAGCAGGTGTGGCCTTGTTGGATAAAGTGTATCACTGGCAGTGGGATTCAAGGTTTAAAAAGCTGATGCCAGGTTCAGTCTCTCTCCCTCTCCCCCTTTCCCCCTCTGCCCCTTTCTTCCTCCCTCCTTTCCCTCTCTTCATCTCTCCATCTCTCCCTCTCCCTCTCTCTTCCCTCTCTCCCTCTCTTTTTTCTCTCTCCCTCTCTCCCTCTCCTTCTCTCCCTCTCCCTTCCTCCCTTTCTTTCTGCCTGCTCTCAGCTACTTTCCCAGCATCACACTTTCCTGCCTTCTGCCATGTTCCTTGCCGTAAGGATTGAAGACTAAGCAATCCACCAACCCCCTCTCCCCAATGCTTTCTTTTTCTCAGAGTTGCCTTGGTCATGGTGTCTATTCATCAGCAATAGAACAATTCCTAGGATGGACTGGGCTATCTATCCTCTTCTAGTATGGAGTATCTGAGCTTTGGAACACCAGACCTCCTACGGTTTGGTCCTCTGACTCTGCAACTTAAATAATGCCTCGTTGTAGCCCAGTTCTTGGCTTTAAGAGATTGTTTTCTACTTTTCCATACAGACAGGTGATGGAGTGTCTCCTCTGTGCTGTGGCTTCATGCAAGCTAATGCAGTAGCCCCTTTGGTGCAGTCCCCCATGTTATGGTAGCCCCCCAACAATAAGATTATTTTTGCTGCTACTTCATATCTGTAATCTTGCTATTCTTATGAATCATAATGTGAATATCTGATATACAGATTATCTACTTGACCCTTGTGAAAAAGTTGTTTGACCCCCAAAGGGGTCTCCACCCACAGGTTGAGAACCACTGCCTTGTACTGTGGTTATTTCTTTGACCCATTAAAGTTATGCTAAATAAATTCTCTTTCAAGTATCAAAAGATAAAACAAAGAACCCAACTGTTTTAAAAATTATTTCAATCTGTTTCAATTATACAAACAACATTTTAAAAATTACTTCAACTTTTTCCTATAAATAAAAAAAATACAAAATTAAAAGATTATTGTTAAATAATTTCTGGCAAAAGGGGACAAAAATAAATAGCGTATGATTTATCTTGCATTTCAATCCTCCTTCCTGTGGAGCTATGGGCTAGGAAGATGAAATAATAAATTATAGACAGAATTGAAGAGAGGTCTCCTTTTCTTTTTTAGATCTCTTGCTTGATTGGTCAAAGATCAATCAGATTAAAAGTAAAACCATTGTAACCTTGTCTCAGATCAGGACAGAGTTAAGTGGATGGCATGATGCATTGTCTGTCACCCATTCCCATCAGGATGACGTCCTGTCAACATCATTCAGCACGAAGCCCAGCTGTGACAGCAGTTTGATGGTGAGCCATGTATAAAGAGCCTGGAACATGTGATGTGGGACACGGATCTGAAGCAGAGCTCCAAGTGGGTCTCAGACTAAGCTGATGTCAGTACACATGGTGAACATGGTGAGAGTTAAAAAGGATTAAGGCAAACTCTAGGTGTGAGATTCCACCTGCCTTTGTCTGGTATGATTACTGGGGACTAGCGTGGCCTTCTCACTACGCTGGCCAGTAGTGGTGCAAGGTTGTAAAGATGTTGTGTGTGTGAACACAAAGGTCTGCAGAAAAAAACCTCATACGGCGGATGGCAGAAAACATTAGAATCTGTATGCATACTTATGTTAATGTAAAATAAATATATTAAAATCTATAGTGAACACGTGAGTGGACCCTGATACATTAAATTTGTTGTTACTGTTGTGTATGCTTTTCAGTAGAGACAAAAATAGTTTTCATATATTTAAATATTTGCCCCACCCAAACAAGTCTGCAGTCTTTTCCTTGGAAGGACTTTCTTCTCTTTCATTTTTTCTTTCTTTCTTGGAAGGACTTTCTTTTCTTTCTTTCTTTTCTTTCTTTCTTTCTTCTCTTCTCTCTCTTTCTTTCTTTCTTCTCTCTCTCTTTCTTTCTCTCTTTCTATCTATCTATCTATCTATCTATCTATCTATCTATCTATCTATCTATCTATCTATCTATCTATTCTCATCTGGGAAGAGACTTTTTTCATAACAACACTTATCTATCTATCTATCTATCATATACTACATCCCTACATCCTAACCTCAGTTTCTTCCCCACTCCCATTCCACTCATCCTCTGTTTCCTGGGAAGAGAATTTTTTTCATGTAACAACACTTAAAATAGGTAAATCCACTAATTCTATGGTACTCTAATTGAATGTAAAAGTTTGAATAAGGGTCTCACAAAGTCCACATGTTAAAGGCTTGCTTTGAAGGTTGGTTCTATTGGGAGAAGGTTGAACCCGTGAGAGATGCATTACAGCAGGTGGTCTTTGGATGAATGAGGCATGCCCTCAGAGAGGTTTATGGTATCTTGGTCCATGTCTCTTCTTCACTCTTGCTTCCTGACCTGATGAGGTGAACACAAGTTACCACCATATTGGACTTGTTGCGTCACGGCAGCAGACAGCTAAGGGTGAACTGATAGGTAGGGACAACCTGGGCTATGGATCAGAATAAAATGTTCATCATTCGAAACAAATTTCTCAAGTAATTTGCTATTATGATGGAAAGATGATTATAACACAGGACTATCTGGCTCATTTCACAGAAAGCTGCTTATTTATTTATTTATTTATTTATTTATTTATTTATTTTTTATGAGACTGACTTTTGCCTTATAGGCTTGGCTGGCCTGGATCCCACTATATAGTCTTGCTGTATAATCTTCTGAACTCCTGTCAATTCTCTGTTGAAAAAGACCTTTTAATAAAATAGATGTCTTATTAATAAAATGATTTAATTTTTTTTAACTCACACACGTTATGCTTCACTGACAGTTTGAGAAGGCACCATTAGACACCTTTTACTCACACACAATAATAATCCGAGCTTTCTGAGAAATGAAGGTCCCTAACTGAAGAGTTTGGCACGGGTACCTTTGTTCCCATTCTTAGTCCCTTAGAGTTCATAGGGATGTGATTAAGTCACTCTACGGACATGCCAGGTAACTTGCATTGATCCCTCCATACCTATCCCTTGACCCTTCCATTTCCTCCTCATCTTGGGAGCGAGCTTGTCCTCAAGGATTTTTCATTGTGGGCTGGCTCGCTGTAAGCTGTTCTGGTATTTTGTGTTAATCCTGGGTACATTGTCCAACAGTTCTCAGCAAAAGATAAACAATCCTTTCTTCCAAGGTAGAGGTCACATTTTAATGAGTGTAATAGCAATTACTTTTCTAAAGAATCACACTAAGGTGGGTGTCCCTTGAAAGAAGAATTTTGCAAAGGTATCTACTATTAAACCTTTTTTAAAAAGTAGTTGAAACAGTATAAATAAGTCTATCATTTTTATTTGTCTGTCTGTTTTGGGACAGAGTATCTATGACTGGCCTTGAACTCAGAGATCTGACTGCCTCTGCATCCCAAGTGCTGGGTTCAAAGGTGTGTGCCACCACCACCCAGCTAAATTTTTCATTTTTAAAAAGCCAAGGTTCATATCCTGGTTGCTAGATCATCTAATAATACAATTTCTAATGTGGCCAAAATATTTCCTTAGGCTTAAAAGCTACATATCAAAATCAAAATTGTCAATCTTTTGATTACTCAATGAGAGCTACTAGTTGAGATCAGAGAAGATGGAAATTTAAGTTTAAAAGTAACCTTTTAACAAACTCTGAGCATAACTTTGGAGCCAGGATTAGAAAACACAAGTCTTTCAGTGAAGAAAAAAAAAACAACACATTTTCATTCAGCTGTGTCTCTGGTTGTTCAGGGTCTTTAACAATGACATATGCCAATTCAAAGTATTACAATAAACTGCATTACAATAAACTGAGCTTCCAAACAGATCTCTTCATTGCTTGCAGAGAAAGTTTTAAATTAAGATATGTGTGTGTGTGTGTGTGTTTTTACACGCACAACAAACCAACCAACCAACAAACAAAAAACAAAATTCAAGATAGAAGGAGCCTGCATCTTTCCATCACAAAGCTGTAGCTGGGTTATCATTAGCTCACAGCATTATGTTATGTGGGTAAAAATACACTTCTATATATTGAGCCACTGTGATTTTAGTGTTCAGTTACAGCAGCTATTCTGTCTTGATCAATACGTACATTGGCACTCTGAGATGTGCTATAATTATAACCCCTCCCCATATACACACCAAATAAATGGCATTGGTTTAGTGCCCGGCCAGCAGAAAATGAAGTTCAAGCCCAGGAAGCTGGATGTCTGTAAAGTTCTCCTGTGTGTGTTACTTCAGTAGAGCTGCTGTGCTACAATGGGAAAGGCAATGCACACGGCTACCGAGTTTGTCATTCTAGAAAATGTAGCTGGAAAGGTTAGAATAATAGGGTGCTGACCACAGTATGAGCAAGAAAGAGAAGCACTCCCATGGGCTTAGAAGACAGAAAGTTCCGGGATCAAGGATCTTACATGGTTGAAAAGCTGATCTCAGATCCAGAATAATAATTTAAAAAAAGAAAAAAAGGCTTTCAGTGACAAAGCCCTAGAAAGATCTTTCCAACATTTCAACCCCTCAGCAAACATCAGAATATCCAAATAAAGGGGACGGTTTTCTACCCTGGCATGTTGTTTCAGATAGCCTTGAGGTGTCTGCCACTAAATCGAAGGATAAGCATGGGGACTGGGGAACAAAGAGTAAGGCAAATTTAGTAACTGTCCAATATACACTGTGACACTGAGGAGGGTATAGAAGCAAACAGATCCTTACCATGGAGACTCTTAAGAAACTGTGTTGTCAAAGAAACTATGACTCAGGGTAAAAGGGAGGAGGAGGAAGGGGAAGAGGAGGAGGAGGAAGGGGAGGAGGAGGAAGAAGAGGAGGTGGAGGTATTCTCAAGCCAGAGAGGTGGCTGAGTAGCAGAGAACGTGTACGATTGAATGAGTTAAGTTGTGTGTTTCCTTGTCTTCTAAAACATTTCTTGTTTTACTTTTCATGATGTATGTTACATGTCCATGCTACATTCCCAAGAGGTCAGTATGTTTGAGAAACCGCAAACAAACACAACCTGGTCACACTGGACTTAGAGCTAGAGTCAAGGCCTAATAACACTTTGGATGATTGAATTAATTAATTTTGAACTAAAAGAAAGACTTTTGATTCACAAAAAAAAACTTTTTTTCAGGGCAGAGTCACACTACATATTCTATAGCCAGTCTTAGGGTCAGGTTTATTTTGTAGTCAGGTTCTCTATAGTGGCACTGGACAAAATGCAGACAGATGCTCCATGCCTGACCAGTAGAAACCTCCTCTAAGATTTTAACTCATTAGCCCCTTATCTGAAAGGCATATACAGAAGAATCAGGAAAGGACTCCCCTGCTCAAAGGAGTTATTGAACAACAATTTTAAAAAGACCTGTGTGTCAGGAAGTGCTTTCAAAAATATTAGCTACTGATATTTAGGAAAGGGGACAGGTCTTTGATCAAATGTTAATTTCACACAAACAAACAAAAAACCAAAAAAAAACCTTCCCCATTCAAACAACTTTTAACTCAAGAAGTTATCATGGGGTGGAGGTGCTTACACAAGGCAAGGTCAGTCAGAGATAATAACCTGACTTTGGAGACCCCGAGGACCTATAGGGTATGTTAGGCTTGTGAAGGTCTCAAGGTAAGAATCACTGGCCACCAACAGTTAATTATGGCAGCCAAGGGTGAGGCCTAAATACTAAAGGTTCATTTAGTATTGGGTATGTCAGGCCAGCTGGAGGAAAGACGTTGAATCTTGAATCCCGTGTGTCCCGAAAAGCCTTCAGCAATAGCACATAGGCTCCCTTCATCCCAGAGCCCTGCTCCTAATAAGAACACATTGTCTACTCCCTCAGCCCACAATATGCATTATGGTTATACCTATATTTCCTAAGTTATTGCCTATATTGTGCAGTGTTTTCATAAGCTTTTCTTCATCATTCTCACTAAGCCTTGTGTCTCTGAGGATGCTTAGAACTAAACAGGAGGGAGATAAGTGTAGAAACCCCAGCCGGTCCCTTATTACTGTGAACACCAGACTCTTTCCAGTTAGTTCCTGACCTACCCTCTGGTACAACCAGAAGAAAAGCCCTGTGAGTGCATGTGGAGTTCCGTGGCAGACAACCTCTGACCATTCCTTAGGCACCTATATTTTGAGACTACGTTTCACTGTCCTGGTGCTCACCAAGTAGATGTTTGGCCAGCGACCTTGGAGATCTGTCTGTCTGTGGTTTAAGCTCACACCTTTGTGCTCCTGTGTCAAGCCCTATACTGACTGAGCCATTACCCAGCCCCTAAGTCTTTCTTGACTTTGTCTCTGCTCTAGGCAGTGGGACCTCTGCAACACACACACACACACACACACACACACACACACACATTTCTCTCTTAGTTTGTCTGACATTTTGGCATTTGCCACTGTGTTCATTGGTGTCATTGTCAGCTTGACAGATGCTAACATCTGCTGGAAAGAGGGAATCACATCTGAGACAACATTCGTGTCAGTGTGGCCTGTAGCCAGGCTTCCAAGGACTGATTTCTAGATTAGTGATTGATGTGGGAGGGCCTACCCCATCAGACAGTGCCATTCCTAGGAAGGTGGGCCTGGGCTGTATGAGAAACTGGACAAGCCAGGGGTCAGGCCCATAAACACTGTTCCTCCATGGGCTCTGCTTCAGTTCCTGCCTCCATGTTTCTTGTCTTGGGTCCGTGTTTCTTTCTTGTCTTGTTCTACCCTGACTCCCTGAGGACAGAGGGTAAATATAAGCTGAAATAGACACTTTTCTCCCCAAATTGCTTTTTCATCCCCAAGTTGGTTTTTCATGCTCTTTAGAACAATAATGAAAACCAAACTAAGACATCCACCCTCCCTGACTTCTGCGTAGATGTATTTCCTTGATGTGGACTCTTTGTCCTTGATACTTGGGCCCATCCTTCATTCTTAACTTTTGACCTATATTGTGATTGACAGGTCTGTGTGTTTACTGTGAACACAGCTGATGTAGGCTTTATATATGATCTTTGATCCTACACCTAATGGCCAACCACTGCTTGGATTCCACTATCCCATCCCAGCGACCTGCCTCTGAGCCTTCTTTTTCTAAATTTTCTTAATCCAAGACAATAGCTTGGTTAAGCTAAACAGCTTTCCTGAACTAACCATGCTTTATATTCAACACAAACACTGTTGAAAAGGAAATGAACACGTTTTGTCAAAAAAGATGAGGGTTTAACGGACAATTTTCTAGTAAGGCTAGTATTGAAGAATTAACCTCAAAGAAGGAGAGGGAAGATGCAGGGTTATGTCATTATGACAGACTTCATTTCTTTGCCCCAGTATAGTGCTATGCACATGAGAAGCACTCAGTAAGAGTTTGTTTATCGGTTGCTTCTTTATTACATCTAAAAGTTCATAATTATGAGCTGGAGAGATGACTCTGTAGTTAAGAGCACTGGCTGCTCTCCTAGAGGACTTGAATCCAATTCCCAACACCCACATGGTAGCTCACAATCTTTTTAAACTCCAGTTCCAAAGGATTAAACATTCCTTTCCCGGCCTCTATAAGGCATCAGGCATGTACATGGTATACATGCATAAAAGTAAAGCATATATACATATAAAATTAAGTAATAAATGATTAAAATAAAAACTCATCATCTTATCAAATCTTAAGGTGATCAATCTTGCCAGGAAGTTTCCCTTACTCCCAGCTTCCCGAGCAGCCTTGGCTTGCTGTCCAAGTGATTATGTTCCGAGTCCCTCTCTGCCACATTTCATCACAGGAGTGACAACTCTGAAGTGGCTGAGGGTATACATAAAAACATTTCAAGTAAAGGACTTCAAGCTCCTTCCAGCTGTTATTCAAACCTCTGCTGTTATCTCCAGCAGAACATAAAGAAAGCATCAAGGTCCCTCACTGAACCAGCACTGGCCAAGCTGCGTGACAGGCCATCGAGATGGAGGAAAGTTAGTCACCTCCGAAGTCCTTTACTCAAGTATTCTGTTTGTTTTGTCCCCATCTCTCTAAACTTCGCATAATTAGAACTCACAGTCAAACGCATGTTAAGAGAATTAAATGCAATAGGTTAAAGCTTTAGTCCCTTGAAGGTGCAGACCCCATGGGGCGGACACAGATCTCTGAGAAGTTGACACTTATCAATTTAAAAATTGAACACTTTGTTCCTGCAAGCATCTTACAAATTTTATCTTTTTTTTTTATTTAAAAGCCAAGCTGGTTGCCATGGAAATGATTATGATGTCACAGAGGATGATGACTTCTCATAATCTATAAGCGGCAAGAGCAGATGTGCTTGCAAGAAACAAAGATCTTGTTTCCATACAAATGTTCTCAAAATAAAACACAATGGGAGAAAAATACCCGGAGCACATAATGTGAAGAAAAAGAATCGCTTCTAAATAGAATGTTTTACAAAGTTTCCCATAAAGCCTCAGCTGTTCCTCCATGCACAACCGGCTGGAACATGGATAGCAGACCTGAAATTACAGTATTCACAAAATTAGCATTCAGCCTGCATAATCTCTCCTTTCAAAGGCTTCATGCATACTTTATGTGTGCACAATCAGAGAGGCAGGTAATGAGAGCGATTCTGATTCCCCCTTTGGTATTATTGTACTTAGCTGGATAAGACTTAATAAAAAATGCTTTGTTAAAAATAAATCTAAGCAATAATTTATTAATTCCGTTGAAAAGATATTTTGTCTCTTATTGTAGCTCATACTGAATGCTTTCTCTAAAACACATCTACCCATAGATATGGAATGCAGTTTCTTTTCGTGAAGAATCAAAACTTAGGGACAAAATGTAATTTTTTTGTTACTACGCACTTCAGTTAATTCACTTTAATTATTAGAGATTTTAAGAGCGATAATCAAAGCCTACGAGCATCAGCTTCTGAAATGCAGTTGATGACTAAAATATATCAAACGAATGAATTGCTTCAAAATATATTAAAGCGTTTCCACTACATCTCTTCATATCTTGATGGTCAGGAATACTCTATTAATTCCCTCAAATCTCTTTTTTCCCCTCTCAATATCTTCAAATGTTTCTTAGAAATAGCCAAAATTTGTATAATAAAACGAGTTAATTATAACTGCATACTTAGTCTTCGCAATAAAAACATACAGTGTATCCAACTTGTGACACGAGTGTGCCAATAAAATTTCAAGCTCCCTACAACTTAAATGAAAGCTATAAATAGTAGAAAAGAGATGAATCAGCTGTTTTGATAACTTCCCTCAAAGGAAAACTCCCATAGAATACTTTTAAAAAAAAAATTTATTAGATATATTTTTTTTACTTACATTTCAAACGTTATTCCCCTCACTGGTTTCCTGTCCATAAGCCCCCCTCCCCTCCCCTTCCCCTCCCCCATACGGGTATTCCCCCTATACATCCCCCCTTATTGCCCCCCATATTCCCCTGCACAGGGGGACCAACTTTGGCAGGACCAAGGGCTTCACCTTCCACTGGTGCCCCAACAAGGCTATTCTCTGCTACATATGCAGTTGGAGCCCTGGGTCAGTCCATGTATAGTCTTTTGGTAGTGGTTTAGTCCCTGGGAGCTCTGGTTGGTTGGCATTGTTGTTCTTATGAGGTTGCAAGCTCCTTCAACTCTTTCAATCCTTCCTCTAATTCCCCGCAAGGGGATCCTATTCTATGGCAACAAGGAAGATTAGGACCAAGACATGTTAAGTTTGAGTTCTGTATTGCTATTAGAAATCTGTACACTTTACTTTCAATTAAGTGTTTTTCATTAATTTCTTTCATTGAGAAATACTTTCTCAATGTAATTCTTTTTTTAATGTAATTCTTTTAAAAGAGTAAGAGCTAAACGCTTACTGTGTTTTCCAGTTTGGTTTAAAAGAAATCGAGACTAGTCAACAGGTGTTTCTGAGAGCTTAACTTTAATCCTAGTTTTAGTTCGGTGACCATATCAAAGTCATGTACTATTTTAAGACATAAGCTCACTTTTTAAAAGCACACAACGTGATCGCCATACCCTAACTGGACAGAAATATTTGAGTTATACACTGCGAACTAAAGCATTACAATCCGTCAGAACTTCTGAAAAAAGAGGACTCAGAAACACAAGACATAGGATGTTTAAAGGTGCTAGGAAGATTTAGGAGAAACTAAACACAGGATTGTTTCAGGAATGCAGAAGGCAGAGATGGCTGGGCTGTTATCAGCTAAGTGCAGAGGACATCACAGGAAATAAAATTGGCTTCTGAATTTAGAAAAAGAGACGAGAAACTGCATCCAATAATCTGTCAACTTCACAGTATTGGAATGTGGTGTTTACGAAGAGTACCATGTCTATGAAAACTTTGACTAATAGAGATAGTATAAAATCTGTATTAAGCAGATTTTAAATTAAGCAGTGTAAAATCTGTATTCTAAGAAGAAGGAGGAGGGGCAGAAGAAAGAGGAAGGAAGGAGGGAAGGAGGGAGGGAGGGAGGGAGGGAGTAACAAAGACAAACCATTTTTCTCTACAGTGGCTGTTATAACACAAAGGACACTCAAAACACGAAAAGATATATGTTATTGTCAGATAAGGGACGGCACTATTGATATGGATAGCAAGTTAGTGAGCTAGTTAAGTGCACATTTGTAATGTCTGATGGCAGCGTAGTCCAGCTGCAGGGACACAAACCGCCCGGCCTCAGTGGAGTTAGTGGGAAGGAAACTGCATGTGAGCAGGGGTGAGGAGCTATGGGGCTGGGCTGTGTATACTTGGTCGTTTCCTTTTTCTTTCCTTTATCTTTTCCTTTTTCTTTTTCATTCATTTCCCCATTTTCTTTCCCTTTCTTACTTTCTTCCTTTCCTCCGCCCTCCCTCATTTCTTCTCTCTCCCTCTTTCTCTTTCTAACTTCTAACTTCTAACTTCTCTTTCTAACTTTCTCTTTCTCCTCTTTCTTTTTTCTTTCTTTCTTTCTTTCTTTCTTTCTTTCTTTCTTTCTTTCTTTTCTTTCTTTCTTTCTTTTCCTTCCTTTCCTTCCTTCTCTCTCTCTCTCTCTCTCTCTCTCTCTTTCTTTCCTTCTTTTCTTTGATTCATCTAAAACAGCTTTGAAGAACTTAGCTCCTTTAAAGATTCCTAATAAGAACAAACAAAGAAAAACCAGTTTTTACTCTAGGGTAATGACAACTTATTTGACGAAACTATATCGGTGCTTTCTACCACATGAGGCTTTGCTAAGTCAGAACCTGACTGAGATCTAGACGAAAATAACCACCATCCCCCCAAAAAATCAAACAAACAAAACACCAAGAAAACAAAAACATAAACTTCACGTGGCATATTTTATTAGTAATGCTACATATTGAAGATCAACTACTACAAAAGGGGGGTGTGCCCTGCTTCATGTAGAAGAAAATGTGTTTTTCATCTTTCAAAGTAATCTTTTTTTAAAAAGACCTTAGCTATTTTGAGAAAAATAAGACAAATATTGGTAAGGAAATTGATAGAAAAATAAGGTTCAAAGCAATATCAATCAGCTTTTATGTTACCACCATCACAAACTATAGTGTCTTCAAATCACGCTGATTTTAGAAGGCCATTTGCCAAAGTGCTCTCCATGCTGCTTGCTGCTTTCTTTAAGAAAAAAACAAAAAACAAAAAACAAAAAACATAAAAGGTCATGACTCACCAAGGTGCAGCATTATTTGGGCCTTGAAAGATACAGTGTTACCTCATTTCATACTTTCCCAAAACATATGGCAAGGTAACTTCATTGATTTCTAGGTATTTGTAACAATGAGGAAGTAGGATTAAGAAATGCGTACACTAGCCTATGTAGCAAGGATGGCCTGGCCTGACAGCAGCGGGAGGGGAGGCCCTTGGTCCTGGGGAGGTTGATACCCCGGAGTAGGGGGGTGCTGGTGCTGGAGCAGTGGGGGCAGGAGAGTGTGGGTAGGTGGGGGAGCACTCTCATACAGGCAAAGGGAAGGGGGGAAGGGCTGATGTGGGATGATGGAGGTGTTGGTGGAGGGGGTAACCAGGAAGTAGGATATCATTTGAGATGTAAACGAATGGAATGATTAATAAAAAATGAAATAAAAATTAAAAACAGAAATATGTACAGTGAAATAACCCAGTAGATAACGGAACTGAGTTTGGCCCTATCCTTTTAGATTGCAAGTACGAAGTATGTGATCATTTTTCACCAATGATATCACTGTCATTATGCACTAAGTCAAGTTGAATTTGGAGCGCTAAGACAGAGGGGAGCACACTCATGTGCACACGCATGTGCACACACATCCACACATACGCACTCTCTCAAGTCTTTAAAATTATTATTATTGATGCTATAATTCTTAAAGTTTTCTATTCACTTTTTATAACAAGAATTTCTTGATAGTTTACCTCCTTGATTCTTCATTCCTTTCATTTATGTGTGTGCGATTAGATTCATTTTGGTATTCTCTAAATTTACTATGATTTAATTTTTTAGAGCATATTGGTAAATGAATCAATCAACAACTTCAAAGACTAGACAGAAATCAATCTTGTACAATTCAAAGAACCACTAACCATCATTTAAAATGAGCTATGGCTAAAGTGTATCTTTTAATTTTTAATAAAATGCACGTTCATTCATTCATTCACTCTCTCACTCACTCATTCATTCACTGCTCAGGGGCAATAGCCAGGAGGCTTCTCTCACAGGATGCCAATGAGGTTAATATCTTTTGATTTGTGCCATCCCAGATAAAATACCACATCTTATGTCTTTATTCCAAAGGTAGAAAATAAAACTCAATGGTTCAGGATGTCTTGTCTCTATTTAGCCTTAATTCTGCAACTAATGAGATGGTTAATTAAGAGGAATCAGATCATTTCAATTACAAGGGACATATTATATGGGCACAATGTTCTGACAGAATCCCGCTCCTTCCAGCTCCCTCCTCTGTTCATGCGATAGCTTCCTTCCTTTATTTCACACATGAAGGAGAAAGGTTAAGATTAATGAAACAACCCCATCAGAATGAAATAATTAAGGACAGGAGTCAGAATTTGTACAGAGGTCTTTGGCACCTAGGACTGTTCTTTATAAAAGTAAAACTTACAGATGCAACCCCTCCTCCTGTCTCTGTCTCTTACATTGAAGTCAGTGTTATTCTCAGAATGATGTCTTTTCTACTTTGGTACATTTGCCACATGTAAGTAAGTCTACATGGATTTTAATCTAAACATCCTTTTAAAATTGGTTCATTTCACTCAACTTTATATATACATAGTTGACAAACATATACATAAATGTATGCAAATGTGAAATCACATACACCTCTGCCTCATGGGATGGCCTTCCTTAGATTTCCATAT
The DNA here is from genome assembly GCF_011064425.1 of Rattus rattus. NCBI lineage: Eukaryota > Metazoa > Chordata > Mammalia > Rodentia > Muridae > Rattus > Rattus rattus. The sequence goes on along the minus strand of NC_046157.1, from coordinate 143,446,740 downwards.
GTTACAGCAATGAACTTTACATCTCAACTATTATTTACAGACTTATGACTTCATTGCCTCACAGATCTATGTAATGCTGCTTTATGTATAAGATAGATAGATAGATAGATAGATAGATAGATAGATAGATAGATAGAAGATATGTGTGTATTGGTATATGTTATGTATACAGATGTGATATTGTATCAGATATATAGTATGAAATACTAAATCACATTTACATATTGTGATAAACAATAATGGTAGAGCCAAATTTATTTATGCACCATCTTGGCTTTAAACTCTTGTGTTATACTCCCATGGTCTCCATGGGAAATAAAACCGTGTTCATAATTTTCATGAGAACCAGAAGAGGCATGTATGTCTGAAATAAAAGTTTATTTTTAAATTATTTTTGTCCTATGCTGACATATTTTCCTTCATTTCTTCATGTTTATCTCCACATTCTGGCTATGAATCAATAAATACAGAACCCGCTGATAGGTTTAGCTAGGGAATAGAAAAATGCTATTCTGTATGTATAATTTTCGCTCTACTATAACACTTCAAATTTTTTGATATTCCAGAAGGAATGAAAGGGAATCTGGGACAGAAGGGTAGCACAGTTTAGAAAGTTTTCAGACAGTGAAAGATGCAACCGTGTAGCTGCTATGCTGTCAGGGATATATTAAACATGTGGTTGCTTAGTAACAGATAACATGCATATGAACTATGGTTCCTCGGCTGATGTCTTATTGTGAGATAATACTAAGAAGAAACTGGATATGGATTTTTAAGTAAGCAAGTCACAGTCTGAAGTGATGCTACAAGCTTATATTAAAGGATTCTTATGCCCAGCACTTCTGTAAATGGGATTTTTAAAAATAAGCAAGTATTTTAACTTACGTGTGTATCTGATAACTGGAATTTTAAATATAAGTACATATTTTTATCTTATATGCCATGGCTTTGGAACAATGGCTGTGGCTCGCAGAGTGGCTTTACTTATATTTCCATATGCTACAGCCATGGTCTTTGCATCTCAGTTACATTAGAGTGTGTTATTTACCTGGTCCCGCTGAGAGGAAGATCTGTGGTAATGCTTTCATGGGGTCCTCTATGTTTAACAGAAAAGGATCATTTCTTTTATAAGAAAATCATGTGTTTGGTGTGGTGCCTCATGCCTTTAATTCCAGCACTCAGAAGGCAGACGTGGGTGAGTCTCTGCGAGTTCAAAGCCAACCTGGTCCATAGAGTGAGTTTCAGGACAGCCATGACTGTGGCACAAAGAAACCCTTTAAAATATCTGTGACTACCGGAAGGAGACTCTCAGGAATTCAAGACTCTGTGGCAGGAAGCAAGGAGCTCATGAACCTTCCATGAGTTCTGTAGGAGATCATCACACTCAATCTCCCCAAGATTATAAGAGAAAAATGGCTGATGGGGTTGGGACGACATTAGGGCTCCTTTTCATGCCTTATCTGTGCTGGGATGGGGCTCTCCAATGGTGTAGTTACCCCTTAGATACCAATGCTCTTAAACACAAGCTCAGCAAATTTTTGGTGGTTCACTGAGCTCTACTTGGATTGAATCCTTTCTTTGGTCTGTGCATGCTCTCCTTCTGCAGTGCACAGATATTTATTAACACCATTCTGGAATAGTCACACATCATGACTGCATGATAGATTGGACTTAAAATTGCCTATGGATGGAACTAGAGTCCTAAGAATATTTTAGTGTTTAACAACGGCATTCATCTCTACTTACCTTTTCTATTTTCATGTGATTTAAGCACGACCATCCTTTTGTCATTAGCTCTTAGTATACAATGATTGGAAAATCTAGTGACGTGAGGAACAAACCAAAGTCTTCATTTGATCCAGAGGTTTTCAGTTGCCTCCTTTTTTAATCTAATTTAAAAAATCAGTAATGGAGTTGAATTGGTAGAGAAAGTCAAATCTTGCCTAAACGAACAAAGAATCCTTAACATGTAAGTTCCAGGGCAAAGCCAGCTTTAGGAGGTTGATATTCCAATCAGTGACTGCCATGTGGTCACGGTGATTCGTGGAAATGTATACTCTGTGGGAATGTGTATGGTTATGAAGATCTCTGTACTGACTCTGGCTTCTTGGAGTACCATAACTGCTATAGCTATAGCCATAAAGTAAATATTTAAATAATACTTGGCATGTTTAACCTCAGATGGACTGGCAATCCATCAGACTCCAGATTGGAGTAAGGAAATTGAGATGGAGAGAGATACAATATAGGGGTGTCTGCTCAGGTCAAGTCATTCTTTTGAAATCTTGGTTTCCATATTGTCTGGCCCCTCCTTTATCTTGAGAACCACTTTCTCTGTAGCATCCCCCACCCCCACACTCTTGGGATGGCTCCCAAGAGAAATGAAACAAAAAGGATCTACATCCTCACATTCTTCAACAAGGACTTTATTTCTTAAGTGAACCAGATCTTTTTTGAGCTGCCAATTCCCTTTTCACTGGGTCAAGCAGGTTTCTTCACACAATAATCAAGGTGCTTTTAAACTGTATCCGTAATTATGGAAAGACTACAGCTATACACTGAGACCACTCGTGGAAAAGTAACTCTTAAAAATCATCCCTCATACAGCCATTTCCTGTGATTCATCTCCCTCTGGATTAGAGTAGAGAATCAACTTGCCTTACATTTTTAGATAATTTGGGAGATGTTCGCTTCCATGAAAGACCCAGCTACTCTGATGGCGATTATTTTCTACTACTCCTTCCCAAAACATCCTTCTTACTATTATACCAGCCTCGTTCTTACCAACCTCAACACATACCTGTTCAGTATTTCCTCCCCTCCTCTCCCCTCCCCTCCCTTTCCCTTCCCTCCCGTCCCCTCTGCTCCTGTCCCCTCCTCTTCTCTTTCCTCCTCTCCTCCTCCTCTTCTCCATCTCCTCCTCCTTTCTTTCTTCTTCCTGATGCCTTGTTTTTCATCAGAAATGTCAATTCTTTGTTCATGGCCTTTATACAACCCTATATTTTATTGGCATTCCCTTACACGAAAGCTCATCAGGGCCTGCGTGCTGAGTCTATGACTGCCCCCCCCTCTTTGTTTTGTTTCCCTGTTCTGGGTCTGTTGGTATCTTTTATGCAGCTTATCCTTGCCACATTACCCCAGTATTCGTCATTGAATCCATCTGAAGTTTTTTCATTCAATGTCTTCTAGATCCCCATCTAGAAGAAGTATTAGTTTTCAATAAGTGGATTGTTCTTTTCCAGATTATCTCTGTTCAGTGTTCTCAGAGGTAACTATACTACTGTGCGTATTTATGGCTTCTTTGTGTCAGCTTTAGCTGTGTCTTTGACTATAATTTTTTCTGTAACTTTTTAATCTCCTTCATATTCTTCTAATGGCTGTTCCATTTATTCTTAGTAAAAAAAAATAATCGATGGTGTCTTAAAACTCTTTCTTGAGTTTCCATTGTGAAAATTAACAAGCTAACTTGTATCTTTGCTCATTCTTTTCAAACCCAAGAGGCATGTTCTCTTACCTGAAGCTAACCAGGCCTTCTGTGTAACAGAGTTTTCTCTGTCCTTGCCCAACCGTCTCCTCTTGATCAGTCTTCTGCTACCTTCATTCAGTCCCTTTACTGCTGTCAATACTTTCACATCAGTATTAGGAAATGATGAAGCGTTGCTCTAAAAGTAAAAACAATCGACCAACCACATGTTCCTTTACCCCTGCATGATCTTCTAGTTAAACCTTTGTCTGCTATTGTGAAGGCGATCATTTTTATTGTGGCCTCCATCGCCTCCCTTCCTACACGCCTCCTTAACCCTCTTTAAGCACTACCTTGTCTGTCGCTATCAGAATTAATTCCAGCATTTCATTCCACTCATATCTCCTTTCCCATGTTAAACTTTGCTAGGCTTTCCCCTTACAGTTTTGAGCACTAGTTGCACTCTATTTGGGAAGGCTAGCTCAAAAATATTGTGGTCTTCATGAATCTCCTTCACTAGAGTGAGTTGGTAGGGGCTGAAGGATCCATTGAAGTTCTAAAGCAGGCAACAGGGTGAGGCCATCATCTAATGGGGTACCTTAGAATGTCATAGTCTTTGTGTGATCCAAGGTCAAGGATTTGGCTATTAGCCATGAAGGGTGACAATAACTCATATTGAAAGTCACATTACTCCACTGTTCTTAGAAAGCAGAACTATAAATTTTCAAACCCATAGAAAATGGATGTAAAAATACCATAAACATCATTTATTTATGGAGAAATAAATGATTTTCAAGAATGTTCTATTCTCACAGAATAATCATATAGAAAGTCAAAATATCCAGTAATTGCTACTATTAGTTTTAGACTCAACAACAGGGTTTTTGGTAAACTGTAATGGTAGCAGGGCTTACAGCCTGTAATGTCCAACTCTGTAGCAGGAATTCTGAAACAACTGTTTCCACAGACTTGAAAGAATACCTCTCTTCCACTCATATTATGCTGCTAGGATTTTGTCTAAATAGTCAACAATTTTACGTAACATATTCAGTCTCTAACACAAACATCTAGAAATTAGATTTTATAAAACAATGTTATGAACATATAAATATAATCATATTATTTATCTCTTGATCACTTCCAGATATTTGGGTAGCTCTTCTGCATGAGAACAGGCACTTCTATATTTCCTAAATTTTAGCTATGTTCCCCCTATAGCCACTGATAAGCTTACTTAGTAGCGTCTTTGTATTCAAATTAAAGTCTCATTTTATTGTTAATTAAAAATAAACCCTGCTATGAAAAAGCCTATAGTCTACATTGTACTAAATGTTATTGAGAAAAAAATTTATATGCAGAATTTGTAGAAACTTGTTTTACTTGTTTTGTTTTTTGAAGCAAGGTTTTGCTCTGTAGTCATGAATGGCATAGACCAGGCCAGCCTCAAATTCATTGATTTGCCTTTATCTGCTTAGTTGAAAGGAATGTAAGCACTGGGATGTGGCCCGTTGGGAGAATTTTAAAGCCCTTGTTCAATCCCCAGGACTGTGTGATATTGGGCATAGGGGAACACACGTGCAACCCTGGTACTCAGGAGGGATGTCAGGAGGATCAGAAGCATCCTCACCTACATGGTGAGTTCAAGGCTAGCCTTAGATAGATAAGATTGTATATAAAAAAATTCATGTAGTTACATTTCTTTATGCCTGTAATCATTCTATTTGTAAACCAAATGTGAGGTAAAAACTAGAATATTACAAACTTTACTTATAGACCTTAAATTAACAGCTGATTTCATTAAAACAGGCACAGACATCCAAAGGATCAGTTGATAATTCCATAACAATTTAAAACCTCAATGGTTATCACATAGGCCATCCATTCACCCTTTGCACATGTGGGTGCAAACCTAGAGCGGGGAGAAATATCGTCCACGCATTTCTCAGGAATGCGAATCAGAAATGATGTCCTTTGAAGTGAAGCGTACAGATGTGCTTGCTGACCCAGGGTTCCAAGTTTCGTTCTTGTGTCCATCGTAATTAGTCTAACTCGTGGTGAGGTGGTTATTGCTTTCCTTTCTTCCGCGTGGGTCTTCCATGCCATCCGGCTGTTCAGAAGAGTGGTTGGCCATGAACATCTATGTAGTAACACGGCACTATGAGTGCCATCTCATAGGCAGCTTTGCACTAGGGTTGGCATAGTTCTACTTTGCACAGACTGAGGATGCTTTGGGCTGCTCCTCTCACTGGACAGTTACTCAAAGGGCAAGATGAATAAAAAAAAATAACAAGTTTGTTTAACTAAAAATGTAGGAGTTATAGGCATGATGAGTTCAACACTTGATCTTAGCCAAAAGGCCAAGAAGCGATGACGATGAGTTCAAACAGAGGTGTTTATTAATCCAAGGTGGTAGAGCTTGGGAAAACTCAATTAAATGTCCAAGCTTCAACTTCATGTGGGAAATAAGGAATGTATTACATTATAAATGACAGTGGGTTTTAAATGAGGTGATACACAGAATGTGCTTTCTTTACCATGGCGTAAAACAAATGTCCATACCAGCGATGGTGTATGTGGCCTTTCTAGTTAAACTGATACTCCAGCTTTTTGCATCACATTGTACTGTAAGTCTAGGGTGCTAGGCACCATGCCAGTGGACCCCTATAATCCCAGCACTTGAGATGCAGGAGCTGGAGAATCACTGACAATCACAAGTCAGATTGGTCTACGATACTGAGTTCTAAGACAACTAGCACTCTATAACAAGAACTGGTCTCATAAATAAAATGCTAAAGATTCTGCATACTTTTTTTTTATTTCTCAACAATATCCCACTTAAAACAAATCAGCCCACCATGTGTAGAAGTTTCTGGATCACAGTTGATAGGCCCTTTAGCGATAGTCTACCGAGCTTCCCCCAGGTGTCTAACTTACTGGGATTTCCCCAGGTGTATATAGCACATTACCATGACATCAAATGCTAACAACTCTTTGAAGGTTCAGCGTAGCTGCTGGGGAAAGGTACTGACGGTGTTATTGTCCCTCTACGTCATGTCTTAAGACACCCAGATCAGTATGGAACGCTAGCTTCTCTATTAAGCTGACCTTTCTCTAAACCACAGTCTTGAAGATTGGGTGGAGGTGACATTTGACTCTACCTACCAGCAGATGACCTTTCTTTGAGTAAGATACCCTTTTCATAGTGTGCACTGCTGGGCAGAATTGTCCAACAACAAATGGCTCCCCAGTTCTATACCCCGAAGGCTCTTAATTACTAAGGTTGTGCCCATCTGACCATTAAAGAGGGAAGGCTGAGACCCTCGCAATACATTCCTGGCTTCCCTTTCTTTTGAGTGAGGTTGGTAAAGTGAGAAATTAGACTGTACCACCATGAACGACGTTGGCTGTGAAGTTATAGAAGCTCTTTGAGGTCGCAGGACAGGGACTCCCACGGTCTTTTTACGGATCTAAAAAGACAGGATGGGGTGGCTGCTGAGACTGGCTTGACTATCAGATGCTTCCTTAGAGGTGTAACCTCTCAGGCATTATCCAGCCTTTGCTCTACAGTTCTTGGTACCTTCCCCCCAAATTTCACAATTAAAAGATCATTTTGGGTTTTCCATCCCATTCCTGGCAAACTAAAATTTCCCACCTTTCGACTTTAGTTGCTAAATCTATTCTGGGCTTTTGAGGGTGGTTTTTGTTTTGCTTTTTAACCTGTGTCTAATGAAATCAGTGTTCATGCTCACTAGATTCCCTCCCCCACCCCCACCCCCGCCTTACTGCTCTCCTCAATTTCTGAAATACATTCCCAGAGAACTGGTGTTCGTGTCTCCTTGTACCAATACTTTATTGGGCATCTCAACGACTTTACTGTAGGTTTTTGTGTGCTAACATCTTGGGTTTCTTAGAATTACTTTCTAATGATTCTTAGCGTTGGTTTTTTTCAAGGTACCATTTATTGTAACTTGCAGCTCCAATTTTGTTCAAATAGAAGGCTCTATTTTTTTTTCAAATGCAGAACACATTTGCTTTTTTAAAGCAATTATGATGGGTTATAATGATATCTTTAAAAATACACGCTTCCATTTATATTCAGAAACCTGTGACGTCCTCACCTTCTTTGTCTGGCTCTCAATTCATAGCTCTCATCTGGGATGGTCTTAGTCCCTCATCTGCTGTAGAACATGAGCATGCTCCCTAGTAGAACTGTTTCAAAGTGTAAATTCATCATGTTATCTTTTCTAGGGATGTGGGTATTTGAACAAGTGTCTTATCTCTAACAGCAAAGTGATACTCTTTAAGCGTGTTAAAAGGACAGTGTTTAAGATAGAGAGGGTGGGAACACACTTCTGATTTAGACCTCACAGGTCAAGCAACCAGACTGTAGATTCTTCGTATACCTGGAGAGACAAAGCTGGTAGGTACCAGTATGTTGGTTTAGGAACGGGATTTGGGATCTTAGAGTGTTTTCTTTGAAACTCTGGGAAGCCAGAAACAAAATTAGAGGCTCAATGAAAACATTCTATTTCTAGCTTCCTACTTCTTCAGTGGAACTAAGTGGAGAGATAGAAACAGCATCATTCCTTCTCCTGCTTATAAAGATAATATTATCAGGAGCCATTTATATGCACAGTTTTAAATTCTGTTTTCCTAGAGGCTGTATTCTAACGTACTCCGATTACATCATGAACCACAAAACCATCAAAACAAAATGTACATATAGTGTTAAAATTCTTGTTATTATATAAGAATTACAGTTCTCTAATTTGTCCTCCCACAAACATCCTGAAAATAAAACCAAAACTTAAAATTGTAGATTCAATTCCTGAGCAAAACAAGATGAAAATGAGATTTCTTTCCAAGTTTCTTTAAAGGGAATTGTTTTTAAAGCGAAAACAAGTAACACAAACCATTCAGGGGAGATCTTATTTTATAATGTGTCTTTTTGCCACAGTGCCTTGTAAAGTTTTCTTTCTTTGCTAATTAAAGTCTGTGGTTATAAAATTAAATGGCCTGCACTGGCTAGTCACCTGGTTTCCTGACTTGTCAGGGAGAAGCAATTTGTTCTGAAGGTGACAAATTGTGGAAGTGCATTTTAATTGAGACTACATTTATACAGAATTTTGCACTTTTGTATGCAATTTAGCTCCCTTTACTGTTGGTATTTTTCAATCTATTTGATAATATCTAGGAAGACACCAACAGCCTTCATGTAGATAAGCCAGACCTAACACACTAAGGACACCTGTAACATGACTTACAAGCTAATTGCTGACCCAATTCATTAGGGAATCAGAATTTATCTTTGTTATTTTTGTTCCTTGATAATAGCTTAACACATGGAAGAAGGGTATGTGCTTTCCCCTTTACTCAACCAGTCAGTAAGTGTTTATTATAAATTTGGTGCCAAACAGTGTGCTGGGTCTGAGAAGATATTGAACTACATAAAAGACATATTCTCTGCTTATTACAAGAGTGAGCTCTGGCCAGGCATTGGTAGAACATGCCTTAAATCCCAGCACTGGGGAGGCCTAAGCATGGGAATCTCAGAAGCCAGCCTGGTCTTCAATAGGTTCCAGGACAGCCAGAGATACACAGAGAAACCCTGTCTTGAAAACAAAAAATGAATCAAACAAGCAAATAAGAAAAAAAAGCAACCCAAACCCAAAAGTACATTCTAGTTGGAGAGCCAATATGTAAGTGTAATATCCACAACCATGTTGTATAGGAAATATGGCAGGTTCTAGAACTATGGTGGGAAGGATCAGCTTCCACAGTTTGAACAGCGAGAATGAGGAGATGGCAATTGAAGAAACAGCAGAGGAAAGGAATGCTTTGCTCAGTTGTCAAACCTGTCCCCAAAGTGAAGATTCGACTTTCCAACCAGATAAGCAGAACTCTATTCTCCTGGTGGCATCTTTTCTTGCACGGTTCAAGCATGTAAATGCTTAACAAATTGTGGGCAAAACAGCTATGGCTAAGGGCATAAGTAAATCCATTCTTTAACCACCATAAAAATAGTGTAGAGGGAAATCTTGACCAACGTGAATCGCTACAGTTTACATGTGGTCACTTTCTCATCAATGAGTCGGAGTGCCAAGATGAGACTTCAGAGGTATGGAAAGGAACTACTCAATTTAGCTTGTAAACACATTCCCAACCTCTTCAGAAACCAGAATTCACTGTGGTCTGTAAATGAGAAAGGAGCATGGGATGTTTAAAAAAATGACCTAGTTCTCACTCTTTAAAATGCCCCCCGGAAAAATTGGGCTTCATTAGTCCCTGCCTAAGTGGCTCGCTCTTGTGGGAAGACTGTGGCTGCTAGTAAACTGTCCGAAGGTTTAACCACTAGAGGGAGAGGGTGTGCCTCTGGTGGCCAGGGAACCAATGACAGCAAGTCAGTAATGGATAAGCTTGAGGGATCTAAATCAAGCAGTGGTCAGCTAGGTGCAAGGACCTTATCAACTATGGTAGTTTGGTAACTTGAGGGTGGCTCCTCCAGATCTCACAGTGAATCGTCTTCTGCAGGTGGATTCCGTTGCTTTTGTCTAGGAAGACTTTTCCTTTTAGTACTGAACGTTTAAGTCTTTTCTAAGGACCACTATGACTTTGTAGATACTCGAAACACTGAAACTTCAAGTGGGAAGGAACACTTAGAGAACTTCTTTCACACTTCAGAGTATGTCACCTTTTCTATACTATAGAGTCACACTTTCTGCCAGCTTTCCGAATTTGCTGTCTGTTTGAATTGATTAGAACGACTCCTAGATTCTCTTTAGTTTGACCTTTCCAAATCTAACTTTAAGGGGGAAAACATTGTATTCGGATAGCTGACAAGTAGGTTTAAAAGGTTAGTTTTAACAATTTACATATATTGCAACTTAAAAAAATTGTCAGGAATTATTGAAAACCTGAGCACAAGTGGTTTACCCCCAATGACATGGTTTATCTTGTTTGCTTTAAACCATCACTTTCTATAATTAAGACATATTAACCGAGCCTACAAGTATAATTGCGAGCCTACAAGTATAATTGCTTAGTAACTGCAATAGATATAATATGGTTTTAAAAAGGAAAAATAAATACATTAGACGTTATTAGGATATCCATTGTGTACCACTATGAAGCTTTGCTCACACCAAAATCTAAACACAGGGCAGAGTGGTGCTTAAGGTGAAAGTTGATTTTATTTTCAATGTGTCATATGGCTTGCTTCCACGGAAAAGGGGGAAGGGAGAAAACTCTCGGCACCTATTTCTGGGATTCTTTAAAGGAGTGGGAGGCACAGCGCCTGCTCCTCGTTCAGCATTGATTTTCTACACAATTTGCGATACAATTTCTCAGAAATGTTGTTTGGCACTCCTGATAATTTCATGTGATTTCAAACTTAAACCACCCAGACTACACAGTTCAGTATTTCCAGCTCCTTTCATTTTCCTTTTCCCTTTAATTATAGAAGTCTCTATTCCTTTTTCTGTGGTCAAGAAAGATAGTAAATGCTGCTATTTGTAGATTGAGCGTGCATTTGTTTTTCTCAGGACGATTCCTATACTCTTCCCCCACCCCCGGCAAACACAAACGTCTTGATTGGCATAAGGCTAGGCTACACTTCCAGGCTAACAACTTTTTTCGACCCTCACGGTTCCTTTGAAGACTCGGGTGGATGTGGCACACGCCGAGACGGAGGCAGATATAAACAGCAAGTAAACACTCTAATTTTAAACTTGCACTGGAAAGCACTTTCACAATGGGGACAGTGGCGCTTGCTCCCTGGTCTCCCAGCGCACTCGCGAGGGCCCCTCTGCCGGGCTCAGTGTCCCAGGTCGTCCGGGTGCCGGGAGCCGGGATTCTGGGGAGGTGCCGGGCCAGATAGAAAACTTCCCGCGGCCGACATGAGCTGGAGGAGCCGGCGACCGTCCCTCCCGCGCGGCCAGCGGAGAACGTGAGCCGGGCGCGGGGAGCGGGGAGAGGGGCGGAGCCGGCGCGGGGGGCGCGCGGGGCGCGGAGGAGGCGCGGAGCCGCGCGGCACTTGTCCTGTAATCGATTGCCGAGCGCGCCGAGCGAGCGGCCGAGCGCGCAGACACGCGCCCCCGCCCCTCCCGCCCTCCCGCGCGCTCGCTCGCTCGCTCCGTGACTCTCACGGACTCGGGCGCTCGCATACGACACCCCCACCTCTCCCTCCGCGCGCGCGTCTCCGCCAGCCCGCGCGCTGCCGCCGCCACCACTGCTGCCGCCCTCCGCCCGCGGGCGTCTGCGCGAGCCCGGCCGGCGGGGGAGATGTGCTCGGGCTCCGCCGGATCGGTTTCTCGGGGTTTGACCAGCTGTCCCGGGCTAACCCTGCTCCTCGCTGAAGATGGAGGAAGTAAAAACAGGATTACCCTTAGCTACAGATCCACTGCCTTAGTTTCCACCACCAACTGCAGTGCACAAACACACGTTAGGCACAGGAAAGAAAGAAAGAGAGAGAGGGAGAGGACACACTAACAGTAAACACAAACAAAAGGGTGATGGGATTATTTTACTGCATGCACTGCTGAGGTAAATCTCCGCTTGGCTTTTTGCGTGGGGAAGAACAGCTCTTGTTTTATTTGTCTTCTGATTCATAGATTATCTATCAATTTGTGTATGGTTTGCAAAGGGGGGGAGTGTTTTCAAAGTTAAGTGTAATGATATGGAATCTTGTTTAACAGTGTGGTGTGATCGAATGACTTGTTGCTGTTAACCAGTGATAATAATAATAATATAGACGCTTTTCTTTGGGGAGGGATGGGTTGTGGCTCTGATTAGGGAAATGATTTCTGTAAAGGACGCTCAGGGAATTTCGTTGAAGATGATGTCCTTTGCCTTAATGTATCGTCCCCTCCTTGTAATCTGCTTCTGGGATGTTAATGGATTAATCAGTTCTCATCTCTATAGCTGTCATGGATTTGGACTTGGTTTTGCTTTGTTTTAACTTGAATTCCAAGAAGAAAGATTGGATAACCTGGCATAGATTGCAGCTGTCTAGATAGAGGGTATTATACTGTTGGGATTGGAAACAAAACAAAACAAAAATAATACTAATAAAAAAATCTGGTGTGACACATGTATAAAAGCAGCAGTTAAATCGCTTTGACAGGTTCTGGTATGGACGAAGGAGATGGAATGAAGATTTAATTTCTTTTTCCTTTTTTTTTTTTTCTATCTTGCCAGAGGCCACAAAACAGTCCTGTGAAGTTGGCCTAGGTTCCTTGCTGGGTTCTGCCTGACTGTCCCTCCCCTCGTGCCCCCCCTCCCCTTTTTCTTTCAGTTTTCTTGTCTTAGCTTTTGGTCGATTCTTAAGGAACCGGTGGATCAAGTTTTTTCTCTTCTTGTTAATCGCATTGCTGTAGCACTGACTGACCTCTCACTCTCTCTTTCTCTCCCTCCCTCTCCCTCTCTCTCTTTTTTTCCTCTTTCCTGAAAGTACGTGGTGCCATTCCTGAGTGACTTTTCCTACTAGACCATCCCAAAGGGACGAGGGGGCGGGGGCGGGGGAGGAGGAGGACGAGGAGGAGGAGAAGGAGGAGGAGGAGGAGGTTGGGGGGAGTGTTCTTCTCTCTCATTTCTTGGTTTTGTTTATCAGCCGATCTGTTTGCTGGATTCGGTCTTGGAATGACCCACCTGTAAAGTGCTTTCCCTCCTCCTCGCCTTCAACTCTGCAGGGGGCTTGGCCTGGAAGGGGCCAGGGAGGGAAGGGGGGGGGGACACAAAAAACTTCTTTCTTTCTTTCTTCGTTTCTCTTCAGCCCGACATTGTCACCTCCTCTTTGAGGGGTTAGAAGAAGCTGGGATCTCCCGACAGAGCTGGAAATGGTGATGAATGTTTTTTAATCAAAGGACAATTTCTTTTGTATGTACATTTCGTTTCTCTCTCCTTTTTCTTTTTCTTTCTTTTCCTTCACTGAGGGTTTAATAACCCTTTCACTGTTGGGGCAGACTTCTTTTGCTTCTAACTGACGCTTCTTTTTAGTATGTGTGTTAAATGTGTACATTTTTAAAGAGATAGACTCATTTCTAAGATCTCGGTAGAAACTGCTCCCCTCTAAACTTTACGGATCCCTTTCTTTGAAACCTTACGTAACCTAATTGAAAGAATTTGATAAGAGTAGAGCAGGTCGGAATTTAACTGCTATGTCGTTACTGAGAATTTGATCTGATTATTCCATAAAGAAAGAAAGAAAAGTTTTTGGGGGGTGGGAGGGGGTAGGGAGGCTGGTGGTGAAGGGGAGGGGAGGGAGAAGGGAAGTGGTTTTGGAGACAAGAAGTGAAGCTGCCTGTTTTCCAGTAAGTAATGGAGAAATTCCAGGAGCCAGGGCTAAATATACTTGGCGATCAATACAGAAATGGCTCATTGTGAATAATTTAGCTGCTGGTGCTGTGAGAGTTTTGAAACTAAAGGCAAAAAGGACCCGGGCCAAAGGGGGAAAAATAAGTAAAAATCTTTTCAGGACTTGTCAATTCTTTAACTTTTTCCTTCAAAGAATGCAGTTAGATTATCGATCTTCTCATTATGTGAATCAAAGCTAGGGGGTGTTGTCTCATACAATTTACTTTTGTTTCTGGGGATTAAGTGCTGTTTTGTGCTATTGATGCATGAAAATCATTCCTCATACTTGGGGGAGGAAAAAAATAGATCCCCTTGTGCACAGCCCAAAGTTTCTGAAACGTTGGAAATCCGAATGTCTTAAGTAGGCTTGGCATTTGTCTCCAGCCATAGTCTGGCAGGAAATTAGGGTACGTTGAACAGGTGCTTACACAGAATTTGGGGTAGGCTAAAATGTCAATACAAGCCAGAGTTGGCCAACTGCTGCAAACGTCTTCAGGATGCAGTCTAGTACTAAGTGTTTTTGTTTTTGTTTTGTTTTCTTATGTTTTGTTTGTTCTCCGCCCCCCACCCCCCCATCAGAACATGATGAACCAACTTGCAACAATTGTGAATAGAGCTGTCTGTATACTAGGGAAGTAGTCAAACTGCAGGGCGATTGTGGGAAGTACTGAGTGCTAAAATAGTTAGATAGCAGTTAAAATTGGCAAATTCAAGATTACCCCCCTCCAATTCCCCCCCCAATCAAACAGGTAAATTTTGATTAAGAGAGCCTTCTCTTGCTACAGCCCATCTTGCAGGACACTTAGCGTCCCGATCCTATCTCCAGCAGGAATCAGATCATTTGCAGAGAGTTCAATGACTTGCAAATGAGCACGCACAGTACACTGTAGTATGTTTCTTGGGCACAGGTTGCAGGAGCAACATGGACTAAGTGCTTGGGGCTTGAAATAAGTTAAGAATTTAATGGCAGATGCGGGGAGGAATCCCTGGGTAAAGGTTGCAATCTTTTGTTTTACAGCACTGCACTTTGACTATGGAAACGGACGCAATTGATGGCTACATAACATGTGAGTATTCATTTTCATTAATTTGTTGTGGCTAATCAAGTGCGCTTCATGTTACCTGTGTGTGAGTTCCTGAGCCATGGGGTTTTAGTACGAGTTCTCTAGTTTTATTTGCTATTCACCATTTCACCTCGTAAGGAGTAGGAGGAAGTATTACCAGAAGCAGAATAAGAGGGGGAGATAGAAATCTGCTTATTTCAGAAAGGACTTTATTTAATGCTTGCAGCAAGCAGATCTTTACTTTCTTATTTGATTGTTTTCCCCGTTTAATTTAAATTTAGAATACACCAGTTATAGTTACTTCTTCTAGTGGGGGGATATACTAAAGATTTACTGCTAAGTAGGCTAATTTTCCCAGACATATAATGTGAAAGAATGAGCTTAAGTCCAGCTTTTTAAAGCAAGCTCATTGGAACCATCCAGCAAACATTTTTTTATTCACTTTAAGTACTTCATATTGACTAAATTGGATTATTTAAAAAAAAAACAAAAAGCAACAACAAGAACAAAAAAACCTCTTACTGTTTTGACTACAATTATTTCGGACCTCAGATGGTCTTTATTGCCATTGACCTGTAAGAGTGTTATGATAATCAAGTTTGTTCGCTTTTTTATTATGGACTAGGTGTGTGAATGTGTGTGTTTTCCTGCATCTCATTCATTCACTGTGTATTTCATTTCCTTGTAGTCTCTCTCTCTCTCTCTCTCTCTCTCTCTCTCTCTCTCTCTCTCTCTCTCTCTCTCTTAAAAAAGAAGCATGTTTCTTGAGCCTTGGGTTCTGCATGCCCTCTGAATGTGAGGTAGTCTGAGTAATTAGATGTTCCGTGACAATGAACAGAAACCAAAAGAATGTCTTTTTTGAAAGCAGGTGACAATGAGCTTTCACCTGAAGGGGAGCAGGCCACCATGGCCATTGACCTCACTTCAAGCACACCCAATGGACAGCACGCCTCGCCAGGTCACATGACAAGCAGTGAGTCTTCATTTTACGATTATTATTATTATTTTTTTTAATTCTCAAGTGAGAGGTTCGGATGTGTCAGGTCTGTGAGGTCTGTTCACTCTGGGACGGAGGTACTGCTGTGGCTTTTACTAAGAAAAGAGCAACACAGATTTATTTCCATTCATTCTGGTATCATAAAACATGAGTCTACTTACTAGTCTGAACTGTCCCAAGGTGGCGTATGCTAGCTGGTGCCTACCTGTACCGGGTAAGAAATGTTAGCCTTGTTGATGATTGTTTTCAATTCGAGGGTCACATCTAGGTTTGTTGTTTGATTAAAAAAAAAAATTAGAGCAATGTGGCATTACCAAAGGAATCTTCGTGGTTGTTTAAAAAAAAAAAAAAGAAACAAACAAAAAAAGAAGTAGAAGAAAGAATGTTTTGCTGCTTGCCTTGGTAGGAAAAAGCTAAAACATCAGTGGTAAAATTGAAGTGTTACTTGCTTTCTCAGAAAGCAATGTAAAAGTTTCTCCTTCAGAGCATTTGAAGTGAAATGTCATTGAAAATTGGCGGAACTCCTTTGCGTCCATTTCTTTAAAAAAGCATTTTGTTTTACACTATCCAGAAGGGGGCAAAAAAAGAAGATTGGGATGGATGTTTTGGGGCTTGCAGGAATGACAGTTTGGCTTTTAGCGTTTGTGACATGGAGTGTCATATGTAATGTTGAGTGTGACAAAAAGTTGTGCTGCCAGTGTGAGAGGACAGGGTGCTTTTATTTGTTGAGTTTGTCTTTTAATTAAAATGTCTTATCAGATTAGCTAATTCAGTGCAAGTGGTCCGCCACTCTTCCTCAGAACAAGCCTGAGGTGTTGACTCCTTTGTACTTTGGGTTTATGTCGTAGTCTTAAATAGAAAGGATATGGTTTATGTTAAGTTTAGTTTAACTTACAGCTTTTCTTTTTGGGTGATGAAGGAGACTTTTCCTCTTTGAAGATTTAACAACTGGAGAAAACTGAATAAGCTACTTAATTACAAGCATATTCTTCAGTCAGTTCTGGTTATCTGAGAGAACCTCTTTCCCGGTCTCTCTTCTAGCCTGACTTAGGTTATTGTAAAGTTAGAAACTTTATAATTAGTGAAGACTTCTGAGTTCTAGCTGACTCTTGGATACACTCTGCATATCTTCACTTTCCAGTGATTTTAGCCATTGGCTTGAAATTCTGACTGAACTATCTGACTTTACTTCATGTAAAGGTTTTCTTTGTTTTTATGAATGGGAAAAATGTATTCAGGAAATTTCATTCTTAAAGCAGGCCTCTATGATGTAGAAAGGAAAAAATACTGGTGTTGAGTGATTCATACTGAATTATGTTGTTAATCTCTTGTAATGGATTTGTAGCACCTTGTTTTTTTTTTTTTTTTTTGCTTGTTGATTTGAGAAAAGTCGTATTATTGTAATAGTACATAGAGATTTTTCACTTTAATATTTAATATTGTTAGTACTTTGGTAGACCATGGTTTCATTTGCGAGAAGCAACTTTTCCATAAAAATGTCTAGTAGGTTAAGTTATGTGTACATGGGGCTTCTATGCTATTCTAGTTATTCTTTACCTACTGCTAAAAACCAAGTATGTAAAACAGAGTAGCTCTTGATTGGACTAGCCTGTCCTCTCTAGTCACCACCAGAAAATTAGCAAGAAAATGCTCGCTTACTTGGTTGGCACTCTGTCATCGACCTTTCCTTATTGCTTCAACCAAGAAGACATTCCCCTTCCCCTTTTAAACTAAACATTGCAAAGTATAGAAATGGTTAATTTGAACAGATAAGTAGCTATTTTTTCTTTGCTTCCACAAGGGTCTTTTCTCACCCAAGAACAGTAAACTGAAGTTTGGTAATTGTGTGGGCTTTTTTTTTTTTTTTAAATTTTCTAGCCTGTGGCAATTCCATGTTCGCACAATTTTTGGCTGAGTGCTACGTGTTTTCAGAGTTGCTGGTTAAATATTTTGGCTCTGACTTCAGAGCTGTCTGTTGCATCCTTTATGTAGCCTCTATTTACAGTATCTAGGTTACCCACTTAGGTGTTAGATGGGGAAGATACCCAGTTTTCCTCCCTGGTTGATCTAGGAGAATCATCAGCATTTTAGAGTGCCAAAGCAAATAGAGTTTGAGAAAGACTCTTGTCTGTTAACGAGAGACCTAGAACCGGTCACTCCGATGTTTGAAACTTGGAATAAGTTTTGTATGGGAGCCAGCACCACTTGCCCCTTTATCCATTAACATATGCTGCTACCTTAAATAAATGGAAATAACATGTTCTCTGCACTGAAAGAATATATTCAGATATATTTCTTGTGAGGCTACTTCTTCCAAACGTGGACGGAATTAAAGTTTGGATTGGAAGTATTACAGCTAGAAGTTAGTGTGAAAACATTTCTGATAGGATAAAATAGTGTCTGGTAGCAAGAGAGAAGCATCTATGTGTAACTCCAGTAAGGTATGATAGCCCACTTACCCTGCCTTCATGAAAGGGGTCAGCATCACTATAAGGAACCAATCATCAGTTTAGTGGGCTCGGTGACTATTCTAACATGAAGGGCATCTGTACACCAGGTGCCAGCTATAGTATAAAAATAATGACAGCAGCCATCATTACTTGACAATACTAGAATAGAACCGGAGCGACCTGGGAGAAAAGGAAGAAGGTTACAGTGCTTGACAGTTTTGAGTCTTAAATCTACCAATACGATAACCTTCAAGGAAGTAGCAGATCTTAGTGATCCTAACATCTTAGAATGATCCCTTCTTGTGTTTTAGAGTGACTTTTTTCATAGAACGTTTAGACTTTTTCTTCTGGAATACGGCTGTCTTTGATAGGAGAATGGGCATTGTTGCCTGAGCTCATTAGTGTCCCTGTTGAGTTTGCTGACAATCTTCGGTGTCAGGGATGACAGCATGTGCCTTGATGGCTATTGGAAGCACACACAGTTAAGCAGGTTTAGAAAAAGAACCTGGAAGTTAGGGATCTGAGATAGACAATTCAGACAGAAGGCTATAAAATTGATCTGTATTGTGCTCTGGCCTGGGAGAAGAAACTTACCTCGTGATTCGTCTGTTTCTGGGTTAGCTCATTCCCAGTGCTTGGATTCCCACCTCCGTATCAGTTTTAAGCTCTTCTGTACTTGCAGCTGACTGTTTTTAACATTTAATTTTTTAAAAATAAATTATTATCTAACATGTACACATGTGTGCACATGCCACCGTATGGATGGCAAGGCCACAGACAAGGCCAGCTTCTGCTATCCACTGTGTGTATCGCAGGTATCGAACTAAGGCTTTCAGGCTTGGCAGCAGACCCTTTGGCCCCGTGAGTCCTCTCACCGGTCTTTGAACATTTTGTTAAGGTTCTAAATTCATAATTTTTCTTACATCTACTTTTATGGCGATGCATGAAGTTTCTTAGCCGGTCACAATGTAAATGATGGGAAACTACCCCATGACTAAACTTGAAAGCTCCTATTGCTTTAAAGCTCCAGGAGGAGTGGTTATCCAGTCTGCGCTGTTGATGATCAGCCAGCTTGATGGCCAGGTGGCATGTATGGAATCGGAAGAAGTAGTCATTCTAGTTTTACAAGGCTCTCACCAATAATCAGGTCAGGGAATCTAGTTTATTCTTCTCCTAGTGTTTTACATTCCTTCTTTTCACAGCGAGTTTCCGTTTTTAGAACACAGTGAGGCAGATGCGTGTTATAAGTTCTGGTTCTCACATGTGAAAACTGAGGCTGGAAGAAGTCAGTTGACCTCTTACGGCGCCTAAGAGAGGCAAAAATTCTCACAGTCGGGATGTGATCTTGATCTTGAGGGCTGATTAGCTAACTGCTGTCTCTGTAGTGTCACCCTGTGATGGTGTCCGCTGTGTCCAATGTGGTGTTTTAGTGAAAAAAAAACAAAAACAAAAACAAAAAAACAAAACAAAAAAACCCCCCAAAACCACCCAAAAACCAAAAAATAAAAACAAAAAATCAGAAGTAGTAGTAATGGAGTATTGTCAGTCTTGTTGTCAAGCTGCCCTCCAATGGGATTTGTACAGTGTAGCTCATTGGAGGAGTCCCTGGCTTGCTGAGAGTTTCTCCTGCCACTTAGTTTGGCCTTCACCCTCGGTTGCATTTCCATAGGACACACCCTAATGTAACACCAGATTAGTTTGATGTAAAGCATAGCTCTTTTGGGACTCATAGCAGGATGTTTGTGTGTGTGTGTGTGTGCGTGTGTGTGTGTGTGTGTGTGTGTGTGTGTGTGTGTGTGAATGCAGGTATATATATTGACATTTAGTTTCATTTGCTGGAACTTTCAAACAACAACCAAGAACCCTGATTTCCCAGCTGTCAGAGTTAAGTGTCCTGAGTGTATCAAAAGCAGAAAAAAAGGGAAAAAAGGTTACACAGAAAGCAAGTGTGAGCATGGCTTTGCAGGTCATTAACAGCAAGACCGCTGCGTCTCTCTCTCTGGCCCTCATCCAATCTGGCTCCAACATTTAGGCTGCTTAGAGGTGAGAATTAAGGTCTTTGACAAACAAGACAACGTTCTGTCGAGAAGTTATGTATCTGTGTTGAACTCTGTTCCTCCTAGTGGAAGTCTTTTTTATCGTTTTAAATGTGATGTGATTAAGTTCACTGGGAAACCTGCTGAGAGCCACTGCCCAGGAGGCCTCTGGATCCAGTGTTTCTCTTCCGTTCGCTACACCGATACATTTTTGAATACTGATATATTTTGATCTTATGATATTATGGAAACTAAGTATCACAGTCCAAAAATGGAGCAGAATACACTGCTGTCTTTTTTTTTTAATACTTTTTACTAATCTGATAGTACTTTCTTCTTGTGAATATAGACTCAGATATATCCATATTGAGATGATAAGAAATATTTAGGAATTCTTGTGAACTTCCTTTTCTTTACAATTCTTATTGCAGTTGGATTGGGAGGAGGTCGGGCTGCCAATGTTATTGAGGGCACACGGGCTTCCCAGATGCTGTGCTAAATGCTTTCCATACTGTTTGCTTAGTCTCCACCTTAGTACCTCTCTGAGGAGGGGAAAGAATGTCTCCATTTGAGAGGATAAAGTTGAGCATCTAAAGGTGTGTGAGCGGTCGCTGACTTAGGCTAGAATTCCTGATGCCTTAATAAATTACTAACTCCTGCCTGACTTATGTATGAAGCATGGCATTTTACTCGACACCTGTCAGCTTCCATTGCTCACCTGTAAACTGCAGGCCACTGAAACCGACCCCTCTGGACTGTTGTGATGTTTAAATGAGGTAATATATTACAACTGTTCAGCAGAGCTCCCAACGTATGGTCGGATTGGATGCATGATCACTGAGGCTATTGCCCAGGAAAGTCCAGTTAATTGATTAATTAATTTGTTAATTAATTAATTTTTTAAAATATAAATGGCTCACAAGAGTAAGGGGTTGTCTTCTGACCCAGATCTCTTTGAAATCTGGATCTATTGCTCTGGCTGTTTACCGCATGGGCCGTGGAACAGAGACAGTGTTTCTGATAAATTAGTATAAAAATAGAAGAAAGATATCAACTGTTCCTAAGTGCATCTATGAAGCATTTAGCTAGAAAGTCATAGAGTTGGCTTGCCTACTGGATTTTTCTTTTACCGGTTTCCGCATTCATAAGTAAAAGTTTTTCATTTTGGTGTATCTATTTAAGTTATTGTTTGTGCCCAAAAGACACCAGTCAGTAAGAGCAAAGAGAAAACTCTAATGGAATTTCCTATCCGTGTTGATGAATAATAGTTCTTTTCTAGCGTTCCCATCAAAAAACTTAATCTCATGTAATGCTTCTGAATTCAGTGTGATAAATTCTGTTATAAACATTTTATTTTCATTACGTTCATGAGTTGAATGGGAATAACTGTGCACAAGCTCAGGTGCCTATAGAGGACAGAGAGAGTGTCTGGTCCCCTGGCGCTGAAATCATTGATCGCACAGTAACGGGCTCTGAGAACCAAATTCAGATGCTCTTCAATAGCGCCATGTGTTCTTAACCACTGAGCCATCCTCTCTGTCCCAGAGTGCCAAAAAATTGTATCTCATAATCACTTTGCAGGCCACATTATACATTTTTGGTGTGATAGTTTAGTTGTTCTCAGTTAATTTAAAATACGATTGTTAACCTTATGCATTCAGCATTTTGCTTTATTATTCTAGTTGGTTAATTGAGCAAATGTTTGCCGGCTAGATTCTACAAGGTGAGATGAATGGAGAGGTATACCGTATTTTTTCTGTAGGAACGGTATTCTGATGGAATACACAGAAACTTGCTCTCAGTAGCATAGTGTGGGAAGCAGAGTCTTGATTATAGGAGGCGAGAAGTCATATGATTTCAGAGGGAATTTTCTAGAGAGAAGCTCTTTGAACCGACATGTAGTAAGTAGAAAGGAGTTAGGGGGAAATTGAAAGACTTTCATTAAATGGTGACTCCCAGTGAGGGGTGAGAAAGACCATAGGCATTCTGGGAAAGAGAAACAAGCAGGTTGGTATTTCTGGAGTGTAAAGTGGCTCTCCGTTCTGTAGGAATCTGAAGTCAGAGATGGCTCTGGAGAATTAATCAAGGTAGGACACTGGAATATCTTGTGTGACAGGAAAGCTGGCTTTAACTTTTAGTGGAGCCCAGGGTGCTAACAAAGCAGGCGACTTGAGTGTTTTGATTGACGTGGTTTTAGTGGCTGTAACATGAGAGCAGGCTGTGGATGGGCAGTTGGGGGCATCTTGACCAGGCTGCTGTGATGATTAAGTGACAAGCAAGGAGAGCTAGTGGTAGTGGGATGAAGAGGAGGAGAAAGATGTGGGTAGCATGTTAAAGTGGACAGCACTTTGGCAGTAGAGTTAGGGAAGATGAGGAATTGAGGGTCATCCTCCATTCCTTGTTAGATTGGGGTGCATTCTGTCAGCAAAGACAGGGAATACTTAGAACTATGTTACTGGAAAAAAATTCTGGTTTTGAATTGGGGGATGACAATAGAGGAACAGGCAACACAGAAGTCTTCATTGGTGACCACTCTGCCTCTTTATTTCCGTCACTTTGCCCGTGTGTTACTTTAACACTACTTTAGTGTTTCTTGAAAATTCACTCATCAGTAACTGTTA
This sequence comes from Rattus rattus, assembly GCF_011064425.1. Classification (NCBI taxonomy): domain Eukaryota; kingdom Metazoa; phylum Chordata; class Mammalia; order Rodentia; family Muridae; genus Rattus; species Rattus rattus. The sequence continues at coordinate 143,423,759 of NC_046157.1, read as the reverse complement.
GAGTTTTGATCAGTGGCCTCATTCCCTCAATTATACCAACAAGTAAAAATTCTCTGTTGAAGTGAATAAGCACATGGTTTTGCAAACTCTTTGCTTAACAGAATTCCCCCATATTTTCAGAAGTTCGGTTAACTTGTGTGATTTGCCCACTGGTTTTTAAATAAAATATCACAACCCTTCTCTTTGAAACTTTTGTGGTGTATTTAGTATTTTAAGTTATATATAAAAGCCACAAACCTAATACGTGCCACAAGTCCAAATGTTTATACTCTACATAATCACCTTTATTCTGTAAACTGTATCTTTCTTAACAACCGTGTAGTTTATAACACATGACTAATTGCCAGCTAAGTACCACTTAGTTCTGCTGCATAGTCAAACAACCTTGGCATTCCAGTCCAGATTACTTGAGATACATACATGAATAATATATATATATATACATATACATATACCTATATATACATATACATACATATATATTAAAATCTATACTATTACTAGGGAATAATGTGTGACAGCTTATTCCTTAATTGACATTTTTATTTAAAATATGTATTAGAGATTTTGATCTAAAATTGTAATTTTCTCTAAAACGCCATTATATCTCACATGAATGCTAATGACAAAACATCAGAGATTTCCTTAGTACTCTCTAAAATATGTATTCAATTGGCCTAACAAACACTTACTGAACACTTGTTTTGTGTGATACATGGCTGATGTTAAGGAATGGGAAACGGGCCGTCTTTAGGGGTTCAGGTGAATTGCTATTGCATTCATAGCACTGGGTCCCCTAGCCCTGTGAACTGACCTGCATGAGTAATGAGCAAAGGTCACTTGGTGAGAGGTGCAGATTCAACCCCACAACAGAGATAGTGCTGTCTGTGGAGTTCTTTGACCCAGTTTCTTTCCCTTTAAATGCCAGTGGCTTTAGGCTCCCCAGCTCCAGTTTCAGCCCAAAGTTCAATCATCACCATCATCATCACCATCATCACCATCATCACCACCACCACCACCACCATCATCATCATCCTCCTCTTCCTCTTCCTCTTTTGTTACCTTCTGTTACCTTTTGCTAGGTCAGTCACAATCTAGTTATTACCCACATTAATACATGTAATCAAGTTATAAACAATACTTGCTGGCCTGGGATCTATTCATTTTCTTTAATGTGATTTATATCTGTCTTAAAATTTATTAAATGTTAGTTATACAGCTTAACTCCATAAAGGCAAACTTACATTGCCCGCAAAGGCTTCCTCAACTCCTATTGTCAGAAGTTTCAACTCAGATTCACAGAGGTGGTGAGGTGGTCAGCAGTTTACGTGGCTAGAATGCCATTTTGGAGCTCTGATACCTGAAAAGTCACCTTTAGTGAGCTCAACACACACACACACACACACACACACACACACACACACACACACACACACACACACACACACAAAGCAAACAAAGCACAAAACCAAAGCATTAATTCCCTGGAACCGCTGACATAATCTGACCATTGCAGATTACAATACTTCAAGTTAACTATTATAAAAGATATTGTTAAGTACTGAGTGTAAATTAAAGAATATTTTTAAGGAGTATTTATATTATAGGGCTACCTCAAAGAAACAAGTCTGAGATTTCTCCTTCTATGGTCATACTTTATCTGTCTCTCTAGTTCCCACAAGCAGTATACCCAGTAGGAGGTCAGAAAATATTTATTGAATAAAAAAATCTATTTAGGCTCATCATATTGCGTATCAATTTAAATGAGGTGCTTCTGATCAAGTTGAATGAATTTGGAATTTTGATTTCTCAGATGCTAAGCAATTTGGAAATCCTAATTTATCCATGTCTTTCTGAGCATGTGTTTATGTAATAATATCTCTTATTATATTGAAGTCAGTGTCCAACAGGTGATCGGTTCGGATCTACAGCTCTCTCTGTTTTCTTCTGTACTCATTTTCAGTGCGGCCTCAGATAACGGTGCTTTATGTGCTTCTGTGAGGTGTCACCTCCTTCAGTACTATTGTGGTGTCTTTACACTGAACCTTTAGAGTTTACAGTTCTATACGTAATTTTAAAGGCAGCTCTCTGTCACTTACCTAAATCTGTTTTTAGTAGCATATACAAGATGAAATGCTTCAATTAACTTTTCTTGTGCTCTGAAGATATTTTGAAGAGCATGTAATTAATCAGTGAGAAGTCACGTTCTAATAAATTAGCATTCATGGTGTCGACACCCTTGACATTCTTGTCATTACTCTCTTATTATCATTGAAGCTGTAGATCTCCGTACACCTGATGGTATCATCTTTGCCTACTTCTTACTAAACGTGAGGCTTGGCAGTGTTTTGAAGTGCTGTGGGTACTACCGCATTCTCCTCAGCTGAATTAACGTGAAGCATCTCCAGTTGAGTTCTAAAACAGCACTAATTTCTCCTTTCTTTTTGTCTTTCCTTTTCTATACTGTTTAGAAATTTTCTACTGTGGCCATTCTTGTAAAGTTTCATGTTTTACTTTTGCCTTTTAAAATGTACACATTTTACTGCATGATAGTTATATGCAGAAATAAATTTTTCTTATAAACTGCCTCATATATGATCTTTCAATTAGACTTTCCCAAATCTTTATCTTTTAGATGGTCAGATATCGCTTAAGTTCTAGTGCATGGATTACTATTCAGGTTGAAAAGCGGACTGAGAATTTGTTTAATTACTGATCACAAAAGATCCATCCATCCATTTCTTTTACAAACAGTGGAAAAGCTGAGATCACTTCATTGTCATCTGGAAGTTGGAAAGTAGGCCCTTCTATAGAACTTGTAGCTTTTACTAATAGGTAGGCAGTACCCAATCATTGAGGGTACTGCTTCAAGATTTCACACAGCCAAACCAACTACCAATGTGTTATTTTGAACTATAAAGTGAATTTTATTACAACACTAGTTGAAAACACTAGTTGACTCTGCTTCTGTAGACTGAGACCTAGAAAACGAATACTGGCATTTGTTGTGAATCTAAATTCTCAAAAGCATGATCTGTACTCTGTTCATCTCAGATTTAGGACTCAATGACTGTGTAGGTTCAGGATCTGGGAACAGAACAAATTAAGGAGTAGATGTCCATGCGTCTCAGCAATGTGAAACCACAGGTTGATTTTTCACAAGTCACCACAGTGAAGCTAATTCTGTTCACATTTTAACGAATTCGGGTGCCTTTAGTATGAGTGAAAATCAACAAATTGGAACCTATTAGTTATCAGACAGCAGCTCTCATTCCATTTTATACAAGGTAATGCTCATTATATTTTAAGACATATATTTGAATGTGTGCATAAAACTACAACCAAGAAAAAACTTTGTGCTTTGTGTGCAGTTTTATGGTTTGTAAATTTAGACAGGCCTTTTTTTGTTTGTTTGATTTTAATTTTAAAGCAGTTTGCATTTTTTGGATATCTTATAAAGAACAAGTACATTTGTTGCTTGTGCAAATAAAATGACAATGAATGAATTTAGGAAGCCATCTTTCAAAGAAATAAAGTGTGGAGCTGTTCTGTAAGAGAGCTGACTGCAGCTGGGATCCCCAGAGCTTAACCCTGAGTGGCAGTGACATTACACTTCGGAAAATGGTCAAGTGCTATTGAGTGCTATTGGTCAAGTGCTAATACTGGAATCTGGAGGAACTGCTGCATGCAAATATTATCCTCATATTTACTGAATCCTATTTTGGGTATCTGTAAAGTTTTGTTTTGAAACAGAGTTTCTCTGTGTAGCATTGACTGTTCTAGAACTCTCTCTATAGACCAGGCTGGCTTCAAACTCACAGAGAGTTGCCTGTCTCTGCTTCCCGTGCATGCTGGGATTAAAGGCATGTGCCCGCCCCGACATCCTCTGGTTGTGAAACATATTTTCTTAATGACTACACCACAGTTGAATTTACAGATAATGTGTTTTATTCCCAAATGCAAGTGATATTCATTCATAGGTTAAGATGGTATGCACTTAACAATGAACATCAAGCTGCTAAAATGATTTCCGGCAAAAAACAAGGGAGACATTGTAGCAGATAGCGGCAGAAGAAATCCGAGTAGGAGTTAAAATGTGCACAGAGATTTTCTGCTGTGTCCTATAGGGTGAGAAGCTTTCTTCTCCTAATAGCCTTCTTACTCTCTTTTGCATGTCTGCCCACCAGTGTATGGTTCCATTGAGTGCTGCTTCGTTTTTGTAAACTGTGTCTACTTTCATTTCTGTGTGTACGGGCATTTGTGAGACCAGCAGCCAGCATGGGTGGCTTCCTCTATTGCTCTCCACAGTACTGTTAGGAGAGCAGACCTCTCACTGAACCCAGAGCTCACCAGTTTGGCTAGACTGGCTGCCCTGTAAATCCATGGGATCTGCTAGTCTCTAGATCTTCCAGAGCCAGGGCTGGAGGTCCATGCTACCACAACTGACTTTTTTTTTGAAGTGGGTTCTAGGGATCTGAACTCAGGTCCTCATGCCTGCACAGCAAGCAGTTTATTGTCTTAGCTGTCTCCCCAGTCCAAGTATTGCTGGTTTTTTGTTTTGTTTTGGTTTTTTTTTTTTTTTTGTGAACATGTTTAGACAGAAACTGATTTTAGTAAGATGACTGTGGTATACTACTAATGGTGCAGGACCAGTGAAATAAGGAAGAGAGAAAGAGAAGGATAGGGAGGGAGAGAGAGAGAGAAAGCAGAGGTAATGGGATAGGGCCAGTGAAATAAAAAAAAAAGAGAAAGAACAAGAGGGCAGAGGTATAAACTAACAGAAAAGTTGAAACAACTCAAGAATCAGAATATTAAATTCATAAATGAGGAAAAAAACCACTCTACTGGAATTGGTAAAATAAGGGCTAGCGGAGAGTCGACTGGCAAACGAAAAAGAATCCCCCGTTCCTTTCCTCTCAGGAAATGTAAACAACGGAAAATCAGAATTTATCAGTCAATCAAGGAAACTTCTTTCTTGAGTGAGGAATCTGCCATTAAGAGTGGTTCCCATGGAAGGTGGATGGATAAATGCTAGATTCAGTGGGAAGAAACGGGCTTCTTCAGATACCTGGAAGTGGGAGGGTGGTTGGTCGGGGAAACTGACGTCTTACGTGTTTGAGGCTAAAGCACTAGCTAGTAAAGCAGCATCAAGGCGAGGGCCGGGGTTGTGATGGAGTTCAGTTGGTGCAGTGCTTGTCTGGTGTGCACAGGACCCTGCGTTCTGTGTCCAGCAGCACACAAGCCAGGTATGGGAGCATATGCCTGTCTGATCCCGGCACGCAGGCGTACAAGGTCATCCTTTGCTACACAGCTAGCTGGAAGTCAGCCCAAAGCGCTCTCTCTCTCTCTCTCTCTCTCTCTCTCTCTCTCTCTCTCTCTCTCTCTCTCTCTGTCTCTCTCTCTCTCTCTCTCTGTGTCTGTGTGTGTGTGTGTGTGTGTGTGTGTGTGTGTGTACATATGTAGCCAGCAGTGCCGACAGCAGATTATCTAAGAAACTGGTGCTGTGACTGACTCATTGATGGGCGTTCTTTTCCACAGTGGTTTAATACTGTACTTTGTATATGAGATATCCTAACTAGTATAGTCAAAGACGATCAAGGATGCCTTAAATATTGGTCTTGTTACTAAGCTACAGTCTTCCTTCAGTGCAGTGTGAAAAGGCTTCTTGGTGAGGCATGAGCCTGACAGTAACTGTAAAGGACTTTTTCTGTCCCTCCCATCCTGGAAGGTGACCATGGCAAAGGCACTTGATATTCGTTCAACATAGGAAGTGGGTTTTTGCCTCCAGGTGTGTTTCTGACCTGGTGCCGCTGCCTCCTGAAATGTCTCCTACGCAGGTAGAGAGTGAAAAGAGTCTCTGTAGCTCACACTCCTCCAGCAAGGTTTCAGAACCCCCATGTTGGCTTTTACTGCCATTGAAGCATTTTTCTGAAATTAACCCCGTGTTAATTCTTCAATAAAACTTTATGGGTCATGAGATGAAATTTATGTGTAAGGAATAGGTTTATGGAGCTCATAAATAATAAGGTCAAGCTGGGCATGGTACTTCAGGTCGTTAATGCAAGGGTTAGGAGGCAGAGGTAGGTGGATCTCTAAGTTCGAGGCCAGCCTGGTCTACAAAGTGAGTTCTAGGGTAGCCAGGGCTATCTCTTGAAAAAATGAGAAATAAATAAGCAAAGTCTAGGAATGTGCTTAATATGCTTAAGGGAATGGAATGATTTTTAAAATCTATTAAGAGTAGCCAGGAAGTTGTGGTCCAGGCCTTTAATCCCAGCTCTAGGGAGAAAGAGGCAGGTAGGTCTCTGAGTTCGAGGACAGCCTGGTGTACAGAGTGAGTTCCAGAACAGCCACGGCTACACAAAGAAACCCTACCTCAAAGAACCAAATCAATAAACAGACAGATAGACAGACAGACAAAACTATTAAGAGTAATTATTTTATTTGTAAGGTATACATTGCAAAATAATTTCACATCCTAAATATGATGTCTAAATGACTAAAATTAAGCCTAATATTTAGTCAATCTCGGAAGAGACTAAAATTTTTGCTGGTACTTAAATAGGCATGTTATTTGTTACTGAAAATAATTCATTATATTTTTAAAAATTATAAAAAATTGTGTGAGGTTTCCTCTTTCTCTTCCCCTGATTCTTACTATGTGGGGATCCTGGAAAGATCTCTTGGGATCTCAGCCTGATTTGCAGAATTACCTGGTAATGGTGGTAATGAACACTAGAGATGACCAGTGTGTGTTTTCTCAAGTGATAACTAGCATACAGTAAGTTAAACAGAACGATAGTTATTAATGAATTGTTTATAAGATTTGTAAGTTGAGGAAAGCTGAGGCAAATACTAAGAAAGACCCCATGCCTCTGATAAATTTATATTATTGTATTATTACAGGGTCTTCTAAGAGAGGAAGGATTTTACTCATTAATTTTCATTAACACCATTTTTTTTAAAGTAGTATAAATCATTATCTAAGAACTTAACAATTGAGATCTGCATCTCTCGGTAGATATTTTGCTTTTCAGATGTATGCGTGTTTTCAGGTAGACAGACTCACAAATATTATTTGAAACTAAACGTGTACTCAAATATAGAGCAGTTATTAATGCTGTTGTATTCAAATCAATTACTGAACCAAGGAAAACGAAATTACCTAATTAAAGCAAATCACAAACAGACCTGCGGTGATCGCGTGGGGGATAATTGAAGTGGTAATTACGCAGTAGTAATGCAGTTCCTTTAAGGATGGCGACCCAGAAGCTCTACTTGGGGACAGGGCAGAGCTGTAAGTCGTACGGACCGTCAGCTTAGCCTTGTCCAGAGTGATGTGCTCTCCCTTGCTTTCTTCTTCTTCTTCAATGTGACCTTGTTTGCTTACATGCTAAGACGAGTCGGTGAGCAGGCTCCAGAGATGGGTTCTGACATTCCACGAGTTACCAAACTAATCCCGTATATCCCTCATACTACCTCCTCTCTCTCCTGTATTGCAGAACTTTGTGTCAGACGTGTATCAGACTGGTTTCTCTAGACGGAATGTCTTTCCCACAGAATTCATAGCAGAATATATGTAAAGAGATTTTTTTTCATGTGTAGACATTAAATGGCCTTTGGTCAAAGTTTCCTGGGTAAACACATGGTCCATACTCATCACCTCTCCTTTTATTTAGCAGTGTTGTCTAAAAGTTGGGAAGTTTATCTCTTATCTTCTCTCTCATTACTTGGTGACTGTGGTCCAGCTCATCTCCCCAGGAGGACGGGAAACCACGTGAGGGCAGGGAAAATGACCATTTCTGTCTGATTCGTGTGTCCCGAATGCAGCAGGCAGGGTAGGGCTTTGGAATTGGGTTGTGCAGTGGATTTTTCTGTCTTCATTTACTAGTGTGTAAACTAGGACAAGTCGTTGCTTAACTTTTCTGGTTGTAGGAATCCATACAGGAACCTCAGAAAGCTTTTCTTAACAGTGTCTGATGCATTTCAGAAATCTGTGTAGATTGGCTACATGAATTAAACTCTTATCCTCGTTAGTCTACTGTCCCCTGATCAGATACCCCTGGGTTTGGTCATTTCAATTATGTTGTCTATGGAGGACACCAGAGAGCACATCTTCCGATTTTAAAATGGATGCTGAGCGAGCTCCAGCTTAGACGTTACCTAACTGTCTTCTCCATACTCATCCAAGCAGAATACTCAATTGGAGTAAAAGTTAAGGGTGCTTGGAGAGTTTATGTGGCTTAGAAAAATACTTGTTCCTGGCAGCATCACTACTGTTTAGAGATGGCTGCAGGAGTGTTCTGTGGAGGATATCCAGGTACTCACACCCTACCTAAAGGGGCTGCAAACTTGCCCCCAGACAGTTTTGTGTTTTATGGTAAGAAGCATGAAGAGTTAAGAGGCAGAACGCTTAAAGTTGGAGGTGTAAAGTCACATTCATTAGTCTTCTTCCTAATGATGTTTTGAATCTCTCGTATCCAAGAGCTTTCAAACATAAACTGGCCCTTCAGCAGACACATGCCAATGGCCTGTAATGCTTTTGGTTTTATTCAATTTTATCCTGAATGTAGCATTGAAAGATCCTTGAGAAACTTATGACTCTAACAGTTCTCTTTGGAATTGTTGGATGGCTCTGTCTATGCTGGAACAGGAGGCCAGACCTCAGCGCTCCTCCAGCAATTGTGCTAATTATCACATCTGTCCATGACATCACCAGAGTAGTACCTGGGGTGAGAGATACAGCTTCCCAGAAAATTTCCCTCCCAGTTTCATCTTTTGTTTTCTTTTAAATATTGTTTGAATGTGTCTAAGCAGTTTGTCCGATGAGCCACCATTACCCAGTCTGTCAAGATCCCTAGAGCTGAAAGGTGTAAGACGGTGATCTCATTAGTTTACAGAACATCCAACTGTCATTGTATCTCAAGCTTTTCATTGTTGTTATGTATTGTGTGTAGGGGTGCGTGTGTGTGTGTGCATGCGTGTGTGTGTGCATGTGTGTGCATGTGTGTGAACATGGCAGGCATACATGAGGTGGTCATTGGACAACATTTAGGAATAAGTTTCCCTTCTTTCCTGCAGTCCCTTCAGTGCCATCCTGTGACTCTCAGGATGAGCGCGGGCCTTCAGGCTTGGTGGTAAACATCTATACCCAGTCATCCCCCCACCCCAGGCCATTTCTCAACACGGGATCTTTTCTACCGGAAGCTTCTTTTTTTCCTTAACGTTACAACAAAATTGTATGCCATTTGCAAGCTCATAAAATGTAATTTGGTTGGCACAAAGATCTGTGAATTAAGTCTTTAATATTTAACTGGGAACACTGCATAGGAAAGCGGCTGGTTTAATCCTAACTGAAGGTACAAGCTTGAGTTTGTAAATCTGTAGTAGCAATTTAATGCTAATGGGTCTTGTGCATTTACAGGTTGAAAAGAACCTTTTGCGCTAATCAGTGTGTAGTTGTCTGCCTGGTTTTTTCTTCCTTTTCTCTATTTTGTGAGTGTTTGAGCCAGTATAAAATATTTTTAACAAGCTGTCGAAGTTTATTTTAAATTGCAATTTAAAAATTGGGTGCCCCTCCCCCGTCACCCTACCAGGTTCCAGTGGACATTTCCAGTCCAGTGGTGACATAGATAGCTCTGGTTATCAAATGGGTCACAAAATCGACCCAAAAATCATGACCCTGGGAAAAGGATAGAACTGAATGGGAGGTGAATGTTAGTGGAGGCAGAAAGGAGATAAAGAGTATGGAGGAGAATAATCAGAATACATTATATACTTGTCTCAAATTGTCCAACAACAGATTCAATGAAAAATGATTCAGTTTTAAGGACAAAGTCTGTGGGGCCCCTAACGATGGCTGGGGTTTGCCGCCTCCGCCTGCTTTCTTTTCTTTGTTAAACTTATGGCTATTTGAAATTTTAGTGTGTTTTCAAGATCACGTGTCACAACTCTGGAGACTGGTGCTATTAAGTGTGCTTTTCATTTTATTGCAAAACACTTAATGTTTTAAAAGCTGCCGTGCTTTGAATGTGGTGGGCTCACTTCTCTGTTATCTGTGAGGCCCCAGCTTAGCCATGAATATTGGTTTCTGATTTTTCCCTTCTACTGTGTTTGTGTTTTCCGCATGGTTGTCCACTGAGGTAAAGGAGGTGACCCAGGGAGTTAGCATCAGCTGGGAGAAGCTTTTGTTAATAATGTGAGATGTGCATCTTCTCTGAGGGAAGGAAATGGGGGAATTGCCCCCTTTTGCAGATGTCTTGTAGTCCATGGAATAGAGAATCTACTGTTTCCCTTCATCTTCAGACAGCCAGTCTGTCTCCATCGGCAGATCCTCTTCTCTCATGATTTCTATAGAGGCCTCAGAGAGATTTACAACAGCCATCTCGAGGACCACTGTTTTCTTTAAACTTCCCAGTCCTTGTTCACCCAGTGATAATCAAGGAGTTCCTGAATGGAAGCTGGTTTTACTGTACCCCATCCTTTAACTTAAGTTCACAATCATTTCAGCCTAAAATGTTGAGACCTTTTATAACCGGTCTTCTGACTTGGGTTGGCCTTCCTCATTGCCAATAATCTCTACAGTCCATAGAGCTAGACGTCCTAAGCCAGAAATCAGGCTACAACTCCATCGCTATGAATGGTGGGAAAACTTTGCATTAAAGCAGAATAAATGAAAGTCAGTTTTCAAAGTCTGCAAGGTCCCCTTTATATTCTTTCTTTCCTGTTTTCTTTTGCTTGATGAGACAAATTTATTCCCCTCTCAACGCTCTTCCTATGTCTTCACTGGAGATGTCTTTCTTAACTCATTTCTTTGGTTGCCTCTTGACTAGAGCTCAATAATTCTATAAGCCCTTCTTAGACGTCCATTAATATTTCCCAATATTATTCCCTTCACACTGTCTGAAATAATTTAATTCATGCCTTTTTTTCTCCCAACATGTACTTGGGGACTATTATCAGTCTTGTTCACTGTGTAGTCTCAATATAGTAGATAACAAACATGGAGTCATGGATTAGTTGGCTGGCTCTCTTGTTCAGTGAAAAGAATTCTCTGCAAAGCAAGCATGGTATTTTGTACCATGATGTCCACTCCAAAGCCCGCACTGTAGAAATCTGTATACAGAGAGAGGTGGTGGTGCGAGATATGGTGGTAAAGTGCCCTGTCTTGTGGCTTTCACAGGTTGTTGCTTTCTCCCAACCCCATTTATCTGTGTGTTTGCTTCTTCTATAACATCAAAGCAGACCACGGAGAATATATTCATTTTTCTAAATTGATTGCTATAATACTTAGAATATGCTCATGTGTTAAGAAACAAACAAAAAGCCAAGTTTTCTCTCACTAAATTTCACCCTCACAAGACTTTTTCACAAACCTATTTTGGTAATTTTACCACGGTAACTTTATTTAGCTTTCCTATTTGATTTTGTATTATACTTAATAGTATTTTAATTATTATGGTTGATTATCATTGTAATTTAATGGTCTTATAGTACTTAGGAAAGCAAATGCTCTATAACAACAATCAAATCTCATTTCTTTAGTTCTTAGAATGTTTGGAAATACACAATTTAAAAAAAAGTTAATTAATTCTATAAGAAATACCCCACTGCATTTTAGAAAATTGAATGTATATAACTCAAAACTTTGATTGGGACATAAAAACATGTATGTTATAGACTCTAAACTACTCTATTTGGGTTGGATTAGCTATTTTCATTGTGTGACTCTTGCCCATTGTGGCTCAAACAAGGTGTTCAGAATTGGATTAACTGTCTGGAGGGAGGTGGTGTTATCTAAACCCCACAGCTGGAAAATATGAGTATTAAGACATTGATTGATGAGTACTTTTACACGTTGTTTGTTGTTGAGTGATTAAGGAATGCTGGGTGGAACCAACATCATGGATTTTTCTTTTGGAAAGTAGTGTCTTAATCGTGATGGTGTCCCATTGGGTATCTAATAAGAGTGATATTTAGCAAGAACATTTTAGGGTTTGAACAGAGACCTGCCTTTGTATCTTGGTTATTTCCAAAGCTTCTGGTGCAGATCTTGAGAGAGGCTTGAGGTCATGTGAAGCATAGCTCTCCTCAGTGTCCCATTGACCCTGTCGCCACAACCTGCCAGCAGTGAAGGCCTTTAATCAGCATAACTGTCTTCTACCTGCTTATTTACAGTTTTCATAGCTAATGAATTAAAAGAAAAGTCCACAAGGACTTGATTGTTCACCTCACTAATAGCGATTTACAGAGGATAGGTGCGGTGGTTCTTACACACGGGGTCCTGTAATAGCTGTCGATGGAAGTTGCTGCTCACCATTCTCTATTGTGGTTGGAACCAGAGAAACAGAAAAGTGGGCATTTCCCGGCAGAGAGCAGTAAGTTTCAATTCAGTCAAAATGCTGTATGTACTGTGATAGGTCTATAATTATTACCCAAAGATTGATGGTTTTTTGGGATGAGTGTAAATTTGTGCAGCGGTAATCCATTAAGAAATCAATAATCAGGCACTCTGATGTGTGCTTTCTATTCACTGTTATAAGGGTGTGCCAGAAGCTGAACCTAATGTTTTTGTTTTGCTTGGTGTGTGTGTGTGTGTGTGTGTGTGTGTGTGTATGAAATCATAGTTGACTCCGACATATAAAGAACAAATATACATGTATGTTTGTCTTTATCTTTTATTTTTGGTGGTATATGACTGTGTTCATGTGTGTGCACACGTGTGTGTGCACAGGACTTCCTGGACTTGTGCATGTCAGAGTGTGACATCAGGTGCCCTTCTTTTTACTATCTGAGACCGCCTCTTTCGAACCTGGCGCTCACTGATAGCTTCAGGCTGGCTGTCCAGCAAGCCTCAGGGATCCCTGTGTCCCTCTCAGCACTGGGATTACAGGTCCAGGGCTCTGCGTCTAGTTGGTTCTCTGGATGCTGGGAGTCTGAAGTCAGTCCCACACTTATGAAGCGGGTCTTTTACCAACTGAGCCCTCATCCCAGGCCATCTTACTCTTCCCTTTTGATCAAATGTCCCCATATGACACACTTGCTTAAAATTCACATGTTTCTCCAACTTCTAGAAAAGTTCCTTGGAACTCTTTTAGATGGTCCTGTCTCTTTTGCTGCAACATTGCTTCGTTGTTTACTATTGGGAATAGTATTTATATGCTTTAATTAAATCGCTGTTTCTCTAATCTGGAAGTAATTTATTGCCACATCTGCATGGTTGGGGAACTCGAAGATCCATGTTTTTTGAATTAAAATTCTAACCTTAAAGCTCTGACCTCACAACAAACAAACGTAAGGTTTACTTATATAGCCAGTACTTTTTAAGCACTAAGTTTGGTGTTCCTCGAGGAAGTCAGGCACAGTGCAGACCTGGCCCTTCTCTCAAAAGAGCTTGTGTTTCACTGGAAACAACAGAGATATGGGGGAAGGAGTGGATGGAAAGGCAGCTGCTCCGCAGCCCTCTGCTCTGTAGCTAGAACTTCGGTGTTAACGTGTAATAGCGCTGGACATAAGGTGTGCGGTGAGGGGGCTTCATCCCGCACGGAATTGCAACATTCTCCAGAGTCTGAGGCTCAAAAGCAGTCCATGTAGGCAGAGATTATAAATCAGAATGCTGTAAGAAGCTAATGTTCAGCTAAAACAGCGAAGAAAGATGGAAAGCAAGAAGCGAAGCCTGTTCAGGTTTTTTGTTTTTTGTTGTTGTTGTTGTTGTTGTTTGTTTGTTTGTTTTGTTTTGTTTTTTTGTAGCACCAGTGCTTAAGCCTCCATTCCTGTCTTTAAACGGGTACTGTCTATGCAATGTCCGCACATATTTCCCCTTTCCCAGTGACAATGCTCACAGGATTGTGTGCTGTGTACTGACCCATGGCTGGATATTTTTTATTTCAATCATTTTCATATTTGCCATTCATTCTTGCCTTCACAGAGCAGCTTTATATTGGAGGTATGCAGACTGGTCCTTCACTGGTAGTTTATTTGTTATTTATCTGATCTTCACCGATGAACATCTACGTTGTTTCTAGCTTTCAGAGGGAATATCTGTGTCTACCCCTGTCAGTGCCATGTCCCATAGGATGACATAACTTGGTTCTTTGAGGAAAATGTATTGTGCCTAGAAGTCTTGTAATGACCATTTTGGTAGGTAAAGCATAGAAAATTGTCTTTTGAAAATATCACTAGTGTGCATCACCCCTAATGTGTGAGGTTCTCGGATTGGGTTTTTTTGTTTTGTTTTTTTTTCATTTTGACAACAGTGTGTCTTCTCAATTTTGGGGTATCTGAAAGGGAGAAAAGGGTATGTGTGTATATTTAATGTTTTTGAAATTGTACACCAAAACATCATTTTACCTTTGTTGACAAAAAAGTCTTTGTTTAATTTTTGCCCCAGACAAACGCTTCTGCCTAATCATTTAGGAGACATTATACTTTAAAACGCCATTAAGAAATAGCAGAAGAGAAAAGATTTTTGGGAGGGTGAGCCCCTGTGTAGGGGACATGGGCTATGGGCTTGATTTCTTTTGAAATGTCTCAAGGCTGCTGGAGTTGTCTAGCAACCCACAGGAAAGCTCAACTCCAGCATTTTGGCCTTTTGGCCTTCCTCACATAGGAACCTTGAGTCTGGTGGAGAGCAGAGGCTTCATTGTGTGACGTGTTTTTAACATGAGCAAACATGCATGGAAGTGTGTTGTAGCATTTGGCTTCCTCTGAGACTGTCCCAAGGGGAAAAATGGTTGTCAAACTGTTGAGAAATGTGCTTACAAGCACAAGTTTGCTCTTTAACATGAAGAGAATCCCGAGGTAGGAAAATCCTGTGTGTCCCGCCCTACTCTCAGAATGGCAGTTTGAGGGGATGATTGACAACCCCCCTTTGCTCTGTGCCGATAAAATTACGTTTTAAAGTATCAGATTGTCCAAGTTTGCTTCTGGGATACACCTCTCTGTCTCTGTCTCTCTGTCTCTCTGTCTCTCTGTCTCTCTGTCTCTGTCTCTGTCTCTGTCTCTGTCTCTCTCTCTCTCTCTCTCTCTCTCTCTCTCTCTCTCTCTCTCTGTGTGTGTGTGTGTGTGTGTGTGTGTACGTCTCTGCTGAAAATAACTATTGAATCAAACACTTGGCCACGACCCCAAAGGTCATTTAGAACAACTTCCTAAACAAAACAAGAGTGTCCTTGACAGCGCGTGGCAGGTGGGCCCTGCAGTTTGACTTCTCTACTTGCAGTGCTGGCTGAGGGAAGATTGTCAGGTTGATCAGCTGTGATTCCTAGAAAGCCCTTCCTTATGGCAGCCCTCCCCTGCATCCCAGAATGCCATTCTTCCTCTGCACTATGCATTTCCCCCTCTAATTATCAATGAGGAGTCTTAAATTGTTCGTTTATTCGTTTGTTTGTTTGCTGTGTTAGTGCTTGTGGACCAGGTTTTCTTGTAGATTGTTTTATAGGTTTTTGTTTTAACCTTTATGATTTAAAATCCATATTAATTCCTTCTGAGGAATAATAACACATTAAGCTTGCTTCATGATGTTATTTTGTCCCTTGCCACTTTTGTCCACATGCTTGCAAATAAATCATGCCAGGATGCTAAATAGCAGAAGTAAGGTAAATCCCAGATGCATTTTCTCTCACTTATATTTTATTTATGTTACCTGTAGGTATTTTAAGCTTAAAGCTTTTAAATTGTTGACTTGGTAATTCAAATTTGTTTATATTTAAAGTGAGATTTTGCTTGAAACATATTTTGGAGTACAGATTTTGGAGACAGATATCCTCTGGGTTTCATTTATAGTGTAGCACAAACCTGCGTGTGTACATGGGAGTTTGGATAGTAATTCTGTTGTTCTAACACAAAACACATTGTGACATAAAAGTAATACACAAAGGAATAGAGGAGAAACAGGATAGTGGTGGTGCACACCTTTGATCCAGTGGTCCGGAGGCAGAGGCAGGCAGATCTCTGAGTTTGGGGCCAGACCAGTCTACAGAGTGAGTTCCAGGACTGTCAGGGGTTCAAAGAAATCCTGTCACTTCTGTCTCAAAAGACAACTCCCACGACAAACACACACACACACACACACACACACACACACACACTCACTCACACGCACACGCACATGTACACGCACGTGTACACACACCAAATGAAGGAAGAGAAAAATAGAGACGTGTCACATTGCTCCTGAAATCATCTTTGAAGGTTTCATTCAGCGTAGGATGTGGAAATTGGCCACAGTTTTCCAGCTGACATTTCTTATGAAAGATTTCCAGGTGAAAAACGATAATACCAAATTTCTAAAAGTGCTTCTAGTCCCTGCTCTTCATTCCTCTGAGGATATTAGCAATGTCTGAACTGGCTTACAACCCTGTCTTTCTCTCTTGCCTGAGTGGCAGTTTTACCGATCCCTTATTGGATTTACTGTTGTAATTCGATATGGAATTGTGCTGGGAAGCATATATTTCAATACGTTCACCTTAGCAGTCTAAATCGTTAGGATGGTGACTCACTCACATCTACCAGGGAAATTAGCTGGCTCTGTCTGTGTGAACATTTCAGGAGGAGCTGGCCCTAACTGCAGAGAGACTGTCTTCCAGGTCACCTCTGTCAAAGCCCAGCACCATGCAGGGCTGGAATATTTTTTGATTAGCCTGGCTAACTTTTGTTAGGTGTGTTTTTACTTTAGTTTGGAGAATTATCTTTTTTTAGAGATTCACTGGCTAGGAAATTATTAGCTACTCACATAAGAGGTCTATGAGCCCATTTAGTTACACTGCTGCAGACTTGTAAAGGATACAGTGTAAGGTCAGATGCTATCCTGAGGCCTCCCGTCACAAATTATGGAATTTGGGGAAATAATTATCCTCACAGCCAAACTAAACAGTAATTATGTCATAAAAGCCCTGTTTGCCAGTCTTGCTCGATCATGAGAATCACCCAGGAAGACTTTTAAAGCAAAGGTTGCCAGACCTTACCCCAGGTATTCTGAATCAGAATCTCCTAGGGAGGAGCCTATGAGTCAGATCTAGATCAGCAGGAGGGCAGGTTTGAGAAACTTTATCAAGCAGTGTTATATGTGGGGAATGGGAGCGAAACTGATTGGGGCACTGCCTGGAGGCTGCAGTGTGCATCAGTGGCCCTGGCTTTGCAGCAGGAGATGGTAGAGCATGACCAGACTCTGCCCTTAAAGTTCAGCATAGGGGTTGTTATATGTCTGTGGTACGAAAAAAATAGATTAAAATGTATATCACCTGTGTAATATTTTGTAATAATAAAAAACAACCCCCCTTTCTCATCCCCCCCACTTTCTGCAGCCATTTTTCATTTTTTCCTTTTCCTATCTTTTCCTTTGAAGTGTTATAATAATATCATGTGTAATGTTTTCCCATTGAATTTGATGACACTGAGGTTTTATTTCCCTCTCTGCTTCTATGCTGTGTTTCTTCAGCACATATATCCTTTGTTGACGCAAAATATATACATTTTCTGTTTCGGCAGGGCGCGGGAGTGGGGCGGAGGTGGGGCCGCCTGTACATCTGTTGACACTTCAGAAGTAATCAGTTTAGATTTCAGCAGCTGATTACAGCGCCCTTAACCAAGCCGGGAGCCAGCTCTTGAGAATGACACCAGGTATCATTCCACTTACATTTCTGCTCAGCAAACGCAATAGTGGCAAATTTAGGACAATTCCAAGGTTACAAAACTCCTGCTAACTTTTTTTTCCCTTTATTAGATTGTATAGAACATTTAAAAAAACATTTAGCGAGCTGTAATGCACAAATCATACACCATAACGCATCGGAACCTTCTCATCGAGACCCATGACTTGTACCAACTGTGCAGATGCGAGAGAGAATGCTGGGAGAGTCTAGGAATATCCTCTCCACCCTACTGCAGTTTCAGGGACTCTAGCCTCCACATTGAATTACGAGTGAATGTAAGAAATATACCCACTGGTGTCAGCATGGCACCCAAGTCCTGATTAGCCTAAGATAGGAAGTCAGAGCCCCGTGACCTGCAGCCAAAAGGAAAGCAGAGCTGTGAGTTTTAAATACGCCTGTGCAAACACTCACCCGGCTGACCTTCTGTTTCTTCAGCAGTCTGCAGAAGGATTAGGGCCTGTGGAATACATCTAGAAAACACCATGTAGACCAAAGGCCCTGCAGGGTGGTGACTACTCACGTTATTTAGCAGGTGCTCTGGAATAACGAAACAAGTGCGGCGTATAGGCGAGGGAGGTATACATTCTTCCGTTAAGGAGAATAAAAATTTTGCAGGATGAGCTTTTAAATTAGAAAATTTAAATATTTGAATATTTTAGGTGTGGGTTTGAGACATTCAGGCAGGTATAATGGCTTGCAAATGATACCCGTATAATTAAAGCACAAGATCACACTGGCTGCTTAGAAGAATTGGAGGGTGTCTACCTTCTAGTTAAATTCTCAGAATTACCATTTTCCTTCTAT
Source organism: Rattus rattus (assembly GCF_011064425.1). Classification (NCBI taxonomy): domain Eukaryota; kingdom Metazoa; phylum Chordata; class Mammalia; order Rodentia; family Muridae; genus Rattus; species Rattus rattus. The sequence goes on along the minus strand of NC_046157.1, from coordinate 143,405,310 downwards.
AATCTTTTCATCGTTTTCTATAATAAAATCTGTTTGCTATCCCCGTCCTGAAAACGTTAATGACTCCCTTTACCTATGACATGAAGTCTGATACACTCCTTTGTGTTTTATTCTATGCTCCTTGTTAAACAACCCAGCCTGTCTTCTCATCGTTAGCTTCTGAATTGGTCCTATTCTCTGCTTCCAACCAGACGCTTGCTGTGTCCCCAACATAATATGTCCTTTCACTTTGCCTTAATGTTGCACAAACCTTCTTTCCTTGAATCCCTGCCCCCGTTCTCATTTCTGTACACTCCCAAGACTTCTTTGAAACATCAGTCATTCCCATTATCCTGTAGCACCAAGCATGTACAATTTTCATTATGGTATTGGCATATTGTATTGTTATTGTTTTATGGGTTGGCCTCCTGGGGTGGACTTTGAGATCCTCCAGGGAAGAGCTGCAGCCTTTTTTTCCCTCTGACCTGTTGTCTTCCTGCCTATGTACCTCATATAGAGTGAGTACAGTCTTCCAGAGTGTCTTGTGGATGAATGGCAAAGGGAGGGCCTAGGGACAGGGACCTGAGGTAGGGACTATTTAAGGAAGGAGTTGGAGTGAATTCCTTAAGTAGGAAGTTGGGGGGGGTGGAGTGGAGACAAGAAGGGGTGAGACCCAGGCTCTTGAAGCCCAGCTATCTTCAAGTGCAAATCCTTTCTCCAAACAAATGGCTATGCCATTACTAAGGTCAAATAGGTAAGGTTTCTCCTTCCCAGGTCGGGCTGTTCCTTCCCTGGATACCTTCCTAAGTGCAGGACACTCATGAATTAATGATTTCCCCCCTGCTTTACAGTCACAGAGAAGGTGAGTTCTGCTCTGATTTTCCCTGCTCTTGGGGCAGCAGGGTACAGTAGAGATCCGTATGTGTTGGTTAGCCTTGAACCCAGAAGGCAAGTCATGTTTGCTCTTCTGATTTGGAGCTTACCAAGATGGATGTGTCTGCAGCCGTACCTCAGGTAGGGTAGAGTATTAATAAGCAAATTCCTCTGGACTTCCTTATATGTGTCATCTGTAACAGAATAACAGTGGTACACCCTTTCTTCTTTGTCCTTCTCATGTTTCTTCTCTCCCACACTTTCATCTATCCTGTTTGTGCTGGCTCATGGCTTTCGTCTTCTAATGAAACTTCCTCTGGCTAAACCTAGGGAAATGTGCTTCAGCTTAGTCATTTGCCCTTTGTCAAGCTGACCTATTTCAAAAAAAAAATAATAATACCAAAAAGAGAGAAAGAAAAGAGGGATTGTGGTGGATTGGGGAGTTGGAAAGCAGAAGGAGCACGCCAGGCTGCCCAGCTGAGGCTCTGGAGTGCCAGCCTTGCCCTCTCTAGGGTTAGATGTGTTCTATAGATTGGGCTGGCTCTGATGAATTCTATGGGTTGTCTTTGGACCACCTGTAACGTTCTGTTTGTCTTATCCTGTTCTCTGTTAACCCACTTCTCCTCAGGCTAGAGAAATGGCTCGGCTGTTAAGAACGGTTGCTGCTCTTTTAGAGGACGGAATTTGGCTTGCAGCACACACATTTAGCTGTTCACAACCATCTGCATCTCCTTCTCTAAGGGAATCCAACACCCTCTCTGTGGACAAAAAGGTGGCACGCATGCACACAGAGGCACAGACTATTTGCATGAATAAAAATAAATCTTTTTGTTATCTATCTGTCTGTCTGTCTGTCTATCTATCTATCTATCTATCTATCATCTATCTGTATGTATGCATGTATGAAAGGATCTCACTATGTAATTCCAGATTTCCTGGAACTCATTCTGTAGACTGGGCTGGCCTTGAACTCATATCTGCCTGTATCTCCCTCAAGAGTACTGGGATTAAAGACCTGTGCCACTCTACCTGGTTAAAAGAAGTCTTCAAACAACAACAAACACAGTTCCTGTGATACTTGTATGCTCTTTGCTGTCCTGTGGGCCCTGCCTTCTTCCTTCAGGATTACACAATGCTGATATGAGTCTTCACCATCCTCAGTCCAATTCAAAACCTGTCTGGAAGGACTAGGCACTCTTGTCTCATCTTTCCATCTTGTCTTTGAGCAACGTGAGGCAGTTAATCCAGGCCAAGGATTTTAGAGAGTGGCTTAGCTTAATGGATCACTGCTGCTTTATGGTGTGTGTGTGTGTGTGTGTGTGTGTGTGTGTGTGTGTTTGTGTGTGTGTGTCTAAAGGTGTCTTTAGCACTTCCGATTTGAACAACAGTAGTAAATCTCACATAATAGGAATTTCAGGTAACACGTTATACTAGAGGGCTCGAAGGAGACATTCTAGCAGTGAACAATGCACGAGAGATTAATTTCTTCCCAGATCAAAGGCAGTACCAGATCTGAGTCAGGTTATGCAAGTATCAAATAAGAGAGGACTGAAACAATAATTTTGAACTAATAATCAGATTAACCATTACTTTTCCCAGCTTGTTTTGCTAGTGCTTTTTACTTCTGGTTTGAATATAAAGACTATTTAGTATTGTTTTATATTAATGCAGAATAGACTTCTTGAAATTCTGTATAAATAGAACTGACTATTGCAAAAATATGTAGTTGTATACAGTTGTACTGTCAGGAGGCCACCTCAGCCAATGACAAGCAGTGCTCAGTCCTCTGTACTGTTGAAGATGTGTGCTTGTTAAGTAATTATCAGTGGTTGAGATTCTTTCATAGACGAGAATTTAGGCTGTTTTATAAGCCTCCACAAGCCCACAGCTTCTAGATATCCTTAAAAGCAGCAGGCCACAGTTATCAAAACAGTATATTGTGAAAAGGTATACCAGAACTTTCTGCAGGTCAAGTGTGACTGTTCCAGGTAGGTGGAAGGAGCTGGGTGATGGAAGACAGGAGAACAGTGTAGCCTGGTCCTTCATGTACTTCAGTTTGCCTCTTAGTTTACTTAGAAGCTGCTCTTTTCCTGTTGTCACATATGTTTCCATTCTGCCCGGACTATGGTGGCAAGTGCACCCCTCTGTGAGAGTTGCAGACTGCTATGGTTTGCTGACATCTCCTAAATGTTTTTGCGTTAGAAACTATTACTCCCTAACTTCAGGTGATGGTGGTATTTGTGGGTGGAGCCTTCTCCTAGACAAGTTGAGTTACCTGAGTTCATAAGTGTGGGACCCCATGAAGGGGTTAGTAACTCCCCAAGACAACTAAGGTCTGAGCTCTCACCATGTTCTCCATGTTGTGAGCATGCGTGTGCTGTCTTCCAGCATGCCGAGCTGGAGTTAGATTTCTCCCTGTGCTTTTGTGTAGTGTCCTAGCCTCCAAACATGAGAAGTGTCTCCTGCTAAATTTCCTGGACTCGAGTATTATGCTTTAGAAGCATAAAATGGACATAGAAACTGTGTATTAAATGGAAAGAATAAGAGCCTAGTGTCTCTCATTAACTTAAAGAAGGAGAGAGTGAAGGAAGATTTTTCATTTAAAGTTTTCTAGAAGTAAGTGATTATATTTCTCCAAATAATCAATGGGCTGGCTTAATTCATGTGATGATTATCTGATTGGTGGAAGTAGCAAAATTAGACAAGTTAGCACCGTTTTCTTAGGAATTTGAGAAGTGTACTTTTCTCCATTCATAGTCAGAAAGGGGGAACAGAACTAAGGTAGCTAGAATTCTGGTCATGGCTGGGGTGGTGATGGACACCTTTAATTTTAGCATACTTCTGAGCAGAGGCAGGCAGATCTTTGTGAATTTGAGGACAGCCTGTTCTACATAGTGAGTTCTAAGCCAGCTAGGGATATGCAGTTCAACCCTATGTTAAAAAGGAAAAAAAATAATTTTGGTCAGAGGGTGGTACAGTCAGTTACTAATAGTTGCTGGGCTCAGAGAGACACCCAGAAGATAGTACTAAAGTGAGGAGGCGGGGAGAAAGGACAATGAACCAAGTAGGTGACAGGGAGCAGCATAATGCTCTGGGATATTGACGTCACCAAGTAGGGTGACTGTGGAATACACCAGTGCACTGTGCGTTCTAAAAAGCTAGAGAAATTGAATTTTGATGTTTTTCTCCATAACATCAAATATACTTTTGAAGGGATAGCAATGTTTATACACAACATATATGGATTCCAAAATGTCACAGTATTCATTAATTGTATAATTTCCTCATTAATATAAATTAAATTATGACAAAGCCAATGATAAGAGTAAATATGATAGGTGGGTGATAACTGCTGGAGACCCTGGGAAAGCAGAAGTCTTCACTCTTGTACCTATGTACTAATGTGTTTTCCATTGCTATAATAAAATAGTTGAGACTGGGAAACAGAGAGGAAAGGAGCTTTTTTTTTTAATCACAGTTTTAGAGGTTCAGGCAAACGGCTCATTATCATCTCATATCTGATGATGGCCTCATGTGCTACACCTCATGGTGGATAGTATCATGGTAGGTGGGTGTGTGAGCAGGAAAAGTGGAAGGGAGAGAGGTCACATGGTGAGATAGGAAGCCAGAGACTAGGGAGGGGTCAGTCTTGCTCTTTTAGAATTCTTCCAGGAGATCTAAGTAGTGTTTCATGAGAACGCACTCAAGAGCTTCTGGGAGACTCAGCCCCATGACCCTCGTCATGACATCACTTTTCCCACCAGACCCATTTCTTCATGGTTCCATCGTCCTTGTCATTGACACCCCAGGACCATACTTTCTACATAAACTCTTGATGCTAAGTCAACACTAACCCATAGTAGCAGTTCTAAATTCTGCTACACTTGACATTAGTCCTTACTAGGTTCTCAGGAGAGAGGGACAAGAAAGTCTCATTTTTCCTTGTGCTCAAATACAGGCACTTACCAGCTCTATGATCCTGACAAGGTGTTCAGAGAACATGGAAATCTCTTCTTGGGATTGTTGGGAGGCTTGATTGACATTAGGCATTAGAGCTGGTAACAGAGGTTGGGACACCCAGTTGTGTCACACACTAGATGTTGCAGTAAATGTCAGTGGTTGTATGCTAACTGTGGGAGCATATAGCCACTCTGAGGTTTCTCTGGGTTGTGGATGTAGTGTCGTAGTAATTGCTTATCTACTTGTTTACTGAGGCTTAGCCTTTCCATGAAATTAATTTATTTCATACTAAAGCACAGATTACCAAGATGCTTAAAATTTTAATGACAATTCATTCTCCATACATCTTTTAGATTTTGAGCCATTTTCTCTTTGGGATTTTTACCTTAAAGGAATTGAGCAAAAATAATTACGTACACAGCTACATGAAGGGTTTATAATATGGGCTTATTTGCTTATTTTCTTGGACTGCAATTGTTGGATGAAAATTATGATTTTATAAATGAGTTATATTTTTAATTTTTATTATTTTGTGTGTGTGTGCGTGTGTATGTGTGTGTGTGTGTGTGTGTGTGTGTGTGTGTGTGACATGTGGATGCCAGTGTTTGCATGTGTGCATGTGGAGGTCAGAGGCAACTCTCCAGCATCAGTTCTCTCCTTCTATCTTGTTGAGAGAGGGTCTCTCTTGTCTCTGATGTGCTACAGTACTTCAGCGTATCTGTATTATAAGCACCACACTGATGCTTCTCTTCTGTGCCAACCCCAGGAGTGCTGGGGTTACAGGTGCATGTATGCCATCCCATCAGATTTCTTACAAGGGTTCTGGAGATCAAACTCTGGTCATCAACAATTGTGTGGCATGCACATTTTACTCACTGAATCATCTCACTGACTCCTAAATTGAATTTTAATGATATAGAATTTATTACAAGTGGGATGAAGCTATGCTAGTTTTGTTCGTTTTGGTTTTCGTTTTGTTTTTTAACAATTGACAAGCATCACTAGGAAGGCTGAAGCAAGAGGATAGCTTCAAGTTCAGTGCCAGCCTGAGTCACATAGTGAGTTTCAGGATAGCCAACAGAGAGAGACCTGCAAAGTGATAGGAGTGGAAATCCTCACAAAGTATTTACTGTATGAGACAAGTCCTAAACACTTTGCATATCATTTCTTCAACAGCTCCAAGATGGTCTGTCTAGGTTATTTTTTGTTCCCATGTAAACGCAGGAATGCAAGGGGTAATTAACAGAAATTATTCATGGCATAATTAGATGCTCTTAGCATTAGACATCCCAAGCCTTACTTTGCTCCTAAGAAAGTCCATAATATAGTTTTATAAAGCTACAGCTTTGGTGTTGTCAGTTCTGTTCTGTGGTAACCAACCCAGTGGCAGATAGTGTTTGTGCCCCTGCACCTGAAGGAGAGTTTAACATTCAATACATTGATAATGTGATGTTGTTCAGTACCCGCTGTGGTGTGAACTAGAAACATAGTAACTATGATCAAATGTTCCTTCCTGTTCAGCGAGACCCAGTCAATCACTTGTATATATTCTTGAGAGTTTTACTTTGTTTTGTATAAGACATTCTGTATTTGTTTTGCCATGAAAGTACTTTGGCTTTCTTGATTGCTGACATTGGTTGGTTGTATTTTTTAAAGGACTCTTTAAAGGAGTTGAACTGACAAATAGCCTCAGAGCAGTAGTCATACCGGTGACTGGAAACGGGATGGCTGTGCTGAAATCTTCATGGTTTGAGTCATATGGTGCCTTCGCCTTTTTCCCTTAACTTATTTTTAAGGCAGAAGATTAGAGTGATGGATCAGTTTCAGGGTGTGAACACCAGTCTCTGATTATAATTCAGGAGATATGTGGATCTGAAGTTGATGGGCAGGCTGCCTGCTTAGCCAGGGAAGCTTCCATTATGTCAAGAGCCTGGACTGATTAGTGCTATCATTTGGAGAGACCTCAGTATGAAAGCAGGTATTTTCCCAGGGTGGCAGAGAACAAAGGGAGATGTCCACCTTCAGGTTTAATTCTCTCATTGTTTCAACCCGATAACGTTGTGTCTGAGTTCAGCCCATTTGAGAGGGTTCAAAGAGTTTTATTTTCTCCTCTGCTCACCACTGACTCTCCACTTCCATTTTCAAATCGAGACCGTGTCATATTTAAGGCACCAACATATGTAAGTTTAATTTCTTACACCAATTCATTGGCTAAAACTTGGGTGAGCTTACTGGAGAGCCTTTGAGTGGAATTAGGTTAAGACCTATATAGCAACGTGAAAGACGATTTGCTGTGTCTGATTATCCAGCTGTTTCACACTTGCCATGCTCCTAACTCAGCTGTGAAGTTGCCTTCATTGAGCCAGATGTGAAACTGCTCTTTTGCAATTTTTAAGACTTACCACGCATTGGCTTTAATTTTGGAACTCATTCTCTCTCGGGTGTATGCTTTTGTTTCTTAATGGGTCCATGAGTTGGCCAGTTGTACTGAATCAGATGTTATAAAGGGCCTTTGCAGTTTTTTTAAAATGGGAATTTAGGGCAATTTTTTTTTTAAATCTGACAACCCGAGTTTCATATTCTCTTTCACACTTTACTTTGGGCAAGGCATTTGATTCATACAGAGTCTAACAGAGCAGACAGATCAATGAATATGATCACTCTTGCATTTCTCAACTCCACCCAACAGTGAGTGAGTGGCAGAAAGGAATGAGGGTAGGAGCAGGGGCCCAGGGAAAGCCAGGTTTTCCTTAATATATTATTTAACTCAAACTATGCTATTAGTGTAACATTTTAGATGCTATCAGATGAAAACTATTGGAGTATCTGTTGGAAATAAATAAACATCCCCTTATGTCTAAACCTTGTCGACATTCTCTCTTTTTCTGACTTTCTGTTTCTGTCAGATACAATTTCTACTTTAGAGCAGTGGTTCTCAACTTGTGGGTCACGACCCCCGCAGGGATCACAAATGATCTCATATGACCCTGCATATCAGATATTTACATTACAATTCACGCAGTAGCAAAATTATAGTTATGAAGTAGCAATGGACATAATTTTATGGTTGTGGGTTGCCACAACACGAGGAGCTGTATTCAAGGGCCACAGCCTCAGGAGTAAGAATCACGAATTTCGAGGAAGGCTAAATGTCTCTGAGAAAGAAGCACTTTTCTCTTCCAAGAAACTGTCCTTTTGCGGACAGGAGTAGTGAAAACACACTGTGGAGTTCCATTCGGCTGGTATTTAGATTCTGAGACTTGGAGTTTACTGTTGGAGAAATTGCCAAAGACACCCAAGGGCAGAGAGGTCTACCAGTTGTCCAGGCCTGAATGCTATTCCAGATGTATTAGGAAGAGGGACCATTCTCATTGCAGTAAGATAGGTGGTCTGCCAGCTTGACTGGCGCTCAGTGCCCTTGTGACAAGTATAAAATACCCATTTACATTCATTTCTGTCAAACTGTGTATTTTGCCTCTCCTTGCCCAGTGTGTGCCAACTTTAAGAATATAATCCCAGATAGGTTTAGGTACATGATAAAACAAATGAACTCCTCCTTTCACCCAAAGTCTCTTACAAAAAGGGAAATAAGTTTGCTCAATATAACTAGACGTGATAAATAAAATGAAAGAAAACCGGACTTTTCAGTTCTAAAGTAAATGAACTTTGAGCGTGGCTTCATTTTTATATTAATAGGCCTATGGATTATTACCAATTCTTCTCAAGATAGTAAACATGCTTGGAAAGGCAGCTTACATATCAACACTGTTTGATGTGTATTTAGTGGATAAATGCCAGCAAAGTGGCATTGCAGTAAAAAATGTCTAATAAAACCTATTCTTGTCGTCTCTAAGTTTCACCTTAGCTTAGAGCTGGGATATAGGAAGTTAAAGGATTGCCCCTTTCTCCAGGCTGAGCTTGAGGTTTCTATATCCTTAAATGCCATAAAGATTATGAATCTGCCACCGCCATTTCTCCACAGATCTGGAGATTTCGTTGCCGAAGCTGGGCCAGGAGCATGCTTGGGTATGAGAGTCTGGGTAGACACAGGAAAAAGAAACCAACCAACAAGCAAAACCCACCTCATTTTCTATTAACGTGGTGGACCTCGATTACTAAGTCCTGGTACATTCGTTCACTCGGTACCCTATGGTTGTCTCTCATCTTCCCTTGGATGTTCTAGGTATTGTGTTAGCTTGTAAATTTGGAGAAGTAAAGCTTACTTCTACCTTCTATGGGGATTGGTGACCAACTCAATGTCACCAGCCTCTTCAGCCGGCAGTTCAGGTGACAGATACTGAGTTCATGGATTCCAGGAATTGGGTACTGAGTCCCTTATGCTGGCCTTAATTGCACTCCCTTCCACTACTATATTAAAGGGAGTCCAGGAAAACTGACAGAGAATAAGAAGGTTCCAGGCAAGCATCTCCCAGAAGCCTAGCAGACCAGTGTTTACTTTTCAAGTTAACAGATTTGAAATCTGGAGTATAAAGCTCTCTATCCTGTGCCGGAGAGCATTGGTCATTACTGTGGAACAGTAAACAAACATAGCATAGTTAAAATATCTGCAGTGTTTCAAGATGAGCTGCTAAGTTGTAATTTCTCAGGCTAGTGGGTTTCACAAAGGCCTTATGATAAACCACGTGTACTTGTGTGTAAAGGAGGAAAGAGAAAGACTTGCTGTTTATGTAATCCAGCAAATATTAATTCCTTAGAAGGAAGGCATAGCCCAGGTCTAGTTTGAAAACAGACATTTAGATGTTATTGGCACGGTGGCAATTATTTTTATTAGATTATAAACAATTTCTATTTTTTTAATGATTTGTTTCTTTCAGAATTTATATTTGAGGGATGTTGGTTTCCATTTAGCAACTGTAAAATCAAATGAATTTCTTTAAAGATACTCAACTTAATCAAATATATTTTAAAACACAGGTTGTCTGTATTACTTCATGAAAAGATCTATGAGGTACATGTTAGCATTGTCTTGCCTGTCTGTCTGTCTGTATGCATACATATGAATGTATTTGTTCTTTGACAATTTTATTTATCTATTCCATTTAATTCCCATTTTACCATTTTATTTCATTTTTTTTTAAAGACAGGGTCTCATTAGGACTCAGGCTAGCCTCCAACTCCTGATCCCTGTGAAGGAATCTTATGTGTTTGCCATACCCTTCCGCTTTCCCTCATCCTATAAATTAAAAATTGGGTCAGTTAAAGGCTGTCAGGCAAAGCTGTCCAGGCAACAGGACTCAAGCTTGTGACACTAACTCTAGAAGCTGAGGCAGGGGGATCAGGAGTGTGAGGTCTTCTGGCATACATAGTGGAATTCATATGGAATTCACCGTAAATAATCAGAGAGAGGCAAGGTGAACAAAGGAGGAAAAGTGGTGTAGATAACATTTAGCTTCTCTTGCTCTCAGATCTTTGTCTGCAGGCTAATAGGACAATAGTTCTATAACAGAAAATTATCATTCAGAAATCGAAATAGCCTATAGGAGTCAGCCCTTTAATAAGATAACAGGGGCTGGAGTGGGATATGAAAGTTAGGTAGTAGGTGTATTGCTTTAGGATACTGTTCTTATAAATATTCTGAAAAATATTTAGACACGCAGACATGTATGTCCGTACTGTTTAGTATTGTTTATCTGATCAAGTCACTAAACTACTAGTAATTCACAGCTTAAACTCTTCTGAAAATAGTAGATATTCAGTAATCCTGAGTGGAGTTGATGCATTGTTAAATAGAGAACAAACAGAAAATAGAAACTTCAGACATAATATTTGGAATAAATTTCCTTACGTGGTGAGACTCAAAATGTTAGTCTCTGTATCTAACCAACAGGGCACAATCAACTAATTTATACCTGTTCCCAAAATAGATTAAGAGCCTTGTCCCCAAACCTTTCTAGAAGATTCTAGTTTCTTGCTTTACAAGTTGGCTTCTCCTACTCTAATATTCTCAAATATCACATTTTAAATATCAATGGCAATTGCAACATAGTAAATTAATGTAGATTTTCCTAAGGTAACATTGCATTATTGACAGAGGAGGTTTATTTTAGCAACATGAGGATGGTTCCTTTATGGGAAGTCTGCTAACATTTGTTGCATTAAAAGGGAGGAAAATCACAATTGTATTGAGAACATAAAAAAAGAAAAAACGCTAACAAAAGTTCCCTGTACTCAGTAAAATATGAATAAAGGGACACTTTTCTGTTACAATAAAATGACAATCTCTCCAAAGTTGCTATGACTTATGGGGAGAGCGCACAGACATGCTCAATAATGTCAGAAGCAAGGCCCGTGCTGCACACGCTCTCACTTCCTTTAAATGCTGCTCTGGAAGGAACTCTTAAAGCGGTTAGAATGGCAATAGGCATAAACAAATTGAACGGCAGTGGTTTTAAAATTTTTCTCACAAATGGCCAAGTGTTTTGCCCATCAACTTCAGATAAGCAGCTGAGTGACAGTTCCTAAACAATAAAACAATTCGATGGGACAGACACCCAAAAATTAAAGGACGTTTCAGGAAGACTCTTGTTTTGTTTGTGTTAAAGCTTATGCGGAAGGATTTCTGAAGAATTGGAAGACATTTGATTAAGATGGGTCAGTGTGCCAGCATCTGCATCTCACAGTGAACTGCGCGATGCACTCCGAATCGGAGCAAACGGAAATGAAAAGGATAACTTGTTTGATGAATAATTCCTAGTAATTAAAAAGATAACTAAGGGAAATTTGGTCAATTTCTACTAAAACATAATTCAAAGAAATACAGAATTGGCCCTTTTCACATGTAAAGAGTGACTTAGCTTACTCCAAGTAAGAGAAGCCATGCACTGGCTTCCAGCATGAGCGAAGCCCCTATGGTATCGTAAGGGAGACCCTGTTGACAAAGATGCAGGGTACCAGGGATTCTCATGGGATCTTGATGGGTGTCTAAATTGATGTATGTGTAAGTTGGAACAACTACATACAAGCTTAGGCATTATGTATACTCGTTAAATGTTGGTTGTACAAATGTATTCATTGTTTTGGTACACACGAGGAGACAAGGACCCGTTTACAGGCAATGTTCATTAGTAGGGGACTGGAGAGACAACTTAAGCAATCAATGTTAGGATATCGGGCAGGACGAACATAAAGAGAAGACTCTTACAAGGATGAAAAACATTCCAAATAAATTCCTTAGTGAAAAAGGAGCTCAGAGTCATGGGGCAGAAGATCTTAGTTTTTCTTCTGTGCAAAAGAAAAAGGGAAACATTTGCCTGTAGGTGTACAAAATATGTGGAGATATGGGTCTGAAATTGCTCAGCTGTTAACTAAGTAGGTAGTTTTCAAAGTCAAAGGGAAAAGAACAAGGAAGGAGTGATTGCCAGCACATAGAGCAGGAGCAGAAGCGCACCCCTCAGTTCCTAGCCAGTGCCAGCGGAAGGATCTGCTGTGCTCTATCCATGTGTCCCAACACTCGGGACCACTTGACATGCGCGTTCCTCTCTCTTAAACTATTCATCGATAGTTTTCTTTCTTCGTTTTTGTGCATTCAGGGATTCTGATTGCATTCCATGTCTCAGTTTCTTACATTTGCATGACACAAGCAGTTGCTATCCACGTGTAAGTGACGCTCTTTAAACACTATCTGTTGGAAGGCTTGGCATACAACTCAGTGCCGCATTATGTGCTCTAAGTGTGTGAGGCCGTGGATTCAAATCCTAGTGCAACTATTAAAGGATATAGGAGCAATATAGGAGCGGACCTATGCCCAGCTTGCACTCCCAGTACTTGAGAGGCCACAGAAGAAAGGCTTCTCAGATTTGAGGCCAGTCTAGGTCACAGCTTGAGACCCTGTCTAGAAGATAAAAATCCAAAACCAATTACAGCACCACCATAATCTCTCACTAGTTGTACAGAACCAAGACAGATTTTCACTTTAGGAAAAATAAAAAGAAAGAAAAACAGGGCATTTCTATACAGTGTGCATCTTTGGAATCTAGAGGGTTAAAAACCTTTATGTTTATTATGACACTTGTGCTTCATCTTGAGGACGGTTTCGTTGAGTTGTTATGCTACAAGAGCAGTAGCAGTTCGTGTTCCTCAGCACCACAGTACTGCCGATAAGTGTGACGGGAGAGTACTGACTGCACGGGAGAACCCCGATGTCTGTTCAGATGTGCAAAACAAGAGCTGCCACGTACGTTTTGGTGTCCGGGCAGTTCCTCCAAACTGGAGTGTGTTCAGACACACTTAACAGAATGTATTGGACGTAATAGAAACCCAGTAATGGCATTTCCACTTATTATGTGAACTGCGATCTGCGCCCCTCTCTTTGGAAGACGGATGGATGCTAACAAGCCAGTATGCAGGTTGTTGCAGCTTACGTTTTGTTTCCTTGAATAAAAAGAGGTGTTGATTATACAACTTTCCCTGCTATGATTTTATGTTTGCTGACAATCTCCTTTACTGAGAGCTCGTATTTTCATCTGTTAAAATCCCTTAAAATAACATATCCAGACTGTTTGATAGAAAAATTGACTACTACTCAGCCATACTCGGTCATCTAAACAATGCATGGCCATCAAATATGATAAAACAAAGTACTAAAAACCATGTTCTGGAAAGAATAGTGTAGTAGAAGAATTTTCCAGAATATATACATGTGAAAATTGTGTAAGTTAATATCAGACCATTTCTAACTTTTAAATAAAAGGCTGGCATGTGTATGTGTATGTTATTCAGAGGAGGAGATGGGTATCATTGTGCATTTCATGTTTGGGTTCTTAGTGGTTGCTCTTTCAAACCTGTGTCATCCTTAGATCTATTGCCATTGTCACTACAGTTTACAGGGAAACAACAAGTGCCTCCCTAGCAAGGGGAAACGTAGTGCACATGCAAGCACTTGCCGAGACTGCATTCTGGAAGGATAGCATAAATGTCGGAGCTCCTCTGAAAGAGAGGCAGTCCTCCACTATGGTAGCCTAGTGGAATCTTATTCCAGAAGAGTAGAAGTTGGCACCTGCAAGCACCCTTGGAACACGTTCCTATTGAGGGGGGATTATTTTGGTAAAGTAACACTATCACTGTAGCCTGAAGGCCGCGGCGGTGGAATCAGATCTCAGGTCACATGAGTTCAGTCGCTCAGCGCTCTGAAATTGTGGGCCACAAGTAGAGTTTCTCAGAAACTCTGATCCCAATGTCTTTCCATGCACAGAACCTGCTGTTCATAACCACAGGGCACTGAGGAGGGCAGTGGTAGCATGGTATACTAATGTAAGTGAAGTTATTTTGTACAAGTACAGAAGAGACAGATAACATGTATGGGGGTCCACCACACCTGTATTCAGCACACATCACTGCCATAGTCTCCAGCACATTCCTTACCAGGTGTTATCTAGTGGCCACCAGACAGTAGGTGAAACTTCAGTAAGAATTCCACCATTCATCCTGTCTTCCTAAAAACGCATTGTGGTGTCATTGCTGCTTGCCTAATTTGGCAACATATTCCTGATTTTTTTTATATTTCATTTAATCATAGCTTTAATACAGTTCTTTAGAGAGAGAGAGAGAGAGAGAGAGAGAGAGAGAGAGAGAGAGAGAGAGAGAGAGAGAGAGAGAAACAGAGAGAGACAGAGAGATGGAGAAAAAACAGAGACAGACTCAGGAAACATTAAGGAATTGAAGTTATTCAGTCCCAAAACTTCAAGTCCTTTGACATACTGGTCCAGAAATGCACTGTGTATTGCCACATTTCAGAATGTATGTTAATTCTCTAAAAACATTATCAACGAGCCTCTAGGACTTTTGTCATTTCCTTCAAGGAGTGAGAAATCTGTTTGCATTCTGTCTCTTCATTTAAGAAGACATATCTAGATTATCACACACACACGCAAACACTCTCTCTCTCTCTCTCTCTCTCTCTCTCTCTCTCTCTCTCTGTCACACACACACACACACACACACACACACACACTCACTCGAGTAGCACCTGAAGATAGATTTACATTTTTGACAACAACCAGATTTAAACCAAATTTTCCACACTCTTTCTGGTAAGTTCCACCCCAGGTTCTCATGCAGTTGAGCAAATCTGCCCTTTTTTCCAGGGACAGGAACATCTAGAAACAATTTTTAGACGCTAATGGAAAGTAGACAGCTATGTGTAGGGCACAGGTACTTGAAGCAGCACCGTGGCTTATCAGGGCATCAGTGGTGCTGCTGTCCACTGCCACAGCGGCGACCCTAGACCGAGTATTCTTGATATGAGTGAAATAAATCTTACCTACTTAAGACTCAATTACACTTTTCTCTAAGGGTTAATCTTCTCCAGTACAAGGGTTACAAAAGCTTCTTCTGAGGACCATTGCTGGCTTGTCTGGTGCCTTTCGGTGGCCCTCGCCTTCGTTCTTGTGAGTATTTCTGATCAGGGTTGTTTAGGGTGGCCACTGAAATCAAATGGGACTGTTGGCAAATGGGAGAGTCCTTCTCGACCCAGCCTCCAATACACGATCCATTTAATCTAAAAATTGTGATTTTGTCCCTTATCAACTTCTTGATAGACCTTCTCTCTACCATGTGAAGATTTTCTTGATTAGTAACATAATTGAATGGAAAACTTTAACAGTTAATTTATCCAATGGATTGAAGACTGCTTTGTTCTTGTGGGCAAGCATGGCACATTAATTGCATCCATGTCTTGATGGGTTCATAGTACTAAATGTGAGAGATAAAAGATCGAAGAGAAGGGAATTTATATATTGGGTTTCAAAAATGGAAAAGCGGAAGAAGGTATAGTTCAAGGTTGTCTAACTTTTAGGTAAATACCCCAGACCAAGTGCCCAAAAGGACATCTACTAGGAAGAGATATTTCCTTACCAGTAATTAGACCATGTGTTCATTTTTCTTTTAAAAAGGAAGAATCTCTTGAATACACAAAATTGGTCTTTTTGTTCTATGCATTTTTCAAACCACAGAAGAAATAAAATGTTTTTGATGAATTTTCTCAATATTTAAATAATAATTAGATAAGAAGTCACTTAGTAGGTTAAGTAAATCTATATCCTAAAAGGAAAAAATACCTTATTCTTATTGCTATATTTCTGTTTATTAGAATATATTATTAAAGAGATTTTAGCAGATTTCTCAGTTACCTTTTGGCCTGGAGATCTTGTTATTTAAAGTAGACAAAAAGTTAAAACAACATAAGAGACATAGTTTAGAAATTCTCAGGTCTTAGAGCCAGTGTGACAGTGAAATAAGTTTCTGAAATTGCTTGGAGAAGCAGGAACTACAAGGTAGGCTGCGTGAGAGGGACCTTCTGGACTGAGTGTCAGTCTAGCCAGAGTTGTAGCCGAAGGTTTCTGTTGTTGTTTTAAAATATTTCAGCTCTCCAGGGCTTGGTAGGATGTTTAAATGACTGTACTACATTTTGATTGGCTCACAAGTTTCTAAGTAAGTTTTGTAGAAAAAGATGTATAATATGTATATGCACTCATATACATATTTTTCTGCATTTATTTGAGAGTTCCAAATGAAAGCATTTCATCAAGATATTTGGAAATGTTTAAGTGCACTCAAAGTGATAGCATATATCTCTATATATGTCATAGAAGATGAAAGTAGGAGCAAATATCAAGAATCATGGTGCCATTAAACTATGCATATGTATGTGTATATGTATATTATGTATGTATGCATATGGTGTATATATGTGTTTATGTATACGATATATGTGTGTACATATGATGTATGTGTATATGTGCGTATGGATGTATATGTACATGCCTGTGTTTGTGTTTGGTATGTGTGTATGTATGTACATGCGTATGTATAGCAATGGGGAGAGAGGTGGGGAGGGAGAGAGAGAGCTATGTTGTGCATCCTTTGCTCTTGTGGTATTCTTCCACCTTCTCAGACTCCCGAGGGATTTCACTCACAATGATGTCAGGTTAGGTTCTTCTGGGAGCAGGTGGAAAGGAAAACAGCAAGGGAGAAGAGGGCCGGATCTTGAGGGGATGCCTGGGAGGAAGGCGGCTGGGGAATTGGTTTCTATGGGAAGCTCATGGGAGAGAGCTTGGCAGTAGAAGTCAAGTCTTTTGGGAGGTTCAGGGGAATAGAAGGTGCTTAGTTAGGGTTTCTATTGCAGTGACAAAACACCACGACTAAAAGCAACTTTGGGAGGAGAGGCTTTATTCCTCCTTCCACCTCTGGTCACAGTCCCTCCACCTGGGGAGATCAGAGCAGGAGCTCAGGGAAGGAGTGTGGGGGCAGGAACTGTGGCAAAGGCCGTGGAGGGACCCATACTGGGCTGACCCATCTCCTAATCATCAATTTAATAATCAATATAAAAAATTGTCTCCCAGACCTGCCTATAGGCCAATTTCATGGTGGTTTTTTTCTCTGCTGAGAGTCCCTTTCCAAATATTCTCCTTCCTGTCAAGTTGACATACAGCTAACCAACATAGAGGGTCAGGATTTGATTCTTTAGGGAGTTGCTGTTAATTGAAACCAGGAGAGAGCAAAAGAGGAAGAAAGTATCTTTGGGATGCTCTTCCAATAAAGCCAGTGAGGGGAAAATTCCAAGACAGAGCAAGAGAAGAGGGATCCTAATTCCTCAATGGCCCTTGTTTTTGTCTGCAGGTAGGTCCTGGTGTTTGAGGGTCTGTATGTGTAGGTGTAACCGTGCTGGCTATAGAATCTGTTTGCCTTGGGAGATGTGGTTCATTGATTTGCCCCTTTTCCTCCAGTCGCCTCTGAGTATGGGAAGGAATGACTGAGGACTTTATTGCTGTCTGAGTGCTGCACGCTATGTGGATCTTTCAAGGTGTGACCTTATCAAGGCTGACATCTAAATGCAAGGAAAATGCAGGGCAGGCTTGTTCTAGTTGAGGTTCCCGTCACCAGACCGTAGCTCTGCGGAACAATGGACGCATTACCTGAATTCACTGGGTGCGAACAGAGTCCCTGTTTCCACGGATGCCCTAACAATGTTTCAAGTAGTACCCAGTACTGTGAGTACTTTGTCCTGAAAGAAACCCAGCCACCCAACCAAGCAAAGCTCTCAGACACCTCCTTCTCATTCTCTTCCTTTCGTTTTCATTCTTTATAAGTATTCGGGGGAAGACTCTGGTTTGTACAGTTAGAAAATGTGGAAAAACAAGATTTCAAAGTCAGGTAGAAGAATGAAACTTTTCCCCCACTCAGTAAAATGATACCTTTGGCTCCAGGCCAGGAACACAGAGGAGAATTAAGGATGGTGCAGACTGGACTAGCTACATGTTAAGGAATGGGCTCAGGATGCTTTGTCTCTGCCCAGTGGTTACCTGATGCATTCTGACTTTAACTCTTTGTTGGTTGGAAATAGTGCTCCACTGAGCCTTAAACACCACAGCCAAAGAGGTAGTTTAAAGCGCTGAGAAGGAAACTCACAAGTTCTCTTCTGATTGTACCCAGTGGATCTCTGAGGGTTTCTGATGACCTCCGGGTGTGAGTTAACTTTTCTTCCTTGCCTTTTCTCTTTTTTGCATGGGAAGTCTGTGCGTATTATATGGATAGAGCACACAATTCTCCCCAGAAGCCATCCCGCTGGGCATACCACTAATGTAATTGTAATCACACAATATATTTCAACAATCCTATTATTAAAAGTATTTGACACTTCCTTCTATCGTCGATCATGATGTCTATAGCTAAGACAAAACTTTATGAGAATTTTGAGCTTTGTTTATTTGTCCAATATGCGTTTTAAGACATAATGTCTTCAAAACATTCATGGACACCTTAAAATCACTTGTTCTTGACATAGGTTACCTTTGTATAGTGTATTGCTCTCTCTCTTAACTACTCAAAGTTTACAAAGCAAATGCTTTTTGAAAGCCCAGTACATAGTTTGGTATCAAGAAGATAGTTTCTTCTACAGAATGGAAGAATAAGAGAGATCTAGGTCTCACACACTTTTAATGGAGCCTGCTAGGCTGGCGATGTACTTACCTAGCATACACGTGAGCCCTGTGTTGGATTCTACGCATTTCATAACGCTGGTCATGGCGGTACATGCCTTTACTTCCAGCACGTGGGAAGTAGAGGCAAGAGGATCAGAAATTCAAGGTCATCATCAACTCTATAATGAGACTATCCTGGGCTATGTCAGACCCCGTCTCAAAACACACATCCTCTTGACCGGTCCTTCACACAAACTAATACCAAAACCAAAAAAAAAAAATCAATAAATCCAAAGGCCTAATCATTTATCACTAGTTACTGTAAACTTACTCATTCTTCAAGATACTGAACTTTCATTAATTGTTTCTCTTTGGTATGTTGATTTGGTAAACTCAGTTATTTTGCAAGCATCAATAAAATATTTTATTAAGCTTTTATAACTGTTTATTAACCTATCAGTCCGGAGTTTGGAGACAGTCAGCCTGCCCTAGACTCAAATCTAAGTGTTACCATTGGCTGTGCTATTCAAGAGATGTGTGTCTGTTCCTTACTGTTTACACAGATGAATAATTAGCTCCTGAGTGACCTTGTATGAATGAATTGATATCTCTTGGCCTTGGTTGCCTGTACATATACATGGTAAGGAGACTTATATTTGCAAAGACTGTTAGAGTTAAGTGGAATCTTACTGCATTTAGACTGCTATCATCATGACCACCTCAATATGAGCTGGAGTCCCCCTGACTCAATGCCGTCTTACATCTCTTCTATTTCCATTTGTGCTAGTCCCACAATATTCTTTAGGTAAAAATAGCTGTGTGTCTAGGGTGGGAAGGCTGTGCTTCATACTTGTTTCTTTTTGGATGCCGCAAGTGCCCTTTGTGTCCACCAGTGAGATGGGAATATGACAAGGCAAACGGAATATTTGATCATTTAGTTGTATTAACAGCATGTGCTTCTGTAGAGTGACTCTGATCAACATCTCCTCTTTCGGTATTATATTTTTTTTATAAATCACCTTACTTTATGTACATTTTTAATGCATTCTAACTATTCTGATGAGGTAATCAAACTCCTATAACTGATGTGTGTGTATATATATATAAAATTTTCATTTAAGTTTTCATATTGCTTGTACATTGGGAACAAACAAGTCAGAGTGCACAAACAAGCCTTTGTTGGTGGCTGGTGAACTGCTTCATCATACACACACACACACACACACACACACACACACACACACACACACACACACACACATATATATGCACTGCCTATAGTGGACAAGGGCTGTCTGCCTAGTCATTCAGCACTGAAAAGTGTCTATGAAAAGCTTTGACTTTTCCACTTTGTCTTTTTGTATCAGGAACTCCCTACCTTTGCTCCAGCTGGATAAAAGTTGGGCAAACAGAATCCTTGACAACTGCCAACAACACCATGCATGACCTTCCTGGGTACAGAAAGTAGTTGGTATTTCTGAGAGTATGTGTCTGTCCCTTGTGAAAAGACGCAATCCACAAAGTCCAAAGGAAAAAAATAATGTAGTAGAATTGAAATTTTAAACTAATGAGGATTAAGATACCTATATTATATGCACTCTTTCCTGGTCTTATCAAAAACAGTGAAAAGGTCTAGGCAGCAAATTAAAGTCAATAGCTTGCAGATTGCTTCCTGTTGGCTCCCGTGGTGACACTCTTCTACAGGCCTGTTTTGAACACTAGTAACCTGTCACGGATCAGCTATCTGAAGTGGCAAGGGTATTTGTTAAAGGAGGAATGATAATATTTCATGCACTTTAGACAGAACCGAAGTGAGAATACAGTGGTAAGAATGTTCCTTTGCACTTTAGGTGTGAATGTAAGATCATTTGTGCTATTAATTCAATGACCACAGCTACTATCTTTAGCGTCGTGGATCAAACGTGGAACAAGCTGTACTGTGTTTCATGTATGATGGGGCACAGAGGCTGATTAAAAATACTCTGAGAGACACTACCCAGGAGCTGGCTGCGGCCTTACACCTCTGGAGACTTGAAGGTTTTTCACTCGTGGACATTAAACATTGGAATCATTGCTTTAAAAAGTAAACTAAAAGCAATTGGGATCCTGGCACTGGATTTTTTCTTATTAGAAACTTTAGAGTTGTCTGAATAGTTGCAGAAAACCTCAGTAGAACGAGAATTCCTGTATCTCTTTGTCCTGGTGTGCTCTTCAGCTGGATTGGAATTAAGATTCCATTTAGACTCTGTTGTGTTTTGTGTGCTATCTGAGGTAAGGGCAGTCTTGGTGTAACCTCTAAAAGAAAAAAAGAATCTTCCAAGTTGGAGAGATAATAATATTTCTTTCTGGGTTAGATACTATCCCTTGTCATTCTTTCCAATCTCAATCACTCTAAAGTATTTTCAATGAAACCAATGCATTTTCAAAGTAACCAATGAAAACATTTTTATATTTTCTTAGATATTTCTAAGTCAGGCTTGAAGGTAAGATGTGACTTACCTATGACAAGCCAAACTGAATTACAATAATATATCTGTCCATTTTAAGTTGGTTGTGCTACATTCTCTTAAGGATAGGGAATGTAGAAGGTTTTTTTTTTATTACTGGCTTGTGTGTGCACATGTGTGGACACGTATGCATGCATACACACATATGAATTTATGTATAGGTTGGCCAGAATATGGTTCAACTCTATTTGTAGGGTCTGTTGCTAATTTGCATTAAAACCAGAACTGGTAAAGTATTCTGTTGAAATCACTATGTGGAAGATAACACTGAATAAAAATTTTGTCTTCCAAATAAAATTTAAAAACCAAACCTTAATGTATATTGTGTACTTTGATATTTTACAATATCAAGGCTTCTCTTTATATAGGTATGCCCGTCACAATCTTTTCACACAACCTAAATTAGTACCAAATTGCTACATGTCCCAAGTTTATTGTAATGACGTAATTTGAAAACATATGATGTTACTTTATTGGTTGTGTTTTGTAGTTATTCTGTATTGTCTTGTACATCAAATTACAACATAGTTGATTCATTAAATAGCTTTATGTGACAGTACATTAAATGTATATTTTTGAAGGAGACAATGTGGTATATTGGCTGCCATGCTGTCATTTTACTTCCTATCTGCTTAGTATTGAGATATGTTTAAATAAATATCATTGCTAGGAGATTTTACGTTATTATTTACTTGTATCTATTGCATCTGATATCAAGTGTACTTTTGAAACCTTAGTTTCCTATGTGTCTATGTGTCCACCTGAGTGTCTGTACATGTACCAGGTACATGCAGTGGAGGAGCCATGAAGCTCAGACCAGAGAGTTAATGATAGTTAGGGATGATTGTGAGTCACTGTGTCAGTACTGGGAATTGAACCCAGGCCTTCTGCGATGAATGTAAGTTTCTCTAATTGCTGAGCCATATTGCCAGTCCTTCAAGTATTCTTTGGAAGAGTCTCATGCTACAGTCTGTGGACTAGGATGTGTCTGATTACAGTCTGCCTTGGTGTTAATAAAGAAGCTGAGAAAAGGTTTAGAGCTTTTATACAGTGTGACATAATAAAACTTGAAGGGTTAGGGTAAGAATTGGCCAATTTTTCACTTTTACTGTATTATACAAATCTATTTCTGATGAATTTAAGAGTTAAAAGATTGGACTTTCCCCATCCATCACCTGAAGGGTGCTGTTTTAAAATACATAAGAGTGAGTTGTGCTCATTGTCACTTGGCTTAAATTCCTCATGTGAAATTCACACACATTTTAAAACCAAATGGCTTATGTGCGGATAACAATACAGACCGTATGAAGAAAACCAAAGTACAAGCAAACCTTTCCTGAGCTTGTAGCACAGCTTCTGCTCATGCACTTAATGGTACCGTGTATTGGATGCTCACGGTGTGTATGTATAGCAGGGTTTGGTCTTTTAAGGCTCAGTTAATCCTATGAAAACAAAATGATTAATCCATGTATTACCCTCATATTAAAGATGTGGAATGAGCAGTGAAAGGGGCTTAAATTAATGTTCTGGTGGTCATGCAGCTAATGAGCAAAGCAAACATTAAGATATAGCTCCTAATATGATTAGGCTTCTGTACTTACTGCCTTTCCAAGAGGAAGTGATATTCCACACCACATGAATATGCTGTTTGGCATACATAAGTAAAGCTTTTCTTGTTTTAATTAAAAATTTTAAATGTAGTAATTTAACTATCATGCAAAAATCTGATGTTATATGTTCTTAGTTTTGTTTGTTTTTTGTTTTTTCAGGGGGGGCAAAATATTTTGAAGCTATTTTATGCAGCTAGGCAAATTCTAAGTTGACATTGCAGTGAATAATGAAAGGCTAGTGGGTATTTTATAGATTTACCTCAAAAGTCCCAAATGACCACTTATTTTTCTTAGGATATTAGCTATATGTTCTAAACAGAAACTTCAAAATATTTGCTGCTCATAAAAAAAAATCCTTCCTACTAGCAGCAACCATTGGACTGAGAATGAGGAGACTCAACCATTGGACTGAGGAGTTAGAGAAAGGACTAGGGTAGCTAAAGAGGTTTGCAACCCCATAGGAAGAACAATATCAACTAACCAGACCCTCCAGAGCTCCCAGGGACTAAACCACCACCCCAAGAGTGCACAGGGATGGACCCATGGCTCCAGCTGCATACGTAGCAGAGGATGGCCTTGTCCGGCATCAATGGGAGGAGAGGGCCTTGGTCCTGTGAAGGCTTGATGCCCCAGTGTAGGGGAATGTCAGGGCGGGGAGGTGGGAGGGAGTAGGTGAGTGGGTGAGGGAACACCCTTATAGAAGCGGGGAGAGGGGGGATGGAATCGGGGGTTTCTGGAGGGAAAACTGGGAAAGAAGTGTAACATTTAAAATGTAAATAAAAATTATCCAATAAAAGAAAAAAAAAGAAAAATCAATCTCAAAGACAAAAACAAACAAAAAGAATTACTAGGGAACAATATGGAAAAAAGAGTTCTAAAAACGCCTATGAGATTTAATTGTCCTATAACAGATTTGCACCAAGATGGGATGAACATCGCCTCTAATTTATAAAGTCCCCATTTATTCCGTGGCATACTGGTCGGTTGAAACATTCAGGCTCTGAATCCCTCATCTTCGTTCTCTCATTATAGAAATCTGTTACCATTAACATCACCACATTCTTAAATGATGCCCAGGTGCCAACAGACTAGTGCCCCCTTGTCTCTGCAGTATTAACTGAATATCAGCCTGTGCAGGCTGCTTGAGTCTGTGCGTAACCGCTTTCTTATACAACTTCCCAGGGACCGTCTGCGCCACATTTCATTGTACAGATCTTCTTTGGATATGTGTTTCGATGGTTTCCAGCCATTTGCATTATAAATGTGATTACTGCAAGTAACAAAGTATCTACAAGTTTTAGTGTCCTAATCAAATTACTTCCTCATGAGAAACTCAGCAACGTAGATGTGTATTGGTAAATCATCATAAAGATTTTGGTATTTACAGTTACCCTTCCGTGTTTTTGTGCCAATTAGCAGTCTCTTTGGGAATATGCATGTGTCTGCTTCCGTACATGTGCTGATTTTACTCGCATTACTTTTACATAGAGTGAAGGATCTTTGGGAATTTGTGATATTTAAATTTCAGATGTCCTGTAGGGGTTTGTAATGGTATTCGGATATACTTATGAAACTGGAAAATGAGAGGATAGACTGTTCTCTTCTTAGAGTCATCAAAGGAGTTAAGTAGTTACCAAGTGTATGTCTGCCTTCAGTGAACATATGCAATTCTGTTTAATTCTTGTCAGCCTTTCTGTGATGACACCTCTGTCTTCCAGATGGGAAAGCCAGTGAGCTCAGAGATGAAGTAACTTGTTCTAGTCCGATGGTAAAGCCAGGAGCTAACCGTCTCACCGAAACCCTGTGTATCGCATGCGGTTATCTTGCTCTGCACTTTCCTATCTCTTGGGCAAGAAGTTGGGAATTTGTTAATTTCGTCTGTTGGGGTGGGAGATGGCTGTTTTAGATGTGCACGTTTGCTTTAGTAACAGGAGAAGAGAGATTACATAATGTTTGGCGCCCGTGTAGGCTTTGCTGTTTTTTAATGTACGCTGCTCTGACATCAGGATCTGGTGAGAGGTTGCAGAGGAGAGGTGAGCATTTGCAAGTCTTCAGTGTTGGGTTTGTTGACGCTCTCATCAGACACATGTTGAGCCTGATCTTATAGGATGCTAACTCAGATTTTTAAAGTTATTGTGCTCAAATGATAGAGACCCAGTGCTACCCGATTTAAGGTGGAATTCATTCTCCTGACAGTTGGGTGAGAGGTCCTCTCTGAGTGGTATCTTTGTTCCTTCTGTGGATGGGATACTTGCCTTACAGAAAACACGCACACAGTACTTCGGGTATTTTCTCCTTTAACCTCTTTGTCTCTGCAAAGGAAACAGAGGTAAAAGAGGGCGAAAGGGGGGTTAATGGTAGACAGGTGGGTGCACGCTCTCCTATTAATAGAGCCTCACCAGTGGACAGGGAAAGTCAGTCAGTGTACTATATGCTTGCTATTGGCAAAACTATTTAATTTCATTACTAATACTTCACTGGGTTTCCATTTTGTTTGTCTTCATTTGATAAATTATTCTCCTGCCATGGTCTCCTGCCTAGTCAACTCTGAGGAGAGTTTAAAGATCGAGAATAAAGACAGGCAGCAGTAGATGAGGTAACCGACTCCAGGCGTCTCGGCTGCCCTTCAGCGGACTGGAGAATGGAGAAACAAGTGTCTGCATGCGTTGGATTTTGTTAGTTGGATCCAGCTCCAGCAAAGAGACACCCGAGGTCACGGCAACACCTTGGAAGGCTGGAAGCGGGAAATAGAGATAGAGCAGCCCAGCCAATCTCCAGACAAACAGGTTTTAACCAGGACAAGAGTGAGAGCATGCTTGGCTTGGAAGCTCTTTGCCCATCACCTCAGGCAGTGGTTCTGTTTGTATTTGTTTTTCTGATGTTTGCTCATTTTTATGGAGGCTCATTTCCCCCTATATATGACAGAAGATGATTGCTAATTGTTACATTACTCTTTAATGGTGTTCTTGTCTGTTTCCTTCAGTGTGAGAATAGAATGCTAGTTGAGAAACGAAGGTAGCCTGTGAGGAGGCCCATGGCTTTAGCAAGCGTTCTGATTGTTGACTGTCAGCACTTTGTGTAAGCTGCAAGCTAAGAGTGGTGGCTTCTCAGAAACGGCATTGACTATTTCTAGATTACACAGGATTACACACTTAAGTGTCTTGTGACACAGGAGTCAAAGTTTCTTATGATTCATAACTGCACAGTCCTGGATTCTAGTCTCTGGACCTGTGGGTCACCGTCCCCTTAGCAAAATTCTATCTCCAAAAATATTAGCATCTTGATTCATAACAGTGACAAGATTACAGGTATGATGTATCAGCACAAGGAACTACAATATGAAGCACTGTATTAAAGGGACAGCACTGGGGAGATGGAATGCTCCTGCCCCAGGGGTTCATTTTGTGCAGTTTTTAGTCACTCCGTTTCCCTGTACTTTACAATAGAGTGATACTCGACCGCAAACATGAGGAAATCTGGGGATGCATAAAAAGCAGTGTTCTGGCCTTACCTCATACCAGTGTTTAAAAGATCCTTTCAGGTTAGACTTGGACAGTTGTTATGATTTGTAATTTCTTTGGGTAATTATGATGTATTTTCAAGACCCAGAACCTTGGAAGGATATAGCTGGGCTTACGCCAGTGATCATGTTGGGTTAACCTTCCCTGACTAACTCTTCTAATCATCCTTGCAAGGTCTGTTGGTTTTTCTCAATATTGAAATGGTAAAACACCCTTAAAATGAACATGAACTTAGATAATACCCAGTCACTAATAGAATATAAATGTTTGGATATTGTAAATTCATGATTATGTCATATTGTACCGTCGTTTAATTAGAAATAAATATTTATCCTTAAGTACATACTGATAGACAGTGAACGTTATTGAATGACCTCTGGATGCTAAGGCTGCACAGATGTTTTCTGTAATTCATTGGCCTCTAGGAAAGAAATCTTGCTTCTTCTCACTGTGAACGAAGGAGTCGGGACTGAAAGAGTTTGCTAATTAGTTGAATTTGACTGCCATAGAATCTCCAGAGTGTAATCTTAAGAGTCGCCTGATAGCTCGTCTGTACATAAACACTGTGTGAACATGTCAACATTCTAAAAAGGTGTAAAATTGGAGGTTGGAGGGAAGATGCAACTGTTACGGGGACATATTGCTCTTCCAGAGGACCTAAGTTCATTCCCTGCACCCACATGTTGGGTGGATCTCACACCTCTCTGGCAACCTCGGTGGCAACTGTATTTACATGCATACACGTTATGCATACACATAAGTTTTAGAACTTAAGCTTTAAAAATGTAGCATTAGGAACTAGTCATGGGATTTAAATTGCAAAAGTAAACAGAGAAAAATAGTCCTGCAAAAAAAATCTATTAAGTAATATATTACAGGGTTACATCGGAATGCTTGGTCAATCGCACAGTTTGTGTATATTTTATTTATTTGGTAATTATGGCAAAGATAGTATATATTTGATATTCTGGAAGTCCTTATTCACTAGAAAAATATTTAAAATATCATATGCTGGTCTTTTATTGTCTAAGGGGTTATGTTCCGAGATCCGAGAAGAAACTGGAACCAGGGGCATACATGGAGCAGTGTGCATATGCTTTTCTTGTATGTACTTACATGTATAACAGTTTGTGAGTCAGATAGACTAGGAGACCAACAGCAATAAATCGTAAAATAGAATAATTAAGGCAGTATGTAATGAAAGCCATCAGAATGCTCTCTCACAGTATCTTACTACTCATCCACCTTTTCGGTTGAAGGAAGCACCTTGCAGATTCTGCTTGGCCAAGCACGTGCATCGCTAGCACCATTACTGCTGTGCTGTCAGCACTGTGATCCAAAAGCCAAAGATTACTTGGACACAAATACTGCAGCAGTATGACACTGATATGATAAATAAGACAGCAAGCAATTAACAGACAGGTGACATATTCAAAAGATCCATGTCCTGGGAGGTATGGCATAGCATAGCACAGGGTAAGATTTAACCATACTTCTCAGAACCATTTACAGTTTAAGGCTTATAATTTCTTTACCTATGGAAGTTTCCATTTAGTATTTCACAATATGGTTGACTGGCTGACGTAAAATAGCTGTAATATCAGCAGTACGCCCTCAGATTAGGAAATGCATCAGTTTTTTTTTTATACCAATGTGATTGTTTCTAACCACTGCATGGTTTTGAGAACTACTATGGTCAGATCAGACATTCAGAATGATTCTTCAGTTGTATTAAACAGCACAGTGAGCTGATTGTTTTATGAGAGCCTGCCATCACTCTGGATGCTGTCGCATATTCAACATGTTATCTTCTTGGCTTTAGATATAAAGACAAAGTTAGTTTTGTTTTCCAGTGACTAATAAGTTAGCATTTTCATACAGTATTTTAATTGTGGGAGTTAATGAACCACACAACAAACTCATCTTTGTGATGCCTCAAATGATAAACAATAAAGTTTCCCGTTATTCATGATCAGCAAAATGCACAGAAGATGCACCAAGTTTCAAACACGCATGATATTTTAAAAATTACTCTCCTGAGGCTATCTTACAACAAGAATGTATTGATTTTATAACGTGACAGTATACTAATAGACTTATTATTATTAATTATTATTAGGCATTAATGATTTTAATACAAATTAATGCCTTCTTTTAGGTAGAATTTGTACAAATTGGTATATGTGCATTTTTGGATTTAATGAGATTTCAGTTCTCTGGTCTTAAGAAACTAATAAAAAATATAACCAAAGGTTTATGTTTGCCAGATGTTAGAATAATCACAACCAGTTGCTTATTTTCATTCACTTGCAATATGTTCATCACATCCCTACAGTGTCACTATCATCGATGGTGAGGTGTGTTTCAAACAGAAAATTAGATTCTGCTAAAAAGTCTAATCTGTTGTTATTCCACATTCTGTTATTGTGGACTTAAACCATTATTATTGATAGTTACTGTTGGAGAGCGTGTATTGATTCCTGACCCTTTGCTGTTTGTGGTGTTTTCTGAACAGATTATGCTTGTTCTAGAATTTTTTATTTATTCTCTATGACATCTTGGGCATATGTATCTTTCTCTTCACATTGAAGTATTCTTCTTGATGTTCTCTGTAGAGCTAGTTTAGTGGTCATACATTCTTTTAATCTGTTTTTACCATGGAAAACTTATCTTTCTCCTTTAATTTTAATATGTAGTTTTGTTAATGTAATAGTCAGTGTTCACAGCTGTCATCGTCCAGGACTTGAAGTTCATCTTTCCAGGCCCCTGTGGTTTTAAAAGTTTTTGTCAAAAATCTGGTTTTATTCTGAGGGGCCTGCCTTTATAAATTACTTACTTGGTCTTTCCATCTTGCAACTTTTAATGCCTTTTTTATTCTTTTTTAACGTTTTAACTATGGTATGTTCTGGGGGCTTAGTTTTCTGGCCTTGTGCATTTAGAGTTCTGTAGGCCTGTTAAACCCAGATGAACATCTCATTGTCTAGATGTGACATACCTTATTTTCTTCTGTGCTTTTGCTAAAAACACTTTTTGTCCATTGTTATGGTATTTGTCTCCTTTTATACCCATAATCTGAAGGGTAGATTTTTTTCCTGATATCCTGTAGCACAGATTTATTTGTTGATTTTACTGGAGTGATCCAGCCTATCTACCTCGTCCCTTTGTCCAGATTCCGTCAATAGGACTTTAGATTGAGATTTTTTACTTGGTTTATTTAGTCTTCTTATTTCAATGCCTTTCATTTTCATGCCTCCTTTGAGGTTTTTGCAAATACTTACAGTCATCCTTTGGAATTGTCTGAAAGTCTTACAAGTCATGTTCATTAAGTGTTATTAATGTAGGATTAGTAATTTCTGGAGGATACATGCTGCCTTGATTTTTCTTGTTATTTCTGTTCTTTCATTGATACTAGTGCATCTAACATAGTGTTGTTTGTTTGTTTATTTGTTTGAATTCTTTTCTTCTTTCTTTCTCCCTTCCCTCCCCCTTCCCCTTCCTTCCTCTTACGTTCTCTGTCTTTTCTTTTCTTTTTTCTTCTTCTTTAAATTACCTTTGCTCTTCCAGTGGAAACATTTACTATTCACAGGAAGAAGAGGTATCAGTATGTAGAAATGCCCGTTCTCCTGTGTGGGGCTGTTGTAGGAAGTTTGGGAGT
Source organism: Rattus rattus (assembly GCF_011064425.1). Lineage (NCBI taxonomy): Eukaryota > Metazoa > Chordata > Mammalia > Rodentia > Muridae > Rattus > Rattus rattus. The sequence continues at coordinate 143,375,268 of NC_046157.1, read as the reverse complement.
GGCGCACATGGACCTACGCAAGTGAATCCAGGGTCTTCCTGTTGATGGACACCGTGTAGGCTGGGCTCCTGGAACTGCTGTTGGGATGAATGCAGAAATCTGTGGTCAATGCATAGAATGTGGTTCCTGGGGGGTCAAAGGAGCCTAAACAGGAGAAAATAGGGTCTCTACCTATGTGAGGAAGCCATGGGGGCAGGAATTCTCTATAGGAAGTTCACAGGTGGCATAGGCAGACCTCAGATAAAGGTCTATGAGTAAATACTATAATAAAACAGTAATAGAAATTATTTGGGAGAGACAATATTTACCTTGTTCTATAAGGTACACTAGGCTTTAGAATATTTTAGAGGACTAAATAGTATTTATAGTGATATATATCCATATTTTTAATAAATACAATCTCAACATTCCTTGAAAAGAAACAACAGAGAGATATATCAGTTGTATTTTCTCCTTGTGCCCAAAACACCTGATAAAAAAATTAACTTTTAAATATTCATTTATAAATTTTACTTATTCTATCTTATGATTTTGGAGTCTCCATTATGTTCATGTGGTACTGTATGTGCTTGCCACATATGGCAGGAATGTGTCACACAGGAAAGGGCTTTGTTTCATGAGTGACTAGGCACAAAGCAGTGACAAGATATAATTAAAGATATTATATCCTGGAGGATCCACTACTAGTCACCCAGATAGGCCTACCTCCAGAAGTTTCCAGAACTTCCCAGAATAGCACCACTAGTTGGACACCAAGCATTCAGAACACAGTCCCTTGGGGGCCATTTCAGATTCAAGCTATAACACATGCTAAAATGTGAAGAGTGTGGGTGTACTTGGGTGTTAGTCTGCAGAGATTGCTATATGCCAGATTTAAATGAGATGTTGTTACACTGGTAATCATGAAGAAAAGTGGAGCGAGGAACCAGAACAAGAGTTACACATTCTTAGAGCCATGATTGGGGAGGGGCAGGCTTGGTTTTCAATTAGACATTCTGAAGGTTTGAAGCCAAACTTTTCTGTCGGTCTGGCTGTGAAGTTGCTGTCGCTGTCATGGGGACTCTGCATCTAGTTCAAGGTATGGTTGTCTCTGAATCGAACCATAGATCACATACCTTCAGCACACAGGCACATTTTTCTTTTAGCTCTTCATTTCATATACTTTCAGAAGTAGTTCTTGCAGGCTTGTGTGAGTGTACTTTCCCATGGATTCTTACATTGAGAGGTTACTATCACCAATGGTTGGTTGCTTATAGCTTTCAACTACTATTAAGGAAAGATCAAATAAAGTGTTCTATTTTTTTTTAAAAAAAAAAGCTCTAGGTCAGTGGTTTTCAACATATAGATTGTGACCCTTTTGGGGGTCAATTAACCTTTTCATAGAGGTTGCTAAATACTATCAGAAAATACAAATGTTGACATTGAGATTCCTAACAGTAGCAAAACTAGTTATGAATAGTTTTCTGGTTGGAGTCCTCACAACAGGAGGAACTGTATTAAACAGCTTTAGGAGGGTTGAGAACCACTACTCTGAGTGAATCTGAAAACAATGCTTTAGCTTCCTACAGTCATTTGTTTAACCTTTCCATCATCTAATGGAGAAAAAAATCTTTAGATGATCTAGAATGTGCTTCTTAGCATGAACTAAAAGATTAATTTTCTCAACAGCCTTTTGTTATATTTTTTTACCATAAGAATCTTCAGAGAAACGAAAGCAATCTCACCCATAGGCTAATTTTTGTGGAAACGTTGTTATTTTTTAAATTATTTACCCAAAGAAGTCTACTCCACATCGTGGATTGAGGGCATTTTTTAAAGATGAATGTTGGTAGATTAAGAGATAACTCCACAAGTAAGAGCAGCTGTTGTCCTTCCAGAAGAACAGGTGTTCAGTTCCCAACATCAGGTGACTCTCAGCCACCTGCACCTCCATCGCCAGGGAATCGGATGTCCTTTTCTGGTCTCTGGGGGATCCTGCATACACATACACACAAAGAGATGCACAGGATTATGCATAAATAAAGATAAATCTTTACAAGATAAAACAAATCTTGAGTTTTTAATGATTTTCTCAGTGCAATATTATGTAACATACTAATTTTCAATTATGATGTCTTTTAATCAATTTCAGTTTACTTTATCTAAAAGAGACTTCAAACCACCCTTCCAGCCAGTATTCATTTTTATACTGACTATAGGAAACCCTTATTCCACCCTCACATCTATACTCTCAGTCTATAGATGTAAAGTCATGGACTTATGCTGTTTTTAAGACTGTTTACAGATAACTATAAACAGAACGTGAAACTCAGCAATAGAAAACCATAGTTCTCAGATGACCATTCACTCAAATTTCTCCTCCTCCTAGAATACCTTATCTCTGTGGTTGATAACTCTCTTTCCCGAATGGCTGGCCAGGCTCAAACTCCTGGAATCACTGAGTATTTCATGGTTTTTTGTTTATTGTAGTGCACTGTTTCATGCCAGTTCTTTCCCCCTCCTTCTCTCTTACTCCTTTCAACATTTTTTGAATTTGATCTTGTTTCTTCCTATTCGTTCTTGTTCATCTAACTTTTTTTCCTTTATATCAGAGCTGATAGTGACCCAGTACTTACAAGTTTAATATACATTTATTAAGTATTTGCATTTTTGTATTAAATTTGAGTCCTCAAAACCATTGAATCCCTGTGCCCCATCCCTCATCCGATTCGAAATGCTGTCAGAGACCAGGAGCCTCTCAGAGTTCCTCCATCACAGCCTCTATTGCTTTGAATGTCCCTTAGACCTCTAGAAGCTCAACCGCTTTCAGGAAGGAGCTGTATCAAACTTTTCTTATGAATCTCTGAAGAACTATAGATTTCCATCTTAGTGCCATGAGAAAGTGTTTAAAGAAGCTTGCACATTGAGTTAGTAGAATTGTGTTTATTTGAAGGCTATGATGGAGAGCAGGTTTTAAATTTGGAAAGGCTCTTCCCCATCACTTCAGTAGCTTTCTTAGTGAGGCTCAGATAGATCAGATGTTCCTAGAGCAAAACACTATCTAACTTCATGAACAAAGGCTGCCACTGCTTGGAAATGCAGTTATAGTCTACAGTGTAAAGCTGGTCCCTAGAAAGAAATCAGCTTGCATACGTACCCAGCATCTTTGGGGAGAGGAAAAACAAATGCCTGGTCTCTCTGTTAGGTTCAGCGCTATATGATTACATTCCAGTCTCAGTTAAGGATGAGATTCCTGAAACGAAATTACCTTGAGGACAGAATCGGGGAAGCCAGGCTGGGAACTAGCATTCAGTCGAGGAACTGTATTGCTCATGGTCCTGATGTTGGAAAGATGCATTGATGCTGGTCCAGACCAGTCCACATTGTCCTCCAAAGAGCAGTAGACCATGGTAAAGCAAACAGAAACAGATAGAGGACTCTTTACTGAGAAGATCCCCAAGGGACATTGGGTCATCAAGTTCCTGTAGCTTCAGGGCGTTAGGACGGTCCCTTCACAGAGGACTAGCACTGTGGACTTATAAAGGTTCTCTAGCCTTGGGGATAGTAAAATGCCAGCATCCCTGTGGCATGATACATAGGTTTCACTTGTACACGCTTACTTATCTGAAATATTGTTTTAAAAATTGTACAGCAATCACCCTCGGTGTTCTGACATCCTCCTGCTCTGAAATACTTTCAAACTGTTCGCAGGGTGGTTTCTTGCTCAGTCTACATCTCCTTTGAAGCTCCAGAGACACATCTGATCTGAGCCTGTGTTAATTTCCTGCAACTTCTGCAACAGGCCTACGCCATGTCTCATAACTTCTCAAGGTTTTCTGGCTGTGCTTTTTTGGCTTGTAAGCTCATCTCTCTAATCTTTAGCTTCTTATTTGCATAGTATTTTCTGTACGTTCCTGGGTCTAGACTTACATTTTTTTGTGAAGACACCAGCACTAATAAAGGTGGGCTTCTTCCTACTCCAGCATGGTCGTATCCTACCTTGATTGATTGTATCTGCAATTTTTTCTAAAACCCTTATTTTGAGCTTGGTGTACTATTTGGGCAACAAGAGGGTGACATCATCGGGTTCATCATCTGTGGATGGACAAAGCATCAAAGTATGATTGCGAAGTTAGTGAGCCTCAGGCTAGCCGCACCGAAATGACGTTTGTTTGCTGTACATTAGACAGCTTAGAAGAAGAAGGATTTCCTTTCCTCCCTATAGGCTAAACCTAATGCTATAGATCCCGGCAGACTGTGACTTCCAATAGGACACAGAAGCATTATGGGGCAGAATCTGGTAGCTGCGGTTCCCCCACAGGACTGAGACATGGACATTCTCTGTCCCTGCACTGTTTCTAATGACCGAGAAGTCACTGTCACCTAAGATCTCTGTCCAGTTGTTTGACTATCCTCACATGCAGGATAATTTCCTCCCCTGGGTCCCAGGTTTCTTCCTCTTTAGCCTGGGAAGCCCATTCTGAAACTCCAAGCCAGCACTCATGTCCAGGATGCCATGTGTGGTTCTCAATAGGAAGCCTGACCCCTGCCTTCTGCCAAAGTGTTTCACACAGGCTGGTACTTCAAGTTCTAAGATTTGCCTCCTGACCAGTTTCTGGTCATATCTTTATTCTGGAGTTCACTTCTCATGAAACAGTTCTATCATGTCTCATGCTAAATTTTATACTACAAGCGTTCGATCTTAAGCAAATAGTGTGGAGAACAACAAATGATAGACTGAATTTTCTTCTCTGTACTTCCGATTCGTTACCCTGGCCCAGATGCCCCCTTCCTTACCTTAAAGAATGAAGCTTACCATGCACATAGGTGGTTACCAACAGCCTAGGGCTGATGAGTGGAGATTAATTTGAGGGGCTCCAAATGTGTCAGTCAAAATATTTTTATTTATTAGATATATTAATTGTTACTAGCAATGAAGAACTTTGTGCACTTGGTATGTTTGAGAAGCAGCAAGACCATTTAGTATGGTGTTAGTGGTTTGAAGGAGGGGACATCAGTATAGTAGAGGATGCCCTGTGTTTTTAGAGGCCCAAGCGCAGGACTTAAGAGAGTGGACAGACAGAACTGTAGTGCCAGCCCAGTAGTGTATGAGAAGAGAAGGGCTGCAGGAGTATGAAGACGACCTGATTGATCCGGTTGGATCATAGGTGTGGGGAGGGTGTGCCCCTAAGTGTAGGTGCGTGCACATGAGTACAGGTGCTCATGGAGGCCCAAGGATGTGGAGCTCGAGCTCAGGTGTTTACACCAGGTATAGATGCTGAGAATTAACCTTGAGTCCTCAGGAAGAGCTGTAAGCACTCTTAACTGCCGATCCATCCCTCTGGCCCCATGCCCAGCTTCTTGGGCTTGCAGCTGAGTATAGGCTTCATAAGAGAGTTGGCATCTGCAGGGCTGGGTCAGGTGTGCGATCCTGAGGACCAGAAGGGAGAACCTAGCATCCATGGAATAAGTCAGGGGTCCCAAAACGCCTGTGACTGCAGCTCTAGGAGCTTTTATGCCCTGTTCTCACGTCTGTATGTTTATGTGCACACACATTCACATACATACATGGTAGACACACACACACACACACACACACACACACACATACTTTTAATAAACAGTTCTCAAATGTATAGTAATGAAAACCTAGGTCAAAGTCAAATGTGCAATGCATCCAGAATGTTCTGGCAGCCCTCAACAGTGTTGCATGACATGACTCAACTACAGCCTTGCTGCTATGCGGGCAGCCTGCCCTCTTCACTGAGCAGTGCTGAGAAAGGCTACGAAACACCTCAGCTCCGCTTCAAGGGTATAGCATGTTAAGGATCACCTTGTCTGTACATATGCTGTTTTCTGCTCCTAAGGAAACAAGGGTTTACAGAAAACAAAGTCTTAATAGTTTTATCTAGCATGTATCAAGTTAGCACGCCTTTGGACTGTGCTGTTAGCTGTTTGATTTTAAAAGTTACTTTTCAAGTTGAACCTGGAAGTTTCATTTAAAATTGCTCAATGAATTTTGTTTCAGGATTAGGACAAACTTTACATCACTCTATCTAACAGTCACACTTTGCCCTTTTTTGTATTCCGTGTTTACATGAAGTGGTGTGGTATTCTTAGCCTTGCTGATTATAGAAATCTAACTATTGGTGTCTTGGTTACTCTTCCATTGCTGTGATAATACACCATGACCAAGACATCCTAAAAAGGAAAGCATTTAATTGGACTTACAGTTTCAGAGGTTTGGAGTCTATGATGACAGCGTCTGGCAGAGGGCACATCTTAAGGCTCACATCTGAACTGGCAAGCAGGAGACTGGGAGGCACACTGGGAATGGGTCCAGTCTTTTGAAACCTCAAGGACTACCTGCGACAGACCACACCTCTAATCCTTCCCAAACAGTTCCACCAACTTCAGACTGCAAGAACCAACATATGAGTTCTGGGGGATTACTCTTTTTCAAACCACCAGAGTGGGTCAACTCTGAAAACCTGGAAGATGCTCTATGTTTTAAAGCATCACATTCAGCCAAGATTTTATCCTTCATGTAAAACTGCTAGATAAGCACGTCCACTTCATTGGTGTCCACATGTGCCTTTATTTTTTTAAAAAAAGGTAAAATTATCTATCAAAATTGCTTTGAAGTAACTCTACATTCACTAAACGTGTGATTTATTTTACATGACTGTGTTCATGTCAACATTTCTCTATCAAAAGGGGCAGTCACAGAGTAGAAAAAATTAACAGTCACCAGTCAAGCATGGTGGTATCAGATTAGAAGTGAGGAGAAAAGGGGGCATCAGTAAGGCCCCTGAGATTTTGCTTCAATAACCCAGTGAATATTCATGGGACTCCTTGAGTGGAGAGGTGTGGACTTGGATGTTAACAGGGAGAGGTTTATTTGAAACAGGTGAATGTTAAGATTCGTTTCTAGAAGTCATGCAGATGAACGTGTCTTCATCAAGCGTCTGAGCCAAAGGATTACAGAGTCAGACTGCTCTAGCTCAGGGTGGCCATTGTGAAATTCCTTAAGAGAATGGTGGAGAACCAGGGCTGCCAGGAGGTTTTACGACTTGGCATCCTTGTGTGCAAGTCACCATATATTCCTTGTTTCACTGGGTTGTTTTGAAGATTAAAGCAGATCATGTTGGTGAATCCCTGACAGTGCCTGACATGCAATTAGTACCCAATAAATATCTTTAATTGTTTTTAATTGTTGTTGTTGTTGGCAAAAGGAGTGCTATTTTTAAGCTGAGATTAAATGTTTTGGAATGTGATTAGGATTTGCACCGATAATATCTTACTTGAATTGCATTGTTCTCCTTTATGGAAGTATTATAACCCATAAATTTGAATTCTGTAAGTGTATGGAGGCTTATGACGTATCATTATGTTTACGGCTGTGAGGTAGGCTTCGTGGCTTCTTAAGTAGGATCTACCATACTTTATGCAAATCAAAGTTCCCACAGAAATAATGAGTCAAAATGCAATCAACAGGTCACCTTGGATTGCCAGTTTCTTCCAAGCTCCACTTGGGTTAATCTTTAGGTTGAGTTCCACAACCTTTGATTTTGCTCAGGTTTTCCACCAATGAGACTTTCCTTTACCCTTGGTCTTAGCAGGTGAGATTACTGCTCTCGGTGGCTTTGTATTCTGGAGTTCTTGTTTTGTCGTCTTCTTTTGTAGAGTCAGTGTATACTGCAGGATTTTGAGACTCCCCTTATTGCATTAACAGATTCTTAAGGAGCAAAGGCCAGATCACTTATGAAAACCACAGTCTCTTTGGCAATAGTGTTGAACCTGGAGAAAAGCCAGCCACAGCCAGCATAAAGTCAGATTCCATTCCATCAGCATAATAGTTAATAATAGTTGGCTGATAGGGATGTGGAGGGTGCCATCTATCCCTCCCCTCCTCCCATTCCACACTAACCTCTCCAACTAATATACCATTCCTTTCTCCATTCCTAAAATTCTTTGCTTGAGCCCAGCGAGGGGCTGCTGAGTTAGTGGCTGCTGTGTAAGTGGCATAGCGGGGTCTTTCTGAAAGAACTTATGGTCCTGGTGGTGACTACTTAAAAAACGGGCCATCTCCAGGTGTCTTTAGGAATGTAGAAGAAAGCTTCCTCTGTTCGTGTTTCTGTGCGAACAATACCAAAGCCCTGTCACTCTCCTGCTTTTCCCCAGGTCATCAGGATCATGTCTCCTTTCTTCTAGCTAAATAGGAAAGATGGAATTATTTTAGTGAGCTTAGTCATAGTAAAAGCAAATCAGTTACATGTGCAGTTTCTAGCCCCTCGCCGCCCCCCACACCTCCTTTTTGGATGCAGGTATTTGTAGGGTATGAACTATTCAAACAGTCACAGCATTCCAGGAATTCTTTCCCTGAATTCTGCAGGCTCACATTTGGAGTTCCATTTAAATAGTGAGAAATATCGCTGGATGTGAGATCCACTAGTGTGGTGTTTGTGGGAAAATTCCACAACATTTTCCTGCCTCCAAGCACTTCCTAGCGGCACCACGTTCTAGTAGTTAGCAGCCTCACGTTGTGTAACTGTTGACGATGGCATTTGGTGCTACCTGTAGTTTAGGGTAGCAATTGTCCCTTACACTACATCTCACCACTACGGAGACACTTGCTAACTTTTAATCACCTGCTTCTCAAGTTTAAGAGCTTGGCCGGAGTGAGGCCGGAAAGTCTCTGCAGTTTCCAGTGAGTAATGTCCACCTCTTCTGGGGATCTTGACACCTACCTATCGTTAACAAGTCTCAGACTCCTTAAGAGAATGAAGCAAGAAGACAGCCGCCCCCCACACCCACCCCCAAACATATAGCAAAGCTTAACCAGGTTGTACCTGAGGCTAAGGTATTTCTCAATAGAGTGCCTTGTGCTGGCTGCCCAGCCAACGTCTTGTTGCCTCCTTCCTTCTACAGATTATATTGTGGTTTCAGGTGTTTTTCCCAGGTCAGTTTCCCGGTCATTAATGCTGCAACACCTCTGTGGAGTAGATATCTACTCTCCGCTTCTTTTGTTACACCACTGTGTAACCAGCATTGGCAGCTCAAGGGCTGAGGCTGTTTGTCAACAAAGCTTTAAAAGTAGTTCCTGGGACGAGGATGTGGAGAATAAAGTCCTGCATTCTAGTTTTTGAACAAAGCTTTGTTTGAGTGGAATCACACTGAACTAAGTCATTGCAAATGTTTTATTAATCTCTGAACTATCCAGTCTCTATGTTTCTAGGGGTTTTACTCCCCCTATTAGTAAATGACAGCCTGTGTCCAATCTATGTAGTAACAGGAGTAATCTAACAGTAGGTAGCTGCTGTCTCTAGCATCCTTTTAATAACAGCAAATTCTTATACTTTGGTTTTAAAATGATTACCATCATTTTCTAAGAAATTTTATGCCAAAAAAGAAAAAGATGATTTGAGAAAGAATTCAGTTTAATTCAGTAAACATTCTCGTGAGCATTGCTGTGTGCTGGCCTCTGAGTTAAGTGTTTAGAACGCAGGATGAATGAACGTGTCCCTGGGTCACAGTGTACAGTGTAATAGACAGTTGGATAATTTCATGCCCTTACAATTGGAGTGTAGAGTTGCTATTCTGTTAAAAGCCATTAGTTTTGCCAGAATTGGTCGGAAAGGGTTATTATCCTAGGAAATCACATCGGATCTGAACCTCGAATGATGGGGAGCAGGGAAATGAGGACAAATGGAGACATCCAATGAAAAGGAGCTACACACAAGCAGGCTTAGAGCAATGTATGCTGGGGAAACGGAATTGCTTCAAGGTGGCAAAATATGACTTGCACATGGGCCAATGTTATTCTTGTCAAAGAAGGTCATACATGATATATAGAAATGACCTTCAGATTATGCTGGGGCTTTGGAGTCAAATTTGTAAGCAAGTTAGAAAATATTTACAGACGATAGATTAGATTGGGTTTTGTTTGTTTTTTTAAGGTGTGTGTGTGTGTGTGTGTGTGTGTGTGTGTGTGCGCGCGCGTGCGCCTACACTCATACACGCATATGCCCTATGCATACATGTATACGTGGATTATCAATAAATACCTGAAGAGGGGGTCAGATCCTGTAGAGTTGTTGTTACAGGCGATCATGAGCTCCCTGAAGTGGGTACTGGGGAATGAATTAGGATCCTCTAGAAGAGCAGCATGGGCTCTTAACCAGGAGCCCTCTCTCTTAAGTAATGTGATCTCCAGAACGTTTCAAATGAGTAAAGAGGATTTCCTGAGCTTGAAGGCTTCTGATGTTTTTGTTTGTTTGTTAGTTTTTTCTTTGTGGTTGTTTGGGGAAAGTATCTTGTTATATCACTCACACATTCATCTACTCATAGGATATGTGGTGCTCTGGGTCAGGACATGAGTTGTCTTACATAACCTGATACCTGCCAGTGTAGAACTTTAAGTGTATGTCAAGGCCATAACTTTTCTCAAGCATATTGCCATTTTTGAATAGCACAGGTGACTTTTATTTCCTCATTGTTTCGAAGGTATTTTGTACTTTGACTTTGGTACTTTTATAAAATCTAATATGTGTTTATTTCCTGTTCCACATAAAATAATTGTTAAGTGATTGTCTAACACTGACTAAGGAAGTGGGTGAGGATTGTTGTGAGCAAACGCCAGCCTAGGAGAATCCTTTGTAGCAGGAAAGGGGTGAAGCTGGAGTTGAGTATCTCTGTGGGCTAGACTCTCAAGTAAGGACACTTCTTGTCTCTGTTACATGTGTGTCGCGCTATAACGTATCCGTTTCTGGAAAGCAGTGGCTGTGTCTGGAATTTCCACTATCAAAGGGATATCTCGGGTAGGGGAGCCGAGGCTAGCTAACACACCCCATCATGGACAGCTGCTAAATCAGACTTGGGCTTTGACAGGATGGGTGCTCGGGTGCTGGCTTCTCTGCAGCATGGATGGGTGTGCTTCAGTCACTGGTACATAAAAGGCAAGGCTTGACTTACTGCAGCACCTGTGTTTGTTCCTGTGAACTCACAGGGGTTAACTTCAAACACCTTGAAAGTCAGTTTTCACAACATAAGGCAGGTCTTAGTTTGGGGGGGTTTTACTATCGCCGTGGGGTTTAATGGGTTCGCTTTGTTTTTGTTCTCAGTCTACTTGCTGCATTTTTAACAAAAGGTTTTGAGAGATCCTTTTCTTACAGCAAAGGTGGAAAATTGCAACCATATAAGCAGAAGTGAGAACAAAGTAAACATAAAATGTGGCCCTAAATATATTATTATCTGCAAAGTCAAGCCTCTCCTCTGGGACTTTATTTTGCAAGCCCATTTTGGAATGACAAAAAAGGAAAACTTGAACTGTCAAATGTTGTAAAAATGTCCCAGCTTATATGGATGCCGTAAGTTAAATCAGCTGAAAGTCCCAAATAAAACAATTATCACCACATTTACGAGGGGGTCCTTTTGGTAAGCACTCAGGGATGAAAATCCACATTCTCATGATTTTTCAGTAAAAGGTATTGACTTCCTAAGATGTTTGTGGTCTAAGTATTTCTTTCATCCCATAGACGGGATTTTGAGTAACTGTAATGGCGAGGTGTCTGTGCACATATGTTAAGATTCGCACATGTGTTAAGATCCAAACCCTATAGCAGTTGTCTTAGAATTGCCTTGGATGGAGGGAGCGCTGGTCTCACTGCTGGCAGCACCACAGATTTTGTAATGGACGTTTCTCTGTTGTCACTGACCTCTTCCTGTCACCACTGTGCTGAGATAACACCACATGTCCCGTAAAAAGGACAGAATACCTGAGAGTTTCCTAACTGTGTATAAATGCTCATCGGCTTAGGTATCTGTTTTATTTCCTTAATTTGGCTGTAAACTCTTGAGGGCAAAGCTCATTCTCTCTCATTGCTTTGATTCTGGAAAGACATCACAATTGTTTTATATAACAAACCTTTAGTATGTTTTTTTATTGCTACTGGATTTTATAATCAGTTGTTTCAACATATGGTGTGAAACACTGCATAGGGAAGAACGTAACTATCTGATTTGTGCAACGTAATTAACTTTGACTTTAACCTCATCCTGGGCTCCATGAATCTTCACAGCCTTTGATAGTATAGCCAGTTCTTATAAAATATAACTTGTTTTAGTTCCCAAGAAAATATGGTTAATTCCCTGCCTGTCGTTTTAGCCCCCAACCCTTGCAGCTGAAGAGCCATACAGACTCAGCCCTGACCCTAACCAGGGAGGGTATTGGGAGCTGTGAGAAGGGATCCAAGGTCTCTATGGAGTTAGCTGTGGTGTCAGCCCTGGCCTCCCCATGGTATCTTACTTCCTCCGGCTCTGAATAGGTGCTTGCTCACAAGGGTCTGGTTTTCTTGCCCCATGAGAACTTCGTCCCCACCAGCTATGGCTATGGTATTCATCCCCCCACACTCAATGGTATTTATACTTCTTATTCCCCCTGCTCAGCCTAACTGCCACATCCCTTTTATGTTAGAAGATGAGAGGTTTTTCCTTTCACAACTCTTTTTGAGCCCTCCAAAACACCCCAGAGGCACTCTTTGCTCTATCTCTGTCCACAATTCAATTAGAGCCTCACTGTGCTATATTCTCCATCGCTTGGCTTCCGTCTGTATTGGATCTTGAGCTATTTGCACATTTGTAAATGTTTTGAGATGTGAGTGACTTGTGTTACTCAGTTTCGGAGCATTGCAGATGGGCTGCCCTGTGCCTTCTGGAGTTTAATGAGAACTGACTTTGGCACACTCGTATACCTTCCTTAGTGGCTGTCTCTCCCTCCAATCCTTTCTCCTTCTCTCCCTCCTTTCCTCTTATCTGGTTAATAACTAATTTCTCCTCTTATCCCTTTCCTCTCACACCTGGTTAATAACTAATTTCCATGTATCTTTACGTCATCAGCTTGCCAGGAGAGCAACTGTTGTAAATCCTCCTGGACGGCCTTGTGTGGTCCTTTTGAGCCTTACCCATCCGTCTATCAAGGTTTTTAGGTTTGTCTGGCTTGACAAATGGTAGGCAGATCATAAAATAATGATCTTTATCAGTTACACTCAAAGCAAATCCAACCCAACACTTGATAAAGGGAAATTTAATGAAGAAACTAATTTAACAGAAAGTCAAAACTGTGCTAAGCAGTGAGTTTGTTAAAAGGATTATAGTAAGACTTAAGCAAGTTACCCAACACACATATGTATTTCAACTGTCAAGACTATAATTAGGAAGTTAAGTTAATGATGTTTGCTATTATATAGCTTAATCACCATTAAAGCACTTCTTGTCGTGGATAACCCAAATACTTCATCCTGTATTACAGTTTTGAAAATGAATGTTGTTCCTCTGAAAATATTCTAGGGAAAGTGAAACATTCCTTGATATAAGAAACTATTTGAAAGCATTTGCAAACATTTAGGAATTTTCACATGCATTCTGTCTGAAATGCCCAACATTAAGGTTTCCCCATACTGTTTATTATCATTTTTCAAGTATTTTCTTCCTTTTGATTATGTCTGTTGCAAACGTTTTTAAAGCGTTTGTTTTCTAATTTATAATTCACAACCCTTGTACCTGGAATGGGTAACCGCCCAGCTGATTGGCTGTTCTGCTTTGTCCCCTCTTACTATAGAAAGTTTGATTTTGTAGAGATGCAAGTGAATCGCTGGGGCGCGATCACTTACTGTCCGCGGTTATCAATCCACAGGCAGACCTTTTTCCTTGTTGTATATGAGGCCATTGCTCTTCCAGATTGCTTTAAAGCAAACCCCCAACTTCTTTATAAGTTTATAACAAAATGTTTATAAATTACTAGGTATGCAAAAAGACTACCGGTTTCCTAAAATATCACACGAGAACCAAATGTTACAAGATTCCTATCTCTGCCTATGTGTGTCTGTTTAAGCCACTGTGTACAGCAGTGTGCAGAAGTCTTTTGCTCCTGAGTAGTGTTTTTCTTTTGTTCTGTCAGATTTTCTAACTGTAAGTCATAGAAACTGGTATTGGGATATACATAGATTCTAAGTATTAATCACATTCTTTGCTAAATTTGCTTATCAGTTTATCAGATTAGGTAATTGGGTTCTTGAAAAGCTTTTGGCAGACTTCCAGACAGTGGGAGAGATGGTGGGAGCTGACAAGGAAGCTTATACCGAGCATTGCTCATTCAGGGTTTGTCCTGGGATGGGTACGCTGGGTGTCAGAATGGAAGGCTGGGGAGCATATGGGCAGTAATTAAATGTCTTATGGTGCTTGTACTTTAGAGACAGTGGAAATGGAAAAGAGAGAGACAGAGGACGAACTGTTTTATACTTTTACTCAGACTGGCAAGCATGTTATCCAATTATAATGGACAATTCCCGCTTGCCCTTAGTGTAGCGGAAGAAATTTATGCTGGTGGCCTACGATGGAGTCTGGTCCTCAATACAACAGAAGTGAGGTGTGGTGGTCCTCTCTATCTGTGTGCTCACTCTTTGGTGTTGGCCAACTACCATCCAAATTAGATTTAAATTGCATCCCATTCCGAAGATCCCTAACACCTGCTTCATCTCACTGCGGGGCTCAGATCAATCCTTTTCCAGCATATTCTTGCAGGGGAACTTCCTGCCCATTAGTCATTTAGCAGCTGTCTGGACTGTCAGGTAGACTGTCATAGTGTCACGGTGCTTATGCTCAAGTAACCCTTATTTTACCTAATAATGGCCCCAAAGCACAATCGTGATGGCATTAAGGGACTCCTGGGCGTCAAGCTTGGATGGAGAGGTTTCTGTGTTACCTACCCTGTGGCAAGCAGCAGAGTGAGTGTCTGGGAGCGTCAACAGATAGGGAGAGTCTGGTGCTTCTCAGTTGAAGGCAGAGGCTTTGGGACATGCAGCCTGGAAACAAGAGAGCTCTACTACTGTGTTGGAAGGGCTTTTTCTTCCAGGTAGAATTAATCTGAAGATGATGGCTGCTCCTTCCATTCTATCCTGATAGAGTATGCAGTGGTATCCATCAGCCGGTGCTTGTTCACCGGAGATCTGATGACAGAAAATGTAAAGAACACCACTGATCATGGCCACAATGGAGTAAAGTGCAGGAAAGGAATACAGTGTGACGGCAGTTGGTGCACGCGTTCTGATGGGTACAAAGAGCGTTAAATCTGGCCCGTGTGCCTAGCGGAGAGCTGAGAACTGAGCGATCAAAGGTCACTTTACCAGAACTTAAATTATCTTTCTAGACTGACTTTTCAAAGTGTTCAAAAGCAGTGTTTGTGCGAGATGGCGGTGGGACGGTTAAGCCCAAGCTTTCCAACTACTGATGTAACTCCACATAACTATGACTCTTTGAAAGAACACATGAATGATCTGTTTAAATTTTTATATATATTATATATATGTGTATATATATAATGAATACACCAAATCAGAAAGGTCAGTTAAAAAAAAAGCACACTAGTACACTAGTTTAAATGTTAAAGTTTCCAGTTTTGGCCACTCAGATTCTTCCTATTCTTTTTTGTTTTTGTAAAGTTTCATACTTTATGACCCAGGCTACACTCAAACTCACATTATCCCGCTTCACCCCAGATGGGATTGCAAGTAGAGACCACCATGTCTAACTCATTCATTTATCTATCTCTTCTTTTCCTCCTCCTTCCCATTTCTTAATTTTTTTGTCCACATTAATTATAAGAGATAATTAAGGGCAGTAGTCTAATATAAATTCTTAGTGAAATTTTAGACGGATTACGAAATAAGTATTTATATTACCAAAAAACCAAACAAACACTACTTGAGCTACAGAAGGCTCCGTGGGACATGTGTGCATTTCAGGAAGACACTTGAAGAACCATTTGCATAAACAAACAATAAATTAGCACCTCTGTGTCTTTCTTCTTCATTTTTTATATACACTTGCTTTCAAAATCCTGGAAGTTGAGAATTTGGTTGCTAGGAGATTGATAAGTCTCCCTGCACGGTCATCAGTGTCATGCACATAAGGTGTACGTTTCTAACATTAAGCAGGCTACTTAAAGATATTCGTGTGGTCATTTTGCTGCGTTTTTACCACTGTAAAAATGTTCTGTTCTTCTGTTATTTAAAAACAAATTTCCCTGTCACAGTTTTTCATTAGCTGTACATCTACTGACGTTCTAAGTTTATGTACATTGATTTCTTAAAGTGAATTATAGAATCGGTGTATAGAAGAGGACACCAGCCAGGCTTCTCCTGGTTGTTGTAAACAGTTGGAAATATCAATGTCATTAGAGTCAGCTATAAGGAAATATTCTATCTTATTTATTTCAATTTATGTATTAAGTATTCAATTCAAAAGTGTAACAAGTGTATTAAATGCATCTGACTTTTGACTTGAGAGATACTTCATACCAACAGTTAAGAAATGATGGGGTGTGAGTGCTGAGGTGATGTAATCTTTAACTATAACAATCTCAGAATTAAACACACCAAATTCTCACAGTAGGGTCATATTCCTATTACATTTGTAATATGCCTCCAATAGATCTGACTCATTTGTACCTTGTTTTTATCCTACAGATTTTGTCCTCATCACCTTCACTATTACTATTATTTTAGAAAATGAGTTTGTAACATTGCCAGCATTTCAGTATCATCAGTATTTCACTGAAACATAGTCAGCATTTTGAAATAAGTGCAATATCTATAAATATATTTTTTCCATAAAAGTGAAAGTCTGTCTGATATAGGTAACATTGTCGCTGGGAAAATGTTACGTACTTTAATGGACTTGTATGAGGCTTAATTCAGTCCTTTTAAAAATTGCCATTTGTTTTTATAATTGTTTTTTAAAGTCCTGTTTTTGGGGCTGGAGATTAAAGAGATGGTTCAGTGGTTAAGGTACCTGCTGACCTGAGTTCAGATGCCCAGGACACCCACAGTAAACATGCATCTGTAATCCCTATGCTCCTATGGGAAGGCATACAGGAAAGTCCCCAGAATTCCATGGCCCTAGTGCACACACTGACTGTCTAAAACAAGGTGCTCAATGGGAACCAGCACCCGTGGTTGTCCTCGGATCTTCCTCCCTGACCTCTCCACAAACCTACTGAACTTTAAATAATTCTGCTTTTAGAAACAAGTTGGAACTTTGTAATGAGTGACTTGAACATAGGTATGTACCTGTAGCTTTTGAAATATTCACAAGGAAGGAGGCACCATTTGCCTCCATTTTTGCCTGTGACCCAGATGTAATAAACACCCAGCCCAGTAGCTGTTATCGCCCACTGCTTTACAACTGTGTCCGTGCTTGGATCACGTGAAGACAGAAGTGACTTGGTATCTGCACTTTTTTTTTTTTAACCTCAAAACAGCTGATCTAAACATATGCTGTGTTTACTATAAATCTCCTCATGGTTATTACGTGGCTATGTAAATATTTTCAGTAAGGGTATAGGTTTCATTTCTTAAAGGAAAGTTATCTAGTACCTGAGAAAAGCAGAATTTGCATTGCAATTCTCAAATGGGAGTGTGTAAGAGGCAGGTTGTACCCAGCTAACTTTAGGAACTTTAGCTGCCGCCTCAGAAACCTTTGACAGATCACCCTCGTGGAGACACACAGGTCTCTCTGCGTTAGATGCATTTCCTACGGGCTATCTACACACGTTCTGCCCTCACACTTCCCGAGTAATCTAAAAAGTGTGTCCACCACCGATACCCTTATCTTATGTGTTTGGCTGATTGACTAATGAGTATATCTATAAACAACACACACACACACACACACACACACACACACACACACACACGGCTTTTTTTCAGTAATGTATACAATAACTTGCAGAAAAATGGAAGATTTAGCATTTTGTATTTCATGTGAGCAAGCGGAGATGAGGACCCAGTGAGACCAACAAAGTATAACCAAGCAGAGCAAGAACTTAAAAGAGCAGAGGAAGGCTCCGGGCGGAGTAGTTGTCCAGTGTGCAGCAGCAGCACCATCAGAGCCATACAGGTCCATCTAACCGCGAGAAGTGTTGGTGTGTCAGTGCACGCCTGCAGTCCCAGCTCTCACGTGTGCAGGCAAAGAGTCTAAGTCTAAGGCCAATTCCAGGCTAGCCCACACTGCACAATGACTTTCTATCTCAAAACAAACAGAAGTTTGGAAACATCTTAATTACACTAAATGAACAAGATGGCACACTTAAAAAAAAGACTTCAACACTCTCCTTTATGTGAGATTTATGTTGGTAACATCATGTAGTGCCATCGATAGCAAAAGAACAATTGATGTCTGTGACATTTTAGATTCTTTTTTCTTTTTGGAGCATACATGGTACAAATGTGAAATTATTAAAAGTTGTTTTTAAAACACTTTCTACCATTAAGATCCACATCTAGCTACTGTTCTAAATGTTTAAACTTAACATGTGTCTGTGTGTCTGTCTGTCTCTGTGTGTGTGTGTGTGTGTGTGTGCATCTGAATGTGTAAATGCATATGTGTGTGTATGTTTGTATGTGAGAATGTATGTGTGAGTGTGAGCGTGAATGCATGTGAGTCTGTGTGTGTGTGAGCGTGTGTGGGTGTCTGTCTGTTAGAGGATAATACTCCTTCCACCTTCAAGTGGGTTCTGTGGATTAAACTCACTCCATAGACTTGTCCGGCAAGTGCCAGTGTGACATCTCACTGACCCTGAGTGTTTACATTTAATGAACATGTTAAAAATGTAATAAAATCTCTCACCACATTAATAGTACTTTAAAAGTCTTGTTCGGGAAATGTTTTGCAGTGTGAGTAGGGGCTGTTTCCTTCCTAATCGGAGTACGCTAGAGACATTGAATCCTGACCTTCCAGCAAACAGTGGCGAATACTGAACTAAGAGCAGAAGCGAGTTTCTCAATGGAATTTGAATTTAGCTTCTATCTGATGTCATAGAGCTCTCTCCATTTATAAACGGATGCTTGTAAAAAGGAAAAGGTTTACAGGCATGTGAAAGCACGCTGGCGAATTTGAGTTAGGGATGCATTCAACTTTGGTACATAATAATATTCAGCACTGCATATTGTATTTACACACACTCACTCTAAGTGTGCCAGAATAATTTCTTTTCCCTGATTTAATTTTTTATTAAGTCACCATTGAAAGGCAAAAAAACATGATGAACACATATGCGTGTTATGTTCTGGTTTTTCATTAGTGATGGAAGTGTCTGGAAACTCCTGTTCTGACATCCTACTGCTTTGTTGCCTTGTCCCTTAAGTGATCTTTAGATCAGGGCTCTGGACTCTTGTAGCAAAATCATAAAAAATAGTGTAATTTTCATAAGCTCGTAGGAATGTTAAAATTCATGCAGAAGCTCCAGAAATTTGATTATAGAAACTGCATCAAATAAGTACCGTTTCCTACAACTTCAGTATTATGAGGTTAAAACTTACTTCTTCCCAACTTGTGTATTTTAGATAAAACGTTGCATGTCATTCTGAATTTCCTTAATTTAGGTTGGCCATACGCTCTGTAGACCTCTAGTTCTTTTTCAGGATTTCGCTTCCCTGATTTGCTTTCTCTCCAGTTCAGGATGAGCTTCCTGTTTGGAAAAACTTGGTTTTCTCCTGCTTTTCTTAGAGTGTAGACTCAAACCACTGGAGAATAATGTGCACTCTGTTGCCCGTTAGGTATGTGACCGACTCTGTCCTCGTGTAGGACATTGTCATGACTATGAGAAAATGTCTGACCCTTTGCGTCACTCTTCCCTTGAAGTGTTGTCTGTGTATCTCGCAACGTACTTTTTATTTATTTCCATTCACTCAGTGGCAAATCGAGATCCTAATATTTACATCTGTTTTGACCTGTCAAATTCCATCAGCAGCTAGCAAACAGACATGATCATGCTGCAATCTAGTAAGTCCTGCCGGGATAGTATTGATATTATTCTTAGTTTCTGCTGCCACAGTGAGTATCGGTTTCCTTTGTTAACTCTGATTTTCAGTCTTTCAGTGGAAAACAGTTATCATTTTCTACTCTCTTGACTAAGATGCTCCACTAGGAGACTCTAGATTTTTTTAAGTGTTTATATCTTTTCCTTTACACTTCCTGCCCTTTTGTGCTAATGCTAGCACTGTTCTGTATTGCATAAGTATTCTGCAGTAATCCTTTCTGAGTTGTACATTAGTAAATGAATTTTTAGGATAAGAAATTGATTAGGCATAATTTGAGAATATAGTATCAGTTTAGAGGACAGAACGTAACTGAGGCTCCAAGCTTAAGCTCCGTGTTCCTATACAGTTTGAGTTGAATCTTTATTTGGTATTCTAGACCGTATTTGATATTTATTGGATTGCTATTATTTGAACTGTTTTCTATAAAACCTTGTAATAAGAAAACTGGTAAGCCTAAAGCCTGTACCTCAGCTTCAAAAGGCGACCCCCTTGGGAAGAAAAGGTAAATACACTTCTTCATACCCTCAGCTCAGGAAGTTGATAATCAAACACAGACTTGTCTTTTGCTTCCTCTAGTTTAGAATGAGGTACATGGCGACATTTTCAACTGTAAGAGAGGTTCCCTACCCAATGAATGGTAACGATGATGAAGACTGTGAAGTGTAGACTCTCTTCCGCACCATCCCCTACTGTCCTCCCTCGCGACATATCTTACCTAGTTTTACTCAGCATACGGCCTGGTGGCAAAGGGAGTTTAAGAGACAAGTAGCTGACTGGCAACCCTCAGGAGCATCACCAGAGGAAGTCAGAAGGGGGCAAAGAGATCTGAGGATGACTCTCCTTGACCAATTAGTGGCAGGGATTTCTGAGGTACTTACTTCTTCTTTTCCATCATTAGACCATTTGATTGGGAGAAGAGAAGAGATTTTAATTTTACTCTTGTCATCCAGTACGAGAATTCACTGTTTCAAAATGGAAGTGACAGGTGAATTTCATTAAGATGGATAATAGGCAGCCCCGGAAAACCTTGCAACTAATATCAGCGAGAAGAAATTTTAACCAAGCTATTACTTTTTGGCCAATGTTCTATTACTTGTCTTGACAACCTTGTATTTAATGATGGAGAATATAATAGGTTGAGGAGCTTTCATTTTAGGTTTTCATTTTAAAGTGTGTGTGTGTGTGTGTGTGTGTGTGTGTGCTTGTGTGTGCTTGTGTGTGTGTGCACGCCTACAGTTTTTAAGGTCTAGATTGTACTGTAGTGCTACTTTCCTGGTGGAAAATAAAATCAGATAATCTTACACATATTTGTGATGGAGGCAGTCTGGGAATCATTAATGAGAACTGCCTGCGATGCTGACATGTGTATTTTTAACAGAAAGTATTCTGCTTCGCATGTTTGTAAAAACTGAAAATCTGTGGAGTGAAGGTCTTCCCGGGGTATGGTCAAGCCAGGAGTCCTCAGTTCCCGGAATTTGCGCATGCCACTGAGCCTTTCTTCCCTGTTGTGGGTCTTTATTCTGATTCCTCCTGCTCAGACTCTTGTAGAGCTAAGAAGTTCCTCATCTCCATTTGGCAGAGGCAACTTACGAAGGCAAGGCTATGTGCTTAATTATTGCAATGCTTTGGATGCATAGCAGAGTGTATGGAAAAAAAGTTGTGAGCTATCAGCCTCTATGCCTGGGACTAATATTATTATCTGCCAGCCTCAAGCATGGTGTAAAATGCAGCTTTAAAGCTTCTCGTTGTGTTTGGTTCCTTTTCTCTGCCAACCTTTGCATTGGTTGATGATGTCATATTCTGTGCATTTGCACTTTAGTGAAGAGCTATGTTTTACTGTTTCACATTGGACTTTATTCTTTAATATTAGTAATTAATAAATATTTGTTCATCTAGTTCCTCATAAAATGTGAATGGTTCCATCAATGGAGAATAAATGTTGAATTCCCACATTGTAGATGATTGCTGTCGTGTGGTTCCCTTTGTTCTAATGGAATGCATTATGGTGGTGTCTGATGGGCTCACAAACATTGGTGGATAGCTTTATGAAGTTGTTCTGATCCTTAGCTTCATTTTCCACCAAATGAACATTCATCCCTCCCAGTAGAGCTGCTTTTTCCTAAAAGAGACTCATGATGAATGAAGCACTGTGGCTCCACTGGTGCTGGCTTTCATTGTAAAGGACCTGATTTTTTTGTTTTCAGGAATACAAGTTTGAGACTTCCCTGAATTCTTTTCCTACTCCCAGACTTTGTGATTTGGTTTTTGCTGTTGTTTGTTTGTTCTAGGGACTTTACTCTCCAGGCAGTACTATGTCCTTCAGGGGAACTAGTTGTCTTGTTTGAATTCTCTGTTTACCACTAGTTGGTCCTATCTCTCTCACACCCACACCGTGTCTCTAACAAGTGTCTAGAGCACTGGTTCTCAACCTGTGGGTAGCAACCCCTTTGGGGGTTAACTGATCTCTTCACAGGGGTCACCTAGACCATCTGCATATCAAATGTTTACATTACAATTCATAACAGTAGTAAAATTACAGTTATGATGTAGCAACAAAAATAATTTTATGGTTGGTTGTCACCACAATGTGAGGAGTTATATTAAAGGATTGCAGCATTAGAAAGCTTGAGAACCTCTGGTCTAGGGTGTGGATCACACTTTGTAAATATGGCCCTAGAATACAGCCTCTCTCTGCGCATGCTCTGAGCTTTTGATATAAATGGTAATAAAATGGTCTGTTTGTTCGTTTTTGAGACATGATCTGCCATATCCCAGATTGGCCTCAAATTTGGTGGGTTGTTGAAGATAACCTTGAACTTCTGATCCCGTCTCTACTCCTCCTCTGCGGGAATTAAAGATATACACCCATAACACCCAGTTTATAATAGTAAAAATTTTAATCCAGAAGAAAAAAAGCTAAGTTTTCTATCCTTGGAGCTTATGTTTCTGATTTAGATCATGCCATTTAGCCCAGGCCTGATCTCTTAATAGCTTACATGCATATTCACACTGTTTTGGAAATAGTCACAAACAATAGGCCATTGATTTCGATATTGCTTTAAAAACCTAAATCAGATTTTCTCTATTCTTATTCACATTGTAGTTTTGTAATTTCGGTGCCTTCTAGACCGTTATGAATGTTAATTTACTGGCTGGAAAAGCAGCTTGGAAACTAAGAGCACTTGCTGGTCTTCCAGGGGACCTGGTTTTAGTTCTAGGAAAAGAAGTAAAATGCTTTTAGCTCCAACTCCAGCCTCTGTAGGTCCCAGGTCTGCATGTGGTACACATACCTACATAGAGGCAAATACGAACATCAAAATGTAAAGATACATGAATAAATCTTTCAAATAAAGTTAATTCAAACTTCTAGAGAGTTGTTTTCCTTTTTCTCTGATTACAAAAATTGAACTAAATATATGGTAATAAATCTAATACTGAAATGTATGTAAGTCATCGATCGGGTGCAATAGATTATGCTTTTAGTATCAGGACTCTGTGAGATCAAAGCTACATGGAAAGTTCTAGGCCCTCAGGAAAATATGAAGAAAAGTGCTTGTTGGTGTGAGTGTGTGTGTGTGTGTGTGTGTGTGTGTGTGTGTGGGTGTGGGTGGGTGTGTGTGTGTGTGTGTGTGTAGGGCATGTGTGTGTGTGTTTGGGAGTTAATACATGTATACATGTATGCATTTTTAAACTGTTTTGTTCGGTGAGAGACAACCTTTTTAAACTACATGGAAAAGGGATGATAGTGAAGAAATACTACAATAATTTAAGTGATCGTGTCAGATAAAGGGAGGAAAATAGCTTTCTTGTGCCAGGTATGTGGTGTCCCCTCTATCCTAATGGCAGTTCCTGTGGTTTGTTTAGGTTTTAATGTGTCCCAGAAAGTGTTGCTATACTATGAAGGTGTTAGGCTGTGCTGTAATGAAACGGGGCGGGCAGGGGGCTGAAGTGGAAGGCTCATAAAATATCTTATCATTTGGACCTTCCCAGAGAAACCTAGCTGAAATTTCTGAGTGGTCAGCTTGACATTTTAAAGCAATGAGAAGTTGTGTCATTATTTCTGGAGTACTGCGGTAGTTAGAGGAAAGGATTTAAAGTTCACTCCAGTAATTGCTGACAGCTTCCCCGGAATGAGAGGTGCTTTTAGTAAGCATATGCAGCCTTTGGAAAAGGCAGCCTGCTAGGGGCCTGAAAGGGAACGGTGGACTTTGTAAGATGAGGGGGACAAAAATGTAGATTGAGGCATTTCTGTGCCCCTGCAGTAATTACATTCATTTTGTAGGTGGAAGAGTAGTGAAATAGCTTTTAATGGCTGTTCATGTGTTTATGGTCTTCAAGCAAAGAACAATGTCAGGCTTCGGAAATGCCCCTATATATTTTCTGTAACTAAAAATACAAAACCTGGTGGCCAGGTTGTCGCAGGGAGCCAGGCAGGTAGTGTCACTGGACTTGGCACGGTTCATGCGAAGTGCTAAAGCGGTGATCCCTCCTGTAAAAGCATTCCCCTGCCTGGAAACCTGCAATTTGCCTGGGTCCCAGATGGGGAGGAAGCTGACAAACAGCCTCGAGCCATACATAATGGCAGGGCTCCCATCCTGACTGGGGCAAAGTTGAAGAAAGGAGAAATCCAAGTCTCCATAAGTATTTGAGTCAAGAATTCTATGCTTTCAGTGAAGGTTGTTCCTCCCTTCTCTGCTGTGAAGTTGCATTTGTTCTGCTTGTTTTGCTCCGCCCTTCTCCCCTTCCGGATGCTGTCCGATCGTTAGCCGAGAGCAACACATGAGGGTGGTGTTTTAATAACACTGCAGTCCCTTCTGCTTCAGCACCACACATTTATTGCATAATAAAGAACACCCCACACCCGTGCCAGCCAGGTTCCCAGTGTATGTAACACACATACATGTATATGCACTTATAATTAATTTGTCCTCTCCATGACCTTCAGAAATATAGGAAGACATGGAATTAAGAATGTTGTGTTTCATCCAGAAGTTTAATTGCATCATCTAAATTTTGTGCCTTTATCTAAAGTCTAAACCCAAGAATGTGATTTTATGGATAAGTGTTTAAATGATAGTAGTTACTAATTTCATAATTTGTTATTTGTATGAAATTTAACTACTCTGACATATCCGGGAAATATAAACTTTACAGAGTAGAGGGGCCTCAAGAACCCCGGCCTTTTGTAGAGTGGCTTACTATATAAGTAGGTAACATTTCATCTATCTCTCAGGTAAGATCTGGCCTCATAGAAGGAAGTCTGTGTAATTATAGGCGACAGGGATCAGACCTTCACTGCTAAATCACAAATTAATAAAAGGAACAATGAAACACAGTGTGTACAGGTTTTACTCTCTCTGTTATCCAGACAGAAAGCGCCCAGCATTGTGCATGAAGCATTGGAAGTGGGATAAAGCACTGTCTTCCATTTGGTCAGCACACTAGCTTACCTCTACAAGCTGAACACCATTCACATTTGCTACAACTTTATGAGGACGGCTCTGCCTTAGTCCTTAGAACTATATCCTGACGTCAGTTCCCAGCTACCACAGGTATCAGCTTCAGAGAGCAGACCGCAGGGTGAACTGGGAATAGAGACAAACATGGGTAATGGAAACCTCCCGTGACAAACAGAAGAAACACATGCTTCAAGTAGACCATTCAGATGTCTCTCTTTCACTGAGGAATCTGTTTCTCAATCACTTATTTCTTATAGTTTGCACTGACATTCTGTAGTAGCTCAGTATCAGGGATGTTCGGAGTCTCTGTGCTGTATAATGCACAGTCAGATGTTTAAGATGGGATACAATAGAATTCAAACATACATACACACATAAATACATACATACACACATGCATACTTGCATACCTATGTACATACGATTCAGCAGAGGACACGACAGACATTGACCTGCAGTGTTACTAAGCCTGGTAATTACTTGTAAGATCATGTGATGTTTCATATACTCATACATGGTGTGGTATTTAAGTTGGGCTAAATTGCTCTACGTCTTTTTAATTTATAGCTTCTTCATTCTATAAATGTTTAAAGTGTGATCTTTGACCTTTATGAAGTATGTAGTGCCCTATACTACCTGTAATTACTTCCCCGTGCACACTAGCACACTGCAGCTTTCTAGTCCTTTTGATCCAGAACATGTACCCACGGACAGACAGCTCCCCATCTTCCCCTCGCTCCTGATTCAGGCCTCTGCTAACCACACTCGATGACGAGGTCAGGTGTTAGATTCCACCTATGCGGAACATCATGCGGTGTTTGTCTTTCTGTGCCTGGCTTGCCCCGCTTACTCTAATGGTTCCCTAGTTACATCCATTATGTGAACGACAGGGTTTTGTTCCATTCTTTTACAGCTGAAGAACAGTCTGAGGCAAAGCTCCCAAATTGTCTTAACCTATTCATCAGGCGATTGACATACAGATCTCCTCTGGATCTTGGCTATTGTTACCAGTGTCGCAGTGAACATGGGTGTGTGGTTGTTCCTTAAGCAGAGGAATCCATTTCCTTAGACTACACATCAAGTAGTACGATTGCCAACTCGTCTATGAATACATTTTTAAGATTCTGAGGAGCTTCATACCCTTTGCAACGAAGTCCCTCCTAATTCCAACAACACAACTGGAGGGGGTCTCGTATCCACTCACTCCCTTCTCCCTGGTTATCTTTTGTCTCTTTGATAACAAGCGGTCTTGCTACACAGGGTGACAGCTCATTGTGTTTCTGATTTGCCCATCCCTGATGAGCAATGATGGTGAACCCTCCTTTCCTATACACCTGTTGGGCATTTGTATGTCTTCTGCATATTAAATGTCTATTGGGCATTTGTGTCTCTTCTGTGTATTAAATGTCTATTTAATTCCTGTGTTTATATTTTGAGTGTGTGTGTGTGTGTGTGCGTGCTTGCATGCATGCATGCATGCCATTGGCATGTGTGAGGTCAAAGCATGACTTGCAGTAGGGTCAGCTTTCTATTCTACTCATGGGGATCCAAGAATCAGACTTGAACATTGCAGGCTTGACAACAGCCCCTCTCCACCGGGAGCCGTCTCACCAGCTCTGAGTCCTTACTTACAATGGTGTTTTATTATTTTCTTTGAAGAGTTCTTTTGCCTCTCTGGCTTAATTTGCTTATAGGCATTTTGTTTATTTATTCATTTTGTCAGAGTCGCCAATGGTGTAGCTTCTTGATTTCTATTCCACATAATTGGCAAATAACAATGCTGATTTCTGTTGTGTGTATTATAGAAAGTGTTCACTCATTAAGATTAGGAAATAAGATATGTTTGTAGTGATGCTGTTACTTTTCAAACATGAAAATCCATATTTGGCACAGATCTGTAAAAAATTTACTTGGCAATTGTCCTTAATCACCATTTTCCCCTTTTCTTTCTGACTAGGTGAAGTGCTTTATTGGCTACTCATTTCTAACTAATGAACCCCCACATCTTGGGAGCACATGTAGACTTTTAATTTGATTGAAATATTGAATAATCTGTAGAATATCAGAGCAAGACTCCCTTGCCTCCATGTAATATATATATATATATTTTTTTTCCCTCCTAAACTTGTCTGTGAAGGACACCATTGGCTTTTCATAGGGGTTACATTGAACCTTAGTGAACTTCAACAGTGTGGCCTCTTACATAGTATCTACTTTTTTCAACCCTGAGCACATGGTTTCTTTACAACTTGTGTATGTGGTCTATAACTTTTTTCATAATTCTCATTATGTAAATTCTTTACCTTTTTGTCAAGCTTATCCCTCAGAAATTTTTGCACAAGTCATACAGAGGATTTCTGTCTTGATTTCTATTTCCCATAATTGGCTGCTGCTGTATCGCCATGCTGGTTTTGTTTTGTTTCAGTTTTGTATGCTGACCCTGTGTCCTGCGTCTTTGCTGACTTACTTTGTAATAGTTAATTGTTTTAAATGAAGTCCTTGTGATGTTTCTCTATGTAAGAGACCATGTCATCTTCAAGTAGTGGCACTTTGGCTTCCTCCTTTCCAGTGGAAATGCTCTCTTTCTTTCTTTTGTCTGGTTGCTCCAGCTAACGCTTTCAGTATTGTGGTGAGTATGTGAGGTGAGCGTGGGCATTTTTGTCTCATTCCTGGATTTTGAGGACAGGCTTTTGGCTTTTTTTATTCGCCCTTATGTTAGTAGTTAGTCTATTATTTATGACCTTCATTGCATACCAGCTTATAAATATTGTCTCAAATGCTACCATAGAGCCTTTTCACCCTTATTTTAGTAATGGTACTCTAAGCATACAGTTTATTTGATGGTATACTTTTATGGTATAGTTTTGTTCACACTTACTAAGAAGCAACATAGCTTTGTGTGTTATAAATATTACTATGCTAAATACTCCCAGTATGATATCATGAGACTTACTAAACAAGAAGTTGGAGAGTTGGATTTACAAAGGTCCTGTGACTAATAAGTGAGTGAACTTGGCCTTAAACTCCAAGATCTAGCCCATGTCTTAATCTTTGCTTGCCCTAATTGACTCCATGGCTCCTAGTCTTAAGGTTTTTGTGTAGAGAATATTATCCCCCTCTATCCATAAATTGGAGACGGGGAGATTTGGCAGGTGAATGTTCACTCTGCAGGCCTGGAAGCTGGTCATGAAGTTTGTAAAGAGAACCACTGCTGCCATTTTGTGGAAAAAACCAAATAGACTTAGAAATACTGAGATTTGTTTGAGAGGTGCTCAGGTTACTTCCCCTTAATCGCCAGTCTTAGCTTGGTCGCTACTTGACGGGCTTTATGGGCTCTGCATGTGTCACTGACCCTCCTGCATTGCGTGTTCCACATGTGTAAGCTTCACAGGGTGCAGACAAATCAGAAGGTGTTTATAGGGCCCTTCCAGCCTTAACCTCCACATGTGTGAGCCACAGGTGGCTAAAGGGCTTTGGCTTTCCCCATCTCCTAAGCTGCTGAAGAAAATTTGAATATTCACTCTCTTACAGTGGCCCCACAGAAGAAAGCCCTGCTCCATTCCTTATCACTGTCTCTTTAGTGACGATGCTGCCTTTTGACCTGGTTAATTGTCCTCAGCAGCCTCCAGTTAGCCGTGTCATGGTTCCCTTTGGGAGCATGCCCACTGGGCTGGATAGTAATGATTTTCCTGCTTACCTAAGTTAGGTGAAGAATTTGTGTTCTCCCCTTATTAAAGTTATTTCCCAATGTGATTTGTTTTGTAAGCTTCCCATAGTTATGTTAAATGCAGGATTGCCAAACACCAGTTCAATTACTCTTACATGAGATGAAATCCACCCTCAGAAGTTTTGGCAGGACAAGCTGGTCTTTTTTTCCAATCAGACTCTCACACAATTTTCTCTTTACCCCAAGCTGACAAAGTAATTAATTACTCATATTAGAAATTGAATTATATATGTACACACTGTGCTGTTATCATTTCTTAATGTTGGCATTCCTTTTGTGTTAACTAATAACTGGTCATTGCCCTGTATGTGGTGGGCAGGAGATACAGTGAGAATTTGGTCATCAGTGAGAGCTGCATCCCAGCCTCCACATTGAATAGCTGCACAATTCAAAACTGTTATTTTGCCCATATTTCCACCAATAATGTAAAGATGAAACTAGATGTTAGTGATTGTTACTGTTAAATATCTTATAGTGTAATTCTCTCCTGTCCTATGGCGATATTATATTGATGATGTCTTATGCTTAAAACCTATCTCTATGTCAGGTTTCTCAGGTATGGTTAACTCTTTGCAGGTTTTCAGTCACATAAAAAGGAAAGTAAAATGCTCAAGTCAGCAGCAACTGCTCAACAAAATGTATAGGAAGTGGCTGTCTGTGTCATAGAAGGATCAGATTGAATCTACCCTGTATTTTCTTTGAAGACTGTAATGTTGGGCATTGTAGAGTTAAAGATTATGTGTTAATGAAATCGCCACCATGTTAGACCAACATAAGTTCCACAGAAAGAGAAACTTTGCTGAAAATGGTGATGAGAGATTTGGGGTCAGTGGTGCGCCTACTTGGATGGGGAAGGCCGGGGAGATGGCATTGCTTACTAGATGCCAAAAGTATTGTGGTAAGGACCTGAGTGTGGCGCTCCTTCACCCATGCAGTGAAAACAATATTCACAGAAGCCAGACTTAGGTAACCCCAGTTATCTGTAACCCCCGTGCTGGTGAGGGTGGGCGTGGAAACATGGAGCTCTTTAACCAATCAGCAGAGCCAAAAGAGGGAGGTCCAAATTCTTACCCTGTCTCAAA
This sequence comes from Rattus rattus, assembly GCF_011064425.1. Taxonomy (NCBI): domain Eukaryota; kingdom Metazoa; phylum Chordata; class Mammalia; order Rodentia; family Muridae; genus Rattus; species Rattus rattus. Next base: position 143,345,144 of record NC_046157.1, on the reverse strand, counting down.
AATAAAGTGGAAAGTGATTGAAGAATACACCCAACTTGGACACCTCCATACAACTACAGAGAGAAGCACACATTAACACAATCATGTACACACACACACACACACACACACACACACACACACACACACACACACACCATATGATGAGCAGCCTCAGACTACCCACAAACAGCTCAGCTGCTGTTTGATGACACTGGTGTCTGGACTTGCCTGACCGTTTATAAAATAAATACTTTAAAGATTTCACCAGGGAGATGTTTTGCAAGATTAACCCACCATGGATCCACGATAAACAGGAATAAAGTTTTTATGGCCCTTGACAGTTCACCGAGGAGTTAAAAATGGTTGCATATGTTTTAAGGTAACCCTGGTTATGATCGTTTTCATTTGTTGGGCCTGTTGGTAGATTCTTAGCTAGTACTTGTACTTCATATCAATTCTGGAGCCACTTTTCCTTGCTAACACTTTATTCAAACAGCTGCTAACCTAGTAACACAGACTTCAGCAAGTTCGGTGTCCTCTTTTCAACATTTCTAAGAGAGTTTATTAGTAAAGATTCAGCTTGAGCAGATGATTACATAGAAATATTGAATCAATTAATGTGTTTAACACCATTTTATGCAACTGGCATAGAATGGGAGAGATAGTTTCTGAGTTCAAAAAAAAAATTAAAAGTAAGTGCCTACTTGATTTCTGACAGGGCAGAAACCACATATATAAAAATAGAACCACACATGGTAGCCACTTTACTTTGGGAAGAATGACATTTTACTCTCCTTTTTATTTGCTTGTGAAACTAACATTACTTGACCTCCTTTACTATTTGCTTCAATTAACACTTTAGGCTTTCCATGTCGGCTTTCCATGTCGTGCCGTGGAGATGGCGTATTCAGTAAAGTGCTTGCCAGTGCTTGCCTTACAGAACTTAGGTCAAAAACCAGAGGTGGCATCCTGTGGTAGTCCCAGGGTTAAAAAGGCAGATACATGTGTATCCCTCAGACTTGCTGCTCAGCTAGCCTGGTGTACTTGGAAGTTTCCAGGCTGAGAAGAAAGACCCTGTCTCAAAAATTTTTTGGAAGGAGTATAGTACCTGAGAAACTATACTCAAAGTTAATCTACACACACACACACACACACACACACACACACACACACACACACACACACACACAGCCCACACCACACCAAAACTGAAATTTTAAAATTGTTTTTAAAAAACAGAAGTTGCCAATTTGACAGAAAATAATCTAGAACACTTAGCCTGTACTCTATATGATTAATTTCATACACCCTTGCAAATGGAGAGAAATCATAAGCCCCCTGCATTCTTTCTCAGTACCAGAAGCTTAACTAATCTCCTTGTGGGTTAGTAGAATCAGGTCATACTAGTAATAAAGTTTTAAGTTGTATAAAGTTTATATAAACAAAATATGTCCAAGGGAAACTCTTCTTAACCTTGTATTATTTCATTCAGCATATTTGTTATGTAAGTAAATTATCTTAGTGAAATAGCCACCATATTTAAGCATGAATTCCTTCGTGTCCTCTTTCTATGTGCATACTGTCTTGTTAGTGAGAGTTTCTTAGTAAGTTAATGCGTTTTGTTTTACTTTTAGTCATCAACCTCCAATAAGTGTTAAACAAAACAGGAGCAGGCATTTTAACACATTCTTCTCTTTCTTGACGAGAAGGTCCTGTCAGTGATCAAACCTGACTTTTTGTATAAACTCAGCAAGCACTTTGCTTGAGTTACTCCTGACCTTGACACTATTTTACTTCATTACTATTGTTATTAATTATTATATCTTCTTATTTAAAACAATTTTTGTATTTAAAATATTTAAATAGATTTCGATCATATGCTTTCCTTTCCTCAAGTCCTTCCAGGTCCTATCTCTGTCTTGCCCAAACTTAAGTTCTTTAAAAAAAAAACAAAAAGCAGACAAAAGCCAACGTCTGCTGTTTCTCGCTGTTGAGGGAGACGGTGCAAGTGGAACACTCAGGCGTGGAGAGGACATTAACTCTGTGGTTCACTCTCATCAGTGACTCCGCTTTTGTTTTAGCATAACTCTGGAGGAGAGCAAAGTTGTACTGCTGCCTATGTCCATTGAATTCATCTCTTCACAGCTTGAAACTACTACTGTTATTTTGCTAGTTTTACATGCTACTGTGTGTGTGTGTGTTTCAATGATCTGTATCTGTTTACCTATATGTAAATTTTCAATCAGTTCTCTCCTTAATGCCTCACCCATGTATTATGGCTCTCGACTGCCTGCTACAGATCTGCACACGGAGAGCATGTTGAAGCCTCTAAGTGTACATAGCTCAATATGCTTACTGAAGAAGCTAATCGATTATTTGTTCAAGAAGTCACCTTTTTCCTAAAAACGTTCCTTTAATACTTAGTTATATACAGTTTGGAAGAACATGCCAGACTTACATAAAATGAAGTTAGCTTCAGCCTTCTATAGAATAGGTATAGGCTGCTTGTGAGAACTTCCTAGACTACATTGCAAAAAATAATCCATGTACCGAAAGTTCAAACTCCAATTTCAAAATTGAAAAGTAAAATACTATTAGTATTATATATAGTGGTCCATTGTTGTATTGGGCTTATATTTTGATTTAAACAGTGGTAACCAACTCTTTATTAATGTGAAAATTTAACCTTTTTTCCCAATACTTGCATTTTAACATAAAATACTTAAAATATTATAGGTTCTCTGACATATTTAGGGATTCCTTATACTGACAATAAATTATACCATAGTGTTTTGAAGTTAAACAGAGCTTCTGTTTAGGAGTTAGGATTTAACACTAGTAGCAGTTGCTTCTTTAACACGGAATGTCAACCTAACTTTAGACACAGGCATTAGCATTTGAGTTATTATGGGATTTTTCTTGTGTGGACTACCGTTTTTGGTAAAGTTTAATCTATGACATGTGTATTGAAATTTGTTACATATTACTAGTAAGGAAATCTACTGTAAGAAAAGCAATGGGACACAAAGTTACATGACGGGCATAGTCTCTTACAGCATCAGCACAAGAAACACTACAATAGCTTTATCATTTTTGATGTCTTGATTCCAGCAAAAATAAACATCCCAGTGTTTGCATCTGGTATACTCTTCTAGAAAGAACAGATCCTCCTGAGTATATTTTAATCTGACATTCTTTTTGAATGGCATTTTAACAATGTCCATTGTTGTGTTCAGATGTCCTTATTTTAATGTCCTCACCTTAAGGAAAAAGATGTTTAAAACTCGCGTGTTCTTTTGTATAGTTCTGTCCTATTTCGATATCTGAGAGGTTGATACCTCTATGTTTAATGTCTGCACATGCTCATATGTATTTCTTGAGTTCTGCCAGAGGAACTCTGGCAAGCTTTATGCTGGTTAAACACTGCTTGTCAAACACTAGCAAACTCAACTCATGAATAAAATAGCAAGCCGAAATATTTGAAAAATACGTCAGCAGTGCAGAACTAAGCTCCTGGGTAAATGCTTGGGATAAGAGTTTTCCTCCCCAGGTCTGAAGTGTTCACATATACATAATGAGGTATCTTGAGGAGAGATCTGAAGTTCAAGCAGAAGTAACACTATACAGCATTCCCGGCATGCTCCCATGTAGACTCCTGTACAGCATTCCCACAATGCTCTCTGGTTGATGACAACCCGTTTTGTTTTTGGCTGTGGGCTATTCTTGTAGGTGTCACACTAGCCCCACAGTCATTTTAGGGATTGGATATTTTTGTTTTTCTGACTTCCAGATTAAAAAAAACATTTCAACTCAGTGAAGGAAGTTTGAAAACCCGATTAGAAAAAAAAAGTGGGCAAAGGATGTTGCTAATCAGTTTTCAGAAAAAGAAGCAGCATTTAAACTTCTAGGGGTGAGCTTCTGTCACAATTTTAAATGCATGTAAAACTACAAGACTTTTCACACTGATCCTTCTGTGTGAAATATCTGTGTATGTAATAACAACAAAGACGGAGTGATCATAAATCTGTTGACGGTCTGGATGCATGATTCATATTACATTTTAAATGGATCCGGATAGACTTCTAAATGTGAACATTAGGATCCTGATTTCTTTTGAGAAGGAGACTGAGGGATTTTGAGCAATGACTTAACTTTCTCAGTCCTTTATATTGTTTCCTCTTTCTTCACAATGGCATAGAATTGGTAGTATGAAGCTGGATTGGAGGAACACAGTTGTCGTGATTTTAGTAGCATCTGTGACTACATACTGCTTGACTATCTCCTACCTGTCACAAGGTCTATGGAATGCTTGGGCCGTAGTGTTGAGTAGAACACTCTCTTCTCCTCTCAAAATCCAGTAGGATCATATCAGTCTCTCAATTGCTAGACTCAACAAGGGTGACTGTCCTTTCGTGGATTCTAGAGTAGTTCACATCACAGCAGTTCATTGATCTTCACCAAAAACTTACCAAATAATTATAGAGCTACATTGCCCAAAACGAGAAGCGTGTTTACTGAGCGGCGTACTAAGTCAATGCTCAGATCAGCCCCGAGAAGTAGAGACAAGACCATTTCCAGTTAAAGGAGGGCAGGGAGCAATGTTAAGTTCTTTAAAATGCTTGGCAATTTAAGAATGCATCTTCACTCTTGCTAAACTGTTCTGCCCAAGCCGTACTCAGCATTTGGAATTCATTGCCACTTTTCAAATGTACGATAAAGATTCACAGGTTAAGCAATTAGTTAGGGTTATATCACTGGCCCTCTGTAGCATCCCGGCTGTGAGTAGAGAGCTCTGGAGAGCAGGACAGAGCCAGCCATTTTGATGACGCCCTATTCTGATAAGCATTAGTTACATATCCGGTCACAGGATATGTAACTTCTTCAAGAAACTAACTGTGGTAATAATAAGGATACACTTTCTTTTATGAACTCATTTCCTCTATCGAGGTAGCAGTGAAGTCATTTGTATATTTAATAGCTTCAATGTGGATTCTTAAGAAAATGTCAAGCTCCCAGGACAAATACCTGATGCTAACTCAAAGCCTGCCTCTGCTTTGTGAAAAGACTAAGCAGTTTAGACTGAGGGCTGTGTTAACAGAATTCCAGCTTTTCTGTGGGATGATCCAAAAACAGCAAACAGAAGACGTCAAATTTCTTAACAGTCACAAGTGCATACACGCACGCTAAGCCATTCCTGTCGTTAGCCGCTCTTTGGTTTATAGAGATCAGCGTTAGCACATTTTGGTTTACAGCCTAGCATGCTCCATAGAGGGCCGTGTTAGGAGACAATAGCAGGGTCATTTAAGATGGCAAGGTCTGTGCACTTTACCTCACACTGAAACGGCTCTCAGCTAAATGTTTGTGTTCAGTCTGACTCGAGGACATTTGCCTGGACAGTGCGCCTTGCTCCGTGACAGACATTTGTGGGATTAAGATCTCGAGTTGTTTCTCTTGCTCTGTGCAAAAGCAGGTTGACACAGGTACTGTGATGTGAACCAGAGAATGCGAAATAAATGATTGTTAAATTAAGACAAGGCCTGGCTTAGCGGGTTAAGCAATACTTAACCTTGTGTCGTCCATGCACACTTTTCATTCTTATTGACTCTAAAAGTGCAAACTTTAAAAAATGCAAGAATTAGTTAATGACTTGCATAAAGGCAGCAGGGCTGAGTGAAATAAATGAGTGTGTGAAGAAGTGAAGGGTCCTTTGTTCACCAAGACGGCTCCTGAGAGGGATCTCACCAAAGACTTGCCCACTAGAAGAGCATCAAACACACACAGCATGGATTGACTTAGTGTGTCATTTCCACCCATTCGGCAGAGTGACAGTGGGTGGGAAAGAAGTGGCGGTGACGACGCGTAACAAGTGTTCTCAAATTCCTTTTAAATCACAGCAAATTCTGTAAAGCTGGAAATGCAGAGTGACGAAGAGTGTGACAGGCAGCCCCTGAGCCGTGAGGATGAGATCAGGGGCCACGATGAGGGGAGCAGCCTAGAAGATCCCCTAATTGAGAGCGGCGAGGTGGCCGACAACAGGAAAGTCCAGGATCTTCAAGGCGAGGGAGGAATCCGGCTTCCGAATGGTAAACTGAAATGTGACGTCTGTGGCATGGTTTGCATTGGGCCCAATGTGCTTATGGTACATAAACGGAGTCACACTGGTAAGCAGCTGAACGCGTAACCTGATGACTGCCCGTGGCGTCTGATGTTGATGTTACCTGACCCCTGTTCTCTTTCCTCTTTATTCAGGGGGGACCATGGGAAGTTACCTTTTCAGAGTTCTGCTAGTCAGGGATTGCTGGGAGGCAGAGAGTAGCCTGGGTCTGGACTTCCTGACTTCAAGTCTGAATAGCATGTCAGAGAGAAGAAGTTTGGGATTCAGTTCAACAGTAGCACTAATACGATAAGGGATCAAAAGGTATAGGAGAATTTCACTGGGTGATTCAGTCTTTTTATATTTGTATAGATATTTGACCATACCCAAGGGCAGATAACAAAGTTATTAGTCTTATGCTACAGAATAGAACTCAGACATTTATATAGGGAAGAACCATTTCTGTTTTAGTCAACTTCCTGGATTCTTATTTCCGGTCAGTCTATGCCTACCAGAGACCTCTGGAGCAGATGGGTACTTTCTCTAGTTCAAGGAGGTTACCATCTTGTGATGTTTAATTGTAACCCTGGAGAAAGATGTGTAGGGTTAGACATGTGAAAAGGTGGCAGGTATGTAGACAGAAATGTGGAATTGTGGAATTAGGTGAGGAAAAAGCTTGTGGATAATTTAATATAAGCTTTTAGGAATGGAGAGATACGAGGAAGGAGTGTTATAGAGACACAGAGTGTTTGATAGAAGGAAGGACAGCGAGGGAAGGATGGAAGAAAAGAGTGGAGAAAAAACGACACAATAAAATTGTGTGTGTGTGTGTGTGTGTGTGTGTGTGTGTTATAAAGAATAACATTAATGGTTTGCAAACTTTAAAGTTTAGCAAGACAGGGTGGCACACACCTGTAATCCCATAGTGTTTGGCGAGTGGAGGCAGATGGATCAGAATTCAAGGTCATACTAACTTACATAAAATTTGAGTCCAGCCTGTGCTACATTGAAGCTATCCACAAACCACACAACAGCAAAACTTTTCAACCCAGGTGTGGTGCTGCACACCTTTTAGCCCCAGCACTTGGGAAACGGAAGCAGGAGGATCTTTGTGAACTCAAGAACTGGTCTACAAAGTGAGTTCCAGGCTAGCCAAGGCTACATAATGAGGCCCCTTTGAAATCAATAAAGAATTGAAGGAATAAATCTTTGAATAAACCATGGTGGTGGTGTTCGTAGCAAAAATATTTAAAATTAATATTCTCCATTTAAAATGTGATTTTTTTGTTTGGAAAAGAGGACAAATCACATGAAATTTTTATTTTATTTTTTTTTATCTCTTGAAATTTTTATTTTTAAATTTGGCTTCAAAATAATCAACTTAAAAATTTATCCTACAGTGTTTTGTTTAATTAGTCAGTTTTATTTTTAGAGCTCTCATGACACACTGAAGAAAAAATGATCTGCCATGTATCCGGTTCTAGGAAAGTCACCAGTGGGGCTGGAGCCATGGCACTTTTGCTTTATAGATTAGCTTAGTTTGAACACACACAGTTGGGCTACTACTTTGCAGGACCCTATTACCATACAGCGTGATCATAAACGAAGGCTGATGTCTTTCTAATGACAGTCAAATTTTCACATTCAGATTAGTGTAGTCATGGCATCCACTTTCCAGTGTATGTATTCTTCTGGCCATAACAATTAGTATTCTTGCTTTTTGTTTTGTTCTGAATATTCTTCTCAATGAATGTGATGTTTTAAAATGTTCTTTTCAATGAATGCGATGTTTATATCACCAATGAATTTTTTCTCTAATATTTTAGATTTCTAGGGAAAAGTTAGTAAGAAATAAAGGAGGGCTCTATAAAACTAATCTATTCCTGCTCCATGCTTATGAAATAATACCGGCTTGGAAAGGGAGTTTACAAAACTACATTTATTATTTTAGAGGGTGTGTCCTGAAGGGCATTACACATTCTTTTAAATGAGTAATTTTCTTTATTTGGAGTATTAACACTGTTCATTTACTTTACGGTTGAATTTTATTACTGATAATTTTAAGACTGAAGTTTATACAAAATACTAGTTTGGGAAGATTTTTAATAAATCTTTCATGCTTTTTGTAAAGAAATTCAAAGAACATGAGAACCCTTTCTTAAAGACTTTAATTTGTGTTTTAGTGTATCTGTTGTAAAATTCACTCATTTTTAAATAAAATAATTCAACACCTGCTCCTCTCTCCACTTTATATTTGCTACAAAACTGGAATGGAATTATTTAAATACTGAAAATGATGTAGTTGGCATAAAACTTGATTATCAATAGCTACACCGATCTCATAGGTCCTAAAATATGAGACTCACTAGTAAGGGCAAGGAAAATAAACTAAGCAACTATTTGAAGTTCACTCAACAACACAAACTCCTTTGCCTTACTGAGCTATTTTGAAAACTAGAAATCCTTCAGATCTGGGAGATTTTTGTTAATCTCAGTAGATATTCACAGAAAAGCCTAGGGAACTGTGGCACTCTGTTAGGAGTGGAATCTTAAATCAGGCCCTAACTATACATTTCTAATTACTTAGTGGATCCCAGTTGATTGTCATATGCTCAATTCCACTGTAATACTGTTTGCTAACAGGCTTATTTATGTTTCTTTAAACTAGATTTAGAAAGGTGTCTTAGTTAGGGTTTTATTGCTGTGAAGAGACACCATGACCAAAGCAACTCTTATAAAGAAAAACCTTTCACTGGGCTAGCCCACGGTTTCAGAGGTTTAGTCCATTATCATCATGGTGAGAAGCATGGCGGCTCCTTCATGGAGAAGGAGCTGGGAGTTGTAATCTGAAGGCAGTCAGAGACTGCCCCGTTAGACCTAGCTTGAGCATCTGAGGCTTCAATGTCCACCCCCACAGTGACACATTTCTCCAACAAGGCCACACCTACTAGTAGTGATATTCCCTATGGGCCAAACATTCAAACTTTTGAGCCTTTGAGGACCATTCCTATTCAAACCACCACAGAAGGTAGCATCACAAGGCATTCATTTTCTATATATTAGGAACGCCTGTCTTCATTTTAGAGCTTCTCACTCTTAAAAATTATTTGTAGCTAAACAAAAGCCACCATCTTAAATCCTTTGGGAGGCCCTTGGGGAGAATGTTTTAAGTGTTTTTAGCTCATAAATTATCTAATAAACAGTTGACTGTGAATAAAAAAACATAAGCTCACCCAGTTTCTCCCAATTACGTGGGGTGTTAGATCTAAGGCACCTTTCTTCTTCCTCTTTACTACTCTACTGAAGTGCCAATTCTAGTCTTTTAATGGCTTGCTGTTACCTCTTAGCTATTGCTACGTTAGCAAGTAATCAGGTCATATTTTATCAGACACTCTATGCATTCTTCACTGGAAATACAGGGTCAGAAAAAAAAATAGGGGTAGTAGTTCAACTGATGTGAAATGAATGTGTGAGAAAATTATAAATATAAATAATCCTGACTTTTGCCCCCGCTGAGTTATAGCTCTCTTGTCCTTGGACTAAACACCCAGGTCCTGTTTGTAGACTCTGGCATTTCCACTCATGCTTCATTCCAAGGCTCTCGAACACTTCTTGTTGGGTTTGCAACTGAACACAGGAGCACCTCCTTGTATTTGAGTCACAAAAGCTAACTGGTCCCTATAATGTGTATTTTATTTAAATGCTCAAACACATTTAAAATGTGCATGAAATTATTTAAATTATTGAAATGCCATTTTTCGCAATAAAAATGATGTGTCAACTCATCAGGCCATCAGTAAATTGATGGACTGGCATTTCAAGAACAATACCAGCTTAGCATAATGGAGCACTCCTGTAATCCTGGGAAGCAGAAGTTGGAAAGATCAGGAGTTTGAGACCAGTCCCTGTTTCAGAACAAGTTCAAGGCTGGTCTGAGCTTCCTGAGACCTTGCATCCAGAAGCCATGAAACACAAACAAGACCCACAATCAGCTTTGATTGGACATGAAGAATACCATGCCCGCACCTCCATTAAATGTCTCTCTTGTTAGTCCAGGTTTCTCCACCCACCACTGGGAAGATTTGTGACAAATGCAGTCACAAATGATTGTTTTCAATCAGATTGCTCTGTAGTATTAGAAATATAAGGAAGAAGTCTGTGGGGATGTTAAAACATGTGTTTCCATCTGTATGTGAAGAACATAATACTTTATATAAAATATAAATTCACTCAAAAAGAGCCATCTAATTCTCCCTTTGGCTTAAAGAACAAATTAAAATAATTCAAATGCATTGTTGAAAGTTCTCATGGCATTATACAATTATTTTGCATTTATATAAAGAAAAGATAGATGACTTATTTTACTTAAATCCAAATT